>NC_086173.1:76740711-77043741 GCF_023053635.1 Elgaria multicarinata webbii
GTGCTTCCCAAATTGCTGAAATGCCCCCTCCCAATGTCACACCCTGTAACAGTGTAAAAATGTAGGGGTGGGGGAGGGATGTTGAGCATTAGCAAATACACAAGACTCTGATATAAAACCTCAACTCCCAGATAAAGAAAGGACATCTTGGCATTTAATATTTTTAATTATACTTAACTATAAGCATTCTACAGAGGTTGTAATATTTTTATTTCTGTTTCTTTTGTCAATTCAACTACTCTAGTATTGCATTCCCAGTAATATGCCATCAGATAGCGTCAATTATTGTACTGTTGGAAATATTTTCCCTCTGTGCATGTTTGTTTAAAAATATTTTGTTTATATAGCCAATAGCTCTGCCAACCTTGGGATAAATGTTCTCTGCAATATTTCCTGCAATCAATTTTTAGCTAATAGTTTTAAGGAATAAGAAAGCAATCAACAGATAAATAAGGGGGAAATATGTCTAATCTTTGTAACCTGCCCAGAGAGTTTCAGCTGTGGGGCAATACAGAAATAATAATAATAATAATAATAATAATAATAATAATAATATTAAAAAAATATGCTGTGAATGTAATACCTGTTTTGAGGAAGTGTCCCCTACATATACATAAAAAAGACTTATACAACTTACTTTTTCCTCAATGCTAGCAAATGTTACTAACTCTGTAAATCTATATGTCTTGCAAAACTTTAATGCTTCATTCCAAGTCCTCTTTTCATTTGTCTCTAGGCAATAACAATTTTCATTCCAGTAGTGCCAACAGGGGGCTTGAGGACAATTCAGTTTGAACCTGGCTTTAGATTAAAAAGAGCGAGGGGGGGGGAGATGTAAAATGATAATATTCTAACTAAATTGAAGCTGTTTAATTTATACCGCCCTCTTATTCGTCTTGAAACTCTAATGCCATTTTTAAAAACCAAAATGGATTGTGATGGCCTTTGGCTATATGTAAAAAAGTTTGTAACAAGTAAAATTGTGCCAGAGCACTAACCCACACCAAGCTGTTTCAGAGAACAGCCCCACTTATTTGTATATCACATTTTCCAAATACCTTCAGCTGAAGGGCACAGAATAAACAAATGCAAGAGCTATAATTATAAACATTACAGTATAACATTAACAACTCAATTAAAACATATCAAAGTTTTAATTTTTTAATATTTTTAATGTTTACTGTTTTTAACTTTTATAAACCGCCCAGAAAGCTTCAGCTATGGGGCGGTATATAAATGTAATAAATAAAAAAAATGAATGAGCCTAAGATATACCAACTGGTCAGTTAACAATCACCAATACTAACATTATACTCATATTACACTCATTTTGCAAAATACAACAGCCAGATTGCTTTCAGGTGCACACTGTAAGAACATAAGATCCTAAGAAGAGCCATGCTGGATCAGACCAAGGGTCCATCTAGTCTAGCATTCTGTTCACACAGTGGCCAACCAGCCACAGGCCAGGGACCAACAAGGCAGGACACGGTACAACAGCACCCTCCCACCCATGTTCCCCAGCAACTGGTGCATACAGGCTTACTGCCTCAAATACTGGAGATAGCACATAACCATCAGGGCTAGTAGCCATTGATAGCCTTCGCCTCCAGGAATTTATCCAACCTTCCTTTTAAAGCCGTCCAAATTGGTGGCCATAGTTGTTTTCCATATTACACCAATCTTGTATCAACTGCACTAGCTGCAAATCAGTTGCAAGGCACAATTCAAGGCTCTTACCTCTAAAGACCTTAAGGCTGAAAGACTGTCTCACCCCACATGAAGCTGGCTGTAATTTAATACCGTCTTTGGACGTCCTTCTGCATTGTCCCACCACCAAAAAAGGTTAAGTTGGTGGGGAACTGGAGATCGGGCTATCTCTGTGACATCACCCCAACTCTCTTCCAAAAGCAGCTAGGTTAGTCACTTATTTGTTCAGTTTTAAGTGAGCTGTTAAAACCTATTTTGTTCCATATGGCTTTTTAATATTTTAAATTTTTTAGCTCTGCGCTCTGTTTTTAAGATTCACTCCTGCTCTCAATTTCTGCTGTTGGTGCTGTTTTAAAGCATTCTAATTGTTTTTAAAGTTTTATTTTTAATTGTTTAAATTGTTGCAAGTTTTATCTTTAAGACAGTCTAGGGGCCCTATTTGGACTGAAAAGTGACTCGTAAATTTATAAATAAATAAATTAAGCAATTCATTAAACAGTTTGTATTAAGAGAAACCTAACATAAGGTAACTTGCCCACATCAAAATAAAGCAAAATAACAAAGCACCTCAGTCAGCCCACCCTCAAGCTGACTGCCCCCCACCCCAAAATAATAAGCTCCCCACCGTTGCACCACACTGGATTAGCGCTTTACGCTTTGAATATTAGCAGAAGTTTACGCGTGTTTACTCGGAAGCAATTCTCGCTGTACTCAATGGGACTTACTCCCAGGAAAACGGGCTTGGGATGCAAAATTACGCCTTTACCGCTTTCCATATCCACACTGGTGGTTTCTGGTTTGTTAAAACGTCCACAGCACATTGTTATATCCGCGCCCCTTGGCTACTTACCTTCAGCTTCCCAAGTATCACCCGGCTGCATTTGCAAGTATATAATGAGGAGGAGGAAGAAAACGGAAGCCATGGCGATTTTACTACACGCGCCCGCAACCGCCTGCTTCTGCTTCAACTACCCGCCGCGGACTGAGTCGGCGCATGACCGCCAACGCTTTCCCTCAGGAACCCTCTCCTGCCCCAGTCTCAATGGCAGCCTTATGAAACCCTCATCATTCCTTCACATCTGCCAATTCAAGTTCCCCGACGTTCTATTCAGGAACCCCAATCCCCATTATCTTCCTCCCCTCATCCCCCACTAAATCCTATTAACCCCAGGAACCCCCTTCCTGTAGTTATGTGTTACATTTATATACCGCCCCACAGCCGAAGCTTGGTTTACAAAGATTTTCTGCATGAGACACACATTCCTCTCAGGAACCTCCACCAATCCCTATTCTTTTTTTCAGACGCCCCCACCCCCAGTCATATCCCCTATTAAATTCCCATTTTTCTCCTGAGACACCTCACCCAAGTCCCCATTTTCCAATTCAAAAACCTATCTGTATGCCCACAGGATAGCCCCAAATATCCACTACCACCAATAGCCTTTTATAGTTATTTTCAATACTATTTGGGCATTCCTTTCATCACATCCCACCCCACCGCCAACCCTACTAAGTTGGTTTAATAAGGGGAAATGTCCAATGAAAGCAATGGGATTCCAAGTAAATAATGGATGTGCAACCTGCACATCTGTGTTTGGATATTGTAGTGATGGATTTATGGTATTTTATCATATATTTGTAATCTCAGAGTTATGATTTTAATAACGTTCATGTGTTTTATCATTTTTAAATGGATTGTTAGCCACCTTGAGCCTCTTGTAGGGTAGTGTGGTATATAAATACCAGTGGCAATTTTTTATTATTATTATTAATAATAATAATAATAATAATAATAATAATAATAATAATAATAATAATTTATTGCATTTTTTATACCGCCCAACAGCCAAACCTCCCTGGGTGGTTCACAAACCACATTGGTGGTTTGTGAGTTGATGTGAACACACAAAAGCTGGGAAATCATTTTTGCAGCCATAATACCAGCCCCCTTTCAAATCACATATGCCTTGGGCAAAGGGACCAGCACATATGTGGCAAGTGACATAGGGCAGGAGCACACTGGGATGCACACATGACTGTTGAGCCACAGGGCTCTGGGATCTTATCAATCAACAGCCTGAGTGCTCAAACCTGTGAAAACAGTGAGGAAACTGGTGTTTATCAACACTGGAGCTGTAAAGGAAGATATCCCCACATTTAGAGCATGGCGACACACACACACAATAGGTTTGCTCAGAAGAATACCATAATCACAATAGATTCCATCTCTAAGGCATAGTTCTGGAGGTGAGAGCTCCAGACTGGGGGTACTGGTTTAGGGAGCAGCTCATGCCTTGGTCTGCTGGGTGAGGATTTGTGTGTTAGGGATAGGTGTCTGGGATCAGGCTTATGCCACGGGCTGTCAGGGGATGGGGGTTCATGCTGGGGGTTTGGGGTCTAGGGTCTCTGGGCTGGGGTGGCAGTTGGAAGGGCGGTTTGCAGGGTTTGTTGGCAGGTCTCAGCAGTAGAGGCTCATGGCCAATGTAACTGGTGGAGCAGAAAGGGGGGGTCACTGGAGGTGGACCCAGGGGCACCTGTTTTGCTATACACACAGCTCTTGCTACACAGTTCAAGCCACCGACCACCTCTCACAGACATTTCTCCAGAATGAGAAACAACTGTAGATTAGTGTGTCGTTTGAACTCAGTCAGAGAAAGTGGTTTGTGGCAGAAACCACTTATCGAAAGCAGGGGGTGGTCAGAAGAAATCCATTTCATACACAGGCAAACTAAATCAGCAGGCAATTAAAGTCAATGACTTCAAGAGAGAGAATCAGAGAGTATGTCACTACACAGAAAAAGTCAATTATAGACAAGTCCACTTCTCCAAGATTTTAATGAAAGGGAGATGGGACACCAGGAAACCTGTTACACACAGAGACAAACTGAGTTAGCAAACAAGTAAGAGTCAATAACTAAGCGAGAGAGTTTGGGTTACATAATCCCAGTTGTTTTTTAAGTGTGGCCCAGCAAACACTAAACAATCAGAATTTAGCCAGGAATATGTATTAAGGGAAGAAAGGATTTTTAAAACCACATGTTCACAATGTGACTCAGATTCATTATAAAGCAAAACAAAATGAATTCAAAGCCCAAATTTACATATTGTTCAACCCACCTCACCTCCCCCGCAAATGTATCCAGAGTAACAGCACAAATAAAGCAATTCCTAGCAGAACCAGCTTCTCCAACACTGAAAGCAAGTGGGAGAGGGGGGGAAACCATTTCTCACACAGATACGCATGCTTACCTGGAAGTAAGTCCACTGTATTCAGTGAGATGTACTTCTGAGTAGACCTACATAGGATTGCTGTACGTATCCCATCATTTAAAAGCACTTGGCACACACAAGCAAATAATGCCAATGTATATTCTATCACGATGATGATGTATAATCTTAAATTGCAGCACCATAAATTGAAAAGGATTATAGTATTAAGGATAAAATCCACCCACACCAAGCACTATATACAAACAGACACATGTAAGAATTTTATCAGTTTGGAAATCCCGCCCAGCCCAAATACACTGTTATACAACATGGCAGCGCAGACTTAAACGTATTCCCCTATTTATTCAGTCACAAACCCATGGAAACAAAAAATGTGATTCAACAACCCTTCTGCAGGGGCGGGGCCTCTCCCTGATGTAAAACTCAATTGGATCAAGCTGTTCTGCTGTGGGACTCCAGAGGCCCATTAAAACCCTCCACCCTCTGGCTGCATACCACAGCTCAATGCAAACATTTTGGAATCTCATAGGGACTTTCCTCAACACAAACAAATTAGTTTTTTGTGGGGAAGCTCTTATCTTCCTAATTAGGGTGAAAAGGAGGACAGGGCCCTTGTATCTTTACCAGTTGCATAGAAAAGGGAATTACAGCAGCTCTCTCTTTTTTTTTTTTATTATTATTATTATCATCATCATCATCATCATCCCACCTTTTGCTCAATACTGGGCCTCAAGGTGATCTTACAAAGTTTAAAGCATACATTGTAAAACCTAGGAAAAGAAATGAATAAATATATATATATATATATATATATATATATATATATATATAGTTTAAAATACACACAAAAAAATATAAGTCATTAACATAGATGGAGGACCAAATTACTCTCCAATGGCCTGCTGGGACAAACAAGTTTTAGCCTGCCTCAGAAAGCCCTTCAAGGAGGGAGCCAGTCTAGCTTCCCCGGGAAGAGAGTTCCAAAGCACTGGAGCAACCACCAAGAAGGCCCTCTCCCATGTTCCCATCAAGCACGCCTGTGAAGATGGTGGGACTGAAAGAAGGGCTTCTCCAGAAGATCCTAAAGCATGGGCAGGCTCATAAGGGAGAATATGGTCTTTCAAATAACCTGGACCCAAGCCATTTAGGGCTTTATAGGTCATAACCAGCACTTTGAATTGTGCCCGGAAACAGAATGGAAGCCAGTTGAGCTGTTGTATGCTCCCTGTAACCAGCTCCGGTCAACAATCTGGCTGCAGCTCTTTGAACCAGCTGGAGTTTCTGAACACTCTTTAAAGGAAGCCCCACGTAGAGTGTGTTACAGTAATCCAATCGGGATGTAACTAAGGCATGTGTCACTGTGGCCAGGTCTGACATCTCTAGGAACGGGCGCAGCTAGTGCACTAGCTTTAACTGTGCAAATGCACTCCCTCTTTAAATCTGATCACTTAGTATAGCTCCTGCACTTTAACTGTTGTGATGAAGAGAGAATTTCACCAGGTTCTCCATATATACAAATTACACCTGCTGAAATTCCCTTTTCTATGCGACTGTTGAAGATACAGGAGCCCTGTCCTCCTTTTCATATGGTCTCCATATTCCTTGACCAATCTTGCCGGATTTCAACCTCATATTTTGCATGACAGGTGGTTGGTCATGCTTGTTCATGCATTTTTCTTGAATTTCCACACCCAAAAAAATTCTATGAAAGCCTATACACTATAAGAACTCCCCATGGGCCTATATCTATCTATGAGGTCCTATATGGGTGGCTAATCCTTTTCCCCTATAGCATCCCATAATAAGCCTTGTTATGCATCAAACCTAGCTATGTGCAAAATTTGAGGGAGATGGGACAAGCTATGCCCCAAGACCTGACTTTTTGCCCCTATGGGAAACATGAAAAATGGTGTTCCCAACGATAACTATGGCAGAACGGGGCAGTTCAGCAGAGTTCGCAGTTGTTTGTGTTGAGGGGAGCTCCGCTGACTTATCCCCATATGAAAATGAACAATCCACCCATTTACAGGTTGTTTTTAAAAACGGCTCTTCCCCATTGCACAAGCCGTGGGACTTGCAAACACAACAAAACCAGTGGTGTGGCCCCATTGGATACTGCCCAGAATATAAGTAAAATAAATAATTCTAGTACATATTTAGCCAGAGACACCACATTTAATAGAAAAGTCTTGTATCTCAAAATGAAGGACAATAACATGTACATAGGTGGCCACTTATGAATCACCAAAATAGAGAACAGGGGATATTAATTGGCATAACATTTATGTGTGCTAATGGATAAGTATAGACGCAAATTTAGAATTATAATTTAAATAGAAATATAGTACATCTTACCATAGTATGGAACGCTCTGATTAAGTGGCCGGTGTGCCTTGCTCAGTCTCGAGGTGCTGTAGATGGGCAACATCAAGGCCCAGCTCTTCTTTTAGAGGGTTATTTATTTTTATGCTGGACTTGGACAGGTCAGCCCTTCCAACAAAGGCCTGTCCTCTGTAAAAGAAAGAAAAAAAGAAGAGATGGTCATCCCACATGCCCCCCCCCAATAGTTAATTTTACTTCAACGTTACCTAAAAAGCTACAATTTGTGTGGTCTCTTCCTAATTTTACTTCCTTTCATAGCTGGAATGCACCCTTCCCATGTACAGTGGTGCCATCCAGACAGGACTTTGGGCAGGAGTCCAGGGCTCAACTCATCTAAATTAGCAGAAAGGGCTCCAAAGACTGGTTTACCGCATTTTGAAATAAGTGTGTGTGTAAAAGGTGTGTGTGTAAGGCCACTAAATCTTGAATATAAAATTAGTTACATTACTGCTTATGCGGATGCCCTACACATTTGGGTGTGATAATGCAGGTGCCGGGTGTATAATAGCACACCTGCTCTTTATAGAGCATTTCACTGAGCAACATTATCTGTCTCGAGGGCCTCTTCGGGTCAAATGATGCATATAAATGTGAAAATAAAAACAATAATAAAAAAGACATGTCTCTGAACCACCAACATAGCAATTTAACTTTTGCTGGTGTTTGTGTGCATGTGTGTACTCAAGGAAGGGAGAGGCAAGAATCACCAAGAGCAGAGTGAGGGAATGGATTCTTTAAATATAATTTTAGTTTAATTCTATAAAGATAATTCAGCTGTTTAATTCAATATAGAAGAATGCCATTTTGTTGTACTAAAAAAAAAGAAAAGAACACTCATCAGATGGAACAGACATGACTGTGTGTGTATTAGTATTCTGATGAAGAGAGGCTGTGATAAAGAATGTGACTGCTGGCCTCCTGACTCCTCAGTGATGTTGCCAATGATGTATTGGGAGCTGACTCCGATTGCACCATTTTCAAAATAGCCTCAGATGGCACACAGAAAACAAACAGAGAGGCAATTCACAATGTGACCATAATGTTGCCGCTTCCCCAGGGGGCTAGGTTATCACTTTGCATTGCAGAATGATTCCAGGTGAGTAGTTTTCCTTAATTCTATTCAGAGCAAAGTGAGGATTGTACTGTATATATAGATGTATGTTTTTGTTATTTTTTAAAAGGAAAATCCTAATCACCCTGCTCATTTTATCTCTTTTTTTATTTGGGGTGGGTGGGGCATTTGTTTACCTGCAGGTTTTGAGAACTTCATGCAAGATGTACTGTGGTGCTTCAGTCAAGTGAAAGGAACTACTGACATCGGTCTGATAGAAGGTAGGTTTACTTTTATTCTTAGAATCAATTTCTTGTTGCCCAGTCAATGATGGCATTGTTTCTGTTCACATGCTGATAATGTATGCTGTGAACAGGTAGCATGGATTGGTTTCCTTTTTGGGGTGTGTTTCTTAAAGAAGCATCTCAATTAGCTTGTCCATAAAATGAGAACACCACGAACAGCTTCCATTCACAGCTTCTATGCAGAATAATGATTCAGTGCATTAATCATCAAGGCAGAAATCCTCTCCCCACCATTTCTGTCTTTTGGGGGGCGGGTGGGAGTATGCTTCTGTTTTGTTATGGAGACCATTCTAACATATTTAGTGTTGCACTGCATAAATTTTATTGCACTTCTTGTTGTAAGATAGGGGACAGGAAATGTGCTCAGGAATTACAGGTGTTGAAGGACTCACAAAAATCTTTTGCCTAGGTCTTCTGGGCCCAATAAAATCCCGTCCCCATCACTCTTAAGCTCAACATGCCATCTGCTTTTAACAGATGTGGGAACAAGCTGTGGGACAGGAATAACGGTGCCACTCGTTGCCCACCCTTTTTAAATAGCTGGCTAGATGTATGCTTCCAAACTGGAGCTCTGCCAGCCACCAGCCACAAGACTGCACATTCCAGGTGATTTTAGAGGGTTCTTTCTCTCTCTTCAAGTTAAACTGCTCATTATCACAAATATTTCATTTCCAACTATTTGTTGTTGTTGTTGTTGTTTCAATAAATTGCTCAACCAAGAAATTAACAAGGAGCTTGTTCTCCCCTCCCTCTCCCAAAAACTACTGGATTAGAATGTATTTGAATATCGCTGTTTCCAAATTCCTGGTACTGAACAGAATAGTTTCATGCTTACAGGCCTCAGTACATGGGCAATAGAGAAGGGCAGCAAGCCAGAGCTACTCTCAAGCAAACCCCATTTATAACAATGCACTGTGTAAGTTCATTGGCACTATTATCTTCTCCAATTCCCAGCCATTGAATATTGAAACTAGCCTGCTTATCTCAGGTCTTAGATCCTGGAAGCTCAGTCATCAGTGAGTGATGAGAGCAATCTGAGGGAATCTGGGAATCCTATCCAAATGTACCCATGTATGCAATATCAAAAAAATCAGCATAACCTGAATTTCTTAAAGCTGGCCAGTCTATGACACATTTCTTTTTATTTTACAATATAAATTAGGCTTTACTGATTAATACTTTATACTGTTAGTTTTACCCTACCCAGTGCCTGTTTACCCTACCCTGTGCCTGTTTGCATTCTCTTCCCCTCCTTATTGTTTTATTATGATTTTATTAGAATGTAAGCCTATGCGGCAGGGTCTTGCTATTTACTGTTTTACTCTGTACAGCACCATGTACATTGATGGTGCTATATAAATAAATAAATAAATAAATAAATAATAATTAACCTTTACTCTCCTCAGCTTCTAAATTTTCAAGAGAATAATACTCTAATCCTCTGAAAACCCCAAAGAACAGAAACAAACAAGTCTCTTTCATCTCCATTAAAATTATCAGATTTACTGTGGCATAAGCTTTCATGGACTAGAGTCCACTTCATCAGATGCATGAAATGTTATCCTAAATTGCAGGTGTATATATACACATTGGGAAGGAGGGAAGTTTAAATAGTACAGTCAAAGGGACATGAAATACAGAAAATATAGACAGTCACAAATATGTTAAAACATACAGATGACTATTTACAATCAATGCTGATAACAAAAACATCCTGGCATTTGTAAACTAATTGATATGTGTAGTGCAATAGAAAACCATTGTCCCGATTCAAGCCACAAGTAATAGAACTGAACTTCTTGATAAATTCTAATTCAGCAGTTTCATGCCTCAGTCTCCCTTTGAAGTCTTCCCCCCCGCCCCATTTTTTATATTTATTTATTTATTTATTTATTTAATTACATTTATATACTGCCCCACAGCCGAAGCTCTCTGGGCGGTTTACAACATTTAAAAATAGTAAACATTAAAAGTATACAATTTAAAAACACACACACACACACACACACACACACACACACACACAAAAACAGTATAAAAACAACAGTATCCATTTAAAAACAACAATTGTGGGGTCCATTAAAAACAAACTTAACATTGTTAAATGCTGTTAAAAATGCCTGGGAGAAGAGAAAAGTCTTGACCTGGCGCCGAAAAGATAACAATGTTGGCGCCAGGCGAGCCTCATCGGGGAGATCATTCCACAGTCGGGGGGCCACCACTGAAAAGGCCCTCTCCCTTGTTGCCATCCTCCGAGCTTCCCTTGGAGTAGGCACTCGGAGGAGGACCTTAGATGTTGAGCGCAGTGTACGGGTAGGTTCATGTCGGGAGAGGCGTTCCATCAGGTATTGTGGTCCCAAGCCATGTAGGGCTTTATAGGTTAAGACCAGCACCTTGAATTGGGCTCGGAAACATATAGGCAGCCAATGCAAGCGGGCCAGAATCGGCGTTACATGCTCAAACCTCCCTGTTCCAGCTATCAATCTGGCCGCCGCATTTTGCACAAGCTGCAGCTTCCGGACCGTCTTCAAAGGCAGCCCCATGTAGAGGGCATATTTATATTTATTCAACATAGAAGTTGTTTTCTTTTTTCTGCAACAAACTAACAAGACTGGAAACTATTCCAATGAATAAATGTAGCAGAGTTGTATTCACACAGTGTATTTTATCTTAATTCTTTTGGAATATTTTTTGAAGGACTCAAGGGCTTTGATCCCTCAGTTCTTAAGGTTCTGGAGAAATTAGGACACCACTCTTAATTTCCTTAACTGTTAGGAGTTTTGTATGTAACAAGGTTGTAATTTGCACTAGCTTTTGTGGGTTAAATGGAAGGGATATTGAATGGATGTAGCCCTTCCCCTTTCCTATCTTGAGGGCTTGGAAGATTTTAAAAGTAGGTCAGAGTAGGGAATTAAAATGGGGAGCATTACTACTGTCTTGCTACTGTCTGAGGAGGCTCTCACATGCATTATAGAGGATAATCATGTTAATCAATAATATTGAATGCAGGCTATTCATTTATATTAACTTTATGATATGTCGGGCCAATTGAGGAAAAAGCAAGTAACTACAAATAGACTGGTGTGCAGACTAGAGGTATACAGCCCATTTATTTATTTATTGCGATTCACCCACTAGTCAAATACAGCATAGTAGAACCACAAAATACAGCATAAAATACAATGTAAAACTACAGTAAAGAAGTACAACTAGAATAAAACCTAGCAGCAATGCAAAGATTTAAAGTACAATAGCAAATTTAAAACAACAAAGCTAAAAAACTAAATTTTAGAATTCTAAAATGCCTGGGAAAATAAAAAGGTCTTCACTTGTGTCGTAAGGGCATAACGTAGATGCCAGATGAACCTCTCCTTCAGATAACCTGGTCCCAAGCCATCTAGGGCTTTAAATGTTAGCACTAATTCTTTGAATCAGGCTCTGATATGGACTGGCAGACAGTACAGCTGGAAAAGTACTGGCATAATATGATCATGTTGGCCAGACCCCATTAAGAATCTTGCTGCCCTGTTTTGGACCAGCTGAAGTTTCTGAACTTTTTTCAAAGACAGCCCCATGTATAACACATTATAGTAATCCAGACAAGAGTTTATCAGAGCATGGATAACTGCAGAAATGGGCATAGTTGATATATCAGCCGAAGCAGATAAAAGGTACTCCATGCCACTGAGTCTACCTGTGCCTCAAGTGACAGTTCTGGGTCCAAGACTACCCCCAAACTATGAACCTGACCCTTTATGGGGAGTGCAACCTCCTCCAGAACAGGTTGAATATCACCTAGCCAGGTAGATGGCTCATCCAGTAAGTGTACCTCCGACTTCTCTGGATTGAATCTCAATTTATTTGCCCTTACCCAGTCCATTACCATGCCCGGGCACTGATTCAGAACAGCCACTTCCTCACCTAAATTTGATGAAAAAGTGAAGTAGAGCTGGGTGTCACTTGCATATTAATGACACCTCAGGATAACCTCCCCACAGCAGTTTCATGTAGATGTTGAACAGCATGGGTATAAAATAGTTCCCTGTGGAGCCCCGTAGCATAGTTGCCAAGGCATAGAGCAATAATCTCCCAGCAGCACTTTCTGGAATCGTCCATCCAAGTAGGATCAGAACCAGCGCAGTGCCTCCAACTCCCTGCCCAGCCAACCTGTCCAGAAGGATACCATGGTCGATGGTATTGAAAGCTGCTGAGAGGTTCAAGAGAATCAATAGGGTTGCACTCCCCCCATCCCTCTACCAGGAAAGGTCATCCCACAGGGGACTAAGGCACTTCTAAAGCATGATTGAAATGGATCTAGATAATCCGTTTCCTTCAAGAGTGCCTGGAGTTGTCCAGCAACCACCTGCCATTTTTAACGAGGCCACTCAGGCCAGCACAACTCCTCTCATTGAGGAGTTAACAATCTCCTGCACCCAGCTGGACATTCGCTCCTTATTAGATCTGATAAGCCATGAAGGGCAAGGGTCAAGCGCAGAAGTGTTTGACTGGATTTGGTCAAGCACCTTGTCCACAACTTTGGCTCAATAAGTCTTATATGCTCCTGAACTATTTTTATTTTAATGTCTACTACCCATCTTTATTTCTCTACCTACCACAGTTTCTAGGAAGAAGAAACCCCGTTGTACATTTTTGCTATGACTTTAGGGGATAAGCCCCACAACTGTTACCTGTTGTTGTTACAAAATTGTTTGAAGAGGTTAACTCTCAACCTCACACCCAATTCTGAGATAATTTCATGGACTGGGGAGTGTTTCCATTGGTTGAGCATTGTCTTCCCGTTGTTGTCTTGTCCTGCTTTTGATCAGAAATGCACAGGGCACTATGGAGCAATACAGTATGGAAAGTTTCAAATGAGTAACCTGTCTTAAAGTTTAAGACTGGGGCTTTAGCTTGGAGTCCTTTCTGACATGTCTCTCCAGACATGTAGCCAGGTTGATATGGGGAAGGAGGTCCCAGGAATGAAAGGAGTTGTTTCCTTGTGCAGACCCTGAGAGTACAGACTTCAGAGGTTCTGATTTAGTAACCATTGCTCAAGAGCCCACCTGGGCTCTGGTCTGGTTATTATGCTGGGGGCCGGGTTGTTTTCTAGCGCCTCATGTCACAGGACAAGTTGTGGCCCTCCAGATGTTTTTGCTTTCAACTTCCATGATCCCTCACCATTGACTATGCTGCTAAGGGCTGATGGGAGGCAAAGACCGAAACATCTGGAGAACCACTGGTCTAATGGATTTGGCCAGTCCCCCCTCCTCCTCATAGTCAGAACCCAGGCTGCTCAAGATATGGTCCCGAAAGTTGTTTCGAGTGCAGAAGCCCCTCTAAAGATGTCTATTCATAATTCTGCTATCAGCCCTTCCTGACAGGCTAGTTCCAATACCTGCTGCAACCTGTTGGCATTTGCTTTATTTTTTTCCAAAAGTACTGGAATTCTGAGGAATAAAATAGGGAGGTGCACTAAAGGAGTGATTGGGAAAGCTTAACAAAAGGTAGGGTAGAAGACTATTGTCAACAATTCTGCACCTCCATATATTTTAAGTGTGCAATCCTATGCATGTTTAGGGAGAAATAATTCCTACGAGCATTCCCCAGTCAGCCATGTTGGCTGGGGAATACTGGGAATTGTATGGGGTTTTTTTCTGTCTAAACATTCATAAGATAGTGCCCTAAAACAACTTTTTCCCAGCTGAGTCATCATTAGCAGTTAAGAAGAAAAGCTAAAATGTCTTTGGTTTATGAAGGCCTTTGGGATTTGCAACCTAGAACCATCATTGTTTAAAAGTACAATCAAGATGAGAGTAATTTCCCCCTGTTTGTAGGTGATGGCACAGGGAAACATTTTGTTCTTCATGAGCTATTCTTTTCCAAGAAGATCATAATGAGATTCAGGGATGCTTATTAACTTATCACCCAAATAGCAAGTGTTATTGGGTACTAACATTACAGCTTGTTGAATTACTCCTTTCAAGTATAAAACTGTTAAAGCATCCCAGGGACCATAAGATTGTTTGGAGTTCCCCTCCCAAGGCCATAAACATTTCTATAACCTTTAGAGGGGGACTCTGAGTTCAGATCCCCAGCCCCTTAAAACCACTGCAGAAAAAACTGAACTGTATGCTCCTTGATGTTGCAAATATGGCCTCAGAGAGAGAGAAATGGTGGCATTTAGATAGGTGGAGAGATAAGGGTCAGTATTCACAGCATCCCATGGCCTCTCTAGCCCTGGCTGGACCCTGCCAGTGGCCTTCTCTGGGTGGGCTCAAAGGAAATCAAATTATTGTGGATTCCAGTTCCTATTCAGGCCACCATAACTTTAAGGATTCATATAACCATGCAAACTTATTACTTGCTTCTTCCCAGGGATCTCCTGCAAACTATAGCTGTGTAAGAGAAGTTAGGATCTCTATTAGATTCTCAGCATCCTTATCAAACTAAATCTTCCAGGATTCCATGGGAGAAACCATTAATAGTTAAAACTTGTATAAAACCAATATAAATTTATGGTGGTGACGTGCCCCAAGACTGCTAGAGTAGAAACTTTTCCAATGCCCTGCACTTGTTTTGCAGATTGTGCCTTATATTTAGCATCTGGAGGATGCCTTTTGATTGTTAGTGCCAGCCCTGCCCCGCCCCGCCCCGCCCCGCCCCACCCCGCCCCATATGCTTGGAATAGGGTGACCATATGAAAAGGAGGACAGGGATCCTGTATCTTTAACAGTTGCATTGAAAAGGGAATTTCAGCAGGTGTCATTTGTATATATGAAGAACCTGGGAAAATTTCCTCTTCATCACAACAGCTAAAGCTGCAGGTGCCCTGCCCTCTTTTAAATCTGTCGCTCTAATATAGCTCCTGCACCTTTAACTGTTGTGATGAAGACGGAATTTCCCCAGGTTCTCCATATATACAAATGACACCTGCTGAAATTCCCTTTTCTATGCAACTATTAAAGATACAGGAGCCCTGTCCTCCTTTTCATATGGTCACCCTAGCTTGGAAGCACCCACTGAGGCCATGTGGCTTGAGAAGCAACATTTTCATTTTGTTCTTTAAACAAAAAAACACACACCATAATCTGAATCTACTAAATGTACTTACTTTTCATTATGTTTTCTTCTAGTACTACTTCCTCTCCCACTCTTTTTTCAAAGATACATTTCAAAGCAATTTCCCCCAAACAATGGCATAAACAACATGTTAGGAAAGTCTTTTTTAGCATTTTCCGTTGATCAAATACTGCAGGTAATTTCAAAGCTGACAATGCTAAACAAATGAGATTCAAGCAGCGATAATTTCCTTGAATTGATATTACACATTTATTTGTCAGGAAAGCTGGAGGCAATGTCATGAGTAGTACTAGAAGGAGAAGAAAAAGAAATTGAATGTCATCGTTCTATATAATTCCTTACCCAGGTTTATATAAAATATTTCAAATGCTCTGTGTGAAGTACAACATGCCAATTCAAGGAAAATTAATACTTGGTTTATTGCAGAGTTGTTCTTTTAATCAGATTTCTTCTTATGCTTGCATACATACTAAACACAGTATGTGGCTATAGATTTGTCACATTACAGATTGTGTCAGGTTAACCCTGAAAATTGTCAACATGCCTTGAATCATGAACTGTTATTTTCAAAAGGGAGGTGAATGCCTTAGGGCCAAACTAGATGTGATTTCATTTTCGCTTTCTCTATCACCATGATCCTGATCCCCCCTGAAAAAAATTCCCCCAAACTGCTATTAGCTTCAGAGAGGAATTAATTAGTGCTTGAAGACAGGTTTCCTAATATGGGAATATTAGTTCTAAAACAAACACCATCGTGTGTGTGAATTAGAGTAATAGTCCATCACATCCCAACATTACAAAAAGTCCTATTGCATCTCACTCAGAATCCAAACTATGCTAGTTTTTCAGTTAGCAAGTAGGTAAGATAGGACACCAATTGTTCATTTCCTTTGCACAGGACTATTAACTGTTTCTCTAGATTTAGGATGCACAATGGATTTGTGGTAGTGGATGCCATGTTCTGCCATACTCGTGTGATATTCTAGAGCCTATATTTGAGGATACCTTCACAAAATTTGTCTAGTTCTGGGTGGTTAAAATTCATGAATTATTTTCATGAAGCACAGCAAAAGGTAGCAATTTTTGTTCCAAGGCTGCAATCCTATGCACATTTACTTGGAAATAAGAACCATTGAAACTGGTGTTTTTTATAACCACACAGACATTATTAGGAAAGGATTTCATAAAAGAACTTTGTAACTGGCAAAAACTTAAAAGCCACATATCTAGAATAGACTTTGGTCATGTGTTACTCCTGTCCTCCACCATGTCCTTGCAGAAATGCTTAAATTGTACTATTGTTTCAAGAAAAATAACAGTAGAGTAAAAGTTATTTCCATAAAATATTTTTAGGAGGGGGCTTTTGATATTTATTTATTATTTATTGATTGCATTTTTATACCGCCCAATAGCCGAAGCTCCCTGGGCGGTTCACAAACACTAAAACCATTCGAAGTATAAAACAAACAGTATAAAAACATCATGTAAAATGCTCATTAAAACTGATTAAAAACATACCATACATGATTAAAACATCCTAAAAACATTCTAAAACCATCGAGTTAATATATTGGCTTAGAATGTAAGCTAGGATTCCTTGTTCAAACTCTTACCTTGGCCCCCATAGGTGGCAAGTCAGTGGATGTGTTTGTATCACTTTAAGCCATGCATTATAGATTTATAAACCAGAATTTGAACAAGCTTATGCATGCAGTCCTGCTTTTCCCCTCCCGTCACATAAATTGTTTGTTTATCTAAACCAGGAAAGTGAGAACTTTGCATAAACCCAAGTTTATGGTTTATTGTGCCCAACAAGCCAGGATGTGTAAGCCAACAACAAATACTGCTCAATGTAGGATTCCTGCATTGAGCAGGGGATTGGACTCGATGGCCTTATAGGCCCCTTCCAACTCTACTATTCTATGATTCTACTGGTTTAAAGCTGTTTTACAATCCTAGCATGCTTGGACACAATAATCTATAATCACAGTTTTGACATCACACAAAGATCTCATTTTTCTTATTTGTTGGCTTACACAAAGGATGTGTGTGCATGTGCAAATAGGCCACATGCACTAGCATATTGCTCTTTCACATTCTGTCTTATTAAGCCATAATTTAAGTCTTAAAGTGATGTGCAAATGTAGTGACTATCTCTCAGCTTTAATGCCCCATCCATATTATGGAAATAATAATACTGACCTACTCTATATGGTAAGATTACTGCGGAAATGTATGTGAAACACTTTAAATATGCGAAAAGTGTTACATTAAATGTGATTATTTCTGCTCCCTCGTCCAAAAATGTAGTGCTAAAAGAAACTAGGGCTGTAATCCTATAATCACTTACCTGAGAGTAAAACCTATTGAACTTAAACTGAACAGACATGTGCTGTAAGGCTGCAATCCTATAAACACCTGAAAGCCACATTGAACTCAGTAGGTCTTACTTCTGAGTAGTTATGGATAGGACTGCACTGTTAGGCTGCAATCCTATGGCCCATTCCTGGGTGTAAGCCTCATTGAATACAATAGAACTTAGTTTTGAGTAGGGTGACCATATGGAAAGGAGGACAGGGCTCCTGTATCTTTAACAGTTGTATAGAAAAGGGAATTTCAGCAGGTGTCATTTGTATGCATGCAGCACCTGATGAAATTCCTTCATTTCAACAGTTAAAGCTGCAGGAGCCCTACCCTCTTTTGTATCTGGTCACTCTAGTATAGCTCCTGCAGCTTTAACTGTTGTGATGAAGAGGGAATTTCCTCAGGTGCCGCATGCATACAAATGACACCTGCTGAAATTGCCTTTTCTCTACAACTGTTAAAAATACAGGAGCCCTGTCGTCCTTTTTATATGGTCACTCTAGTTTTGAGTAAACATGCAGAAGATTGTGCTGCATAACTATGTCCCATGTACAAGTACTTGGGAATAAGCTCTGTTCAACTCATTATGCTCAACTACTACATTTCCTAGTACAAGTGAATGTGGTGAAAGGTAGTTCACTCTAAGCAACTGCTTTTGTTGGGCAGGTGTACAAAAAAACTCAGTCTGGTTATTAAAAATTATGTTATTAATAATTAAGAGAAAAACAAACAGTAAGAAAAGTTGAGAAGAGAGCTACTTTTAATTCAGCTACATGCAATCCTATGGACATCTACTCGGAAGTAAGTCTCAATGGGATCAGGTAAGGGTTTTTACGATTGCAGCCCTAACGACCTTTTAACACGGAGATCTGCGGACCTTTTCTTTTTCAGCTTTGTAGCAGCTTTTGTGACTAGCCAACCCCCCTCCCCCCGTGACACTGCGGGGAAAGGGGGCGGGTGAGAACGCCTTTTACAACGCAAACCTAACCATGCTTACTTAGAGGCTGAGTTCGGACGACACGCTAATCAACGGGGGTGGGGGCTGTTAATAGGAACAGAATGGGAAACAACCGTTGATTAGCGTGTCGTCCGAACTCAGCCTGGAGTACGTCCCACTGAGTTCCTATATTACTTACTTCACCCTAAATGCGCCTAGGATTGCAGCCTCACTTTCTAAGGAGCTCTGCAGAGTTTGGGATGCTCTTCAGCGCCCTGCGCTATTAACGGTCGTTCTCCCAAAGAAGCAACGCTGGCGATTATTGCACGCAGCCTCCTTCAGTGTGTGTGTGCGTGTGCATGTTTACAGGCGGGAGGGACTTAGTCAGCAAATCCTGTTCTGATGAGCTTCAGCCAATGAGGAGCCGCGCCCTGCTTGCCTGGGGGCTTCAGAGTTGGAGCTGGATGCATGCAGAAATGCGAGGCGGTTCTTGCTGGTGTTGATGGCAAAATGGGGTCCGGCTACAGAGGTTACTTAGCTCTCCCAGCTCTGCAGCTCATGGAGGGATTGTGTAATGCACCCATCATGTAGCCTGCCTTGCAAGCTTGAGGATTCCTCATGGATTGAGGAGACTGTTTATCCCTTATTTTTATATAGATATATTTTGCTGGAAGATGAAATGCTTTTCTCGTTACCTGCCTTACCTCTTCAGACCTCCGAACACCATCCTCTCTTCCAGCTGCCACACTGAAGGTACAGATCAGAGAGGAGAGGGGCAGGATGATGGGTGGTACACAAGGTACAGATCAGAGCCGAGAGGAGGGGAAAGATGAAAAGTGGGAGGAGAACGTGGCTCCCCCTCCCAGTCGCTGCTGACATTGCCTTTTGCAGGCAGTGCGGGAGCGCGGGGGAGGGGGGGTACAAGCAAAAAGCTGGTCTTGTGACAAGATTTCAGGAATCAGCGTGGCCTTGTAGAAAGCCCGTTATTACGGGGGGAGTCAAGTCATTGATCAAGGTGAATGGTGCAAAACATGACAGTATTGAGAATGTCTTCCGGGCCCTTCAACGGCTCCAGGCGTGTTTTGTGTTTTGTTTTTAGAAAGGCGTGCATCGATGTTGCTATTAAGTTTTGTATGTATGTTTCATGTTTTCCCCCAAAAAGAAAGAAGTAGCGAAAATCGATTTTAAAATCCGCACTACAAAAGTGAATGTGTGTCACTATTTTCGTTTTTCTTTCATTCACATGCGCTTTTTTCAAAAAATACATTTGGTTTTCACTTATTCATACAAGTCTGTTTTCAGATCTCAAAGGGGGTGGGGCAGAAAAGCTGTGCAGGTCAGGTAATATACAATATATTTTAGTAAGGCTCAAACGTGATAGACGAGGTGAAAGCTATTCAGGGCCTGGGAGAATCCTATAAAGTTCTGGGCAAGTTTCTCCACTACTGATTTGCATGATGTACTTCTGTGTGTGAGAGGGAGATGTCAGGCGGTTTTGTGAATGATCATTGATGCCACATTCTAAAAGTTTGCATAGAGCTTACAGGAAGTATTATTGAAATGGTTATCATACACTATTAAAAAAAGGGCAGTGGGGAGAGCTCATGTACAAAAGCCGTAAGTAAAACATGCTTGTAAGAAGTAATCTAAGATCTATAATGATTTCTAAAGTGTAAGTGTTGTAGCAACTTTTGTGACTACCCAACCATCCCAGTGACACTGCCAGGTGGGGAGGGAAGAATGCCTTTTGTAATGCAAACCCTCTGTATAATTGAGATCAGCATCCATCTCTGTGGAAATTTTAAATGAGTTAAGTATTACTGTGATTGATACTGTCAAACCAGTTGCATAGTGCAAGGCGTGCAGGCACATCATCTAGCATATTATTAGAAGTAATTAAATGTTAAAGCAGTAGTACGGAGAGAACAATCCAATACTGAGTTGTCTTTAATCTATGTCTTCTAAAGCCATTTCATTTTAGCTGGATAATTTATGATTGGAACATGAGAGCATATAACAGGCAATACATTGGCATTTACTTGGCCCCATAGTTGTCATAGCATTCAAAAATGTGTCTGAAACAAGTTACTGAGGCCACCTGGTTATAATCCAATAAGACTGATTTTTACTGTTTCATATAGGAACCAGAGGGTTGGATGGCATTTCCATGCATTGGACTTTGGTTCATAGTTTGCAAGAACGCTTTACGCAAACAATATTAATTCAGTAAAACAATGTACTGTTATTAAACGATGACTAATCAGTATACTAAAGTTGTTGGGCTTTTTCCTTGCACAGGATCATTTTCTTTAACTATTAATTTCTGATCCACTAGTGCAAATCCCGTGTTGCCATGGGGATTAGTAGTCTGAGAATGATTGGATAAAAATATGTTTGCCCATTTCCCTTGCGACTTGAACAACTTTACATTTTTGAAATAAATGTACTACAAATGAACAGGCAAAGGCGAAAACAAAAAGTGTTCTTTTTAAAAAGATTGTTTACTATTTTTTGAAGTTTAAGGTCAAAAATTCGTGATGTAAGGTTTTTTCTCTCTCTCTTCCCTCTGGTGTCTTTTCAGCATTTCCCCCTCAGCTTCTCTTCCTCTTCCTCTGTCACCAACAGCCTTTTCTTCAGGCCCTTTCCCAAGGCACTCTAAGAACTCACAGGAGTAAGCATAATTACACATGCATAAACACACTGTGTCACATGTTACATTACAGGCACAGTGTGGGAGCATATGCATTAACTTCCCCTTTGCCTCATCCCTCTCCCTTGTTGAACTGCCCAAACTGAACTTTGGACTTTTTTGAAGTTTTAACATTTTGCGCATGTATACACTACTCAAGCTTCAGTTTAAAACAAAAATTAGCAAAATCGGTCTGGTAGATCTCGAGTAATAAGCCCGACACCACCGTATTATATAAGAAGATTTGTCTAAAAAAGACCTATAGTGTGTGTCCAAAGTTTGCTTATAACCCAAACCTGTCCTAGTGAATTCCCTAACTAATCCTCAGCTCCATCTTCTACCCTTCCATCTTGTCTCCCTTCTGTTGAAATTTTGATTGTAAACTCCTCAAGGCAGGACTTCTCTTTTTGCTTATGTTGTTCTCTAAGGACCGTGCATATTGATATGGCTGTATATTATTTATTTATTAACATCTACCCTGCTTTTCAGATAAATTGGCTCCCCAAGTGGCTTACAACATTAAAATCAATGCATACAAAGCAACCATTTTAAATATACCATAATAACGTAAAAGAAAACACCTTGATTATCCCCAAGGTTACCTAGGGGCAGTCCAGGTAGTAGTCAGTTTGGATCTGGAAATGTCATACTAAAACAAAACAGTAGTATGTCTATGGATTCACACATGTCCTTTAGTCTGCTAAAAGGGGGAAAAAGCCTCTAAAATATCAAGATGGCTATAGATGTTTTCATACCTGAAGCACAAAAATCAATTGACATTCTATGTTCATTGTTAAATAACAGATAGATGGTAGAGGCGGGGAAATGGTGTCCCCTTTGGAATCTGAAATCTGAAGCAACTGAATTATATTATCTCATGGAAGTAGCTAGTTTTCACATAAGGAGCCCCAAAAACATAATAAAAAATGTAAAAAAGTGGAGGTACAGAGTGCATTCCGCTTCTTCCTCCTTGTCCAAACAACACATTACTAAAAACTAGGGTGACCAGATGAAAAGGAGAACAGGGTTCCTGTATCTTTAATAGTTGTCTAGAAAAGGGAATTTCAGCATGTGTCATTTGTATGCATGCTGTACCTGATGAAATTCCCTCTTCATCACAACAGTTAAAGCTGCAGGAGTCCTGCCCTCTTTTGTATCTGGTCACTGACCAGATACAAGGATTAGTATCTGACCAGGATTAATTGTTAGGGTTGACAACAAGCAAAGAAATTTGACTTGAAAGTTTTCAAATACTTCTCTGTTGCTATGCAGCCCTTATAGATGCACCAGCTTCTTCCTTCTTGCATGTATTTGCTGAAAAGGAAACTTACCGTACAATCCTATATGTTTTTGCTTGGAAGTAAATCCCACTGAACGCAATGAAGTTTAACCCCAGGTAAGTGGGTATAGGATTATAGCCTTAGGGGGCAATCCTGTGCACACTAAACAAGTGCATAGAATTGTGCTGTTAATTATGTTTTTTTAATTTCATATGTTTCCAAAGTTAGCCCTAAGTTTGTCTTTAAAGCTGAAACCACTTTCTTTTAGACAACAAACATTGTTTATGAATCTAGATCTTCCACTATATTCCTGGTGATAGACCTTAACTTCTGTACAGCACCATGTACACTGATGGTACTATATAAATAAATGATAATAATAATTTAAAATAGTTTTCATGAGTTACGGAATAGTGACTATTCTAATTCCCAAATTAGATGGAGAAGAAAGTGTTAAAAGTTTTTTTTTGTAGCCAATAATAGGTTTTTTAAAAAAAATAAACATTTTTTTAAAAAATCCAAAGTCCATAGTTAAGACATACCTTTATTAGGGCCAACTAAAATTCCACAAAAGTATGCAAGCTTTTGTGTTTTCTAGAACTCTTAATAAGGTTGGGTGGGACAAAAGGGGATATGGGAAGAAATATATTTTGCCCAGATGTTGTGGCTATGAGGTCTGCAGTTGGAGCCCAGTCTCAAAACTGGGATTGCAGACTGATAAATTGGTAGGTGTATTCTGGGAGAGCGAAGCAATGGCTATTCTCTATAACTAGTCATCTTATACTTAGGAAAAACATGCCCACTCCTTCAGAATTCTCAAAATGGCTTCTTCATTGAGATTCAATGTAAGTTAATTATAATTGATAAATCAATTAATTTTATGAAAGTGAACAAGTTATTTAATTAAGGGTGCAATGCTGTGCATGTTTAGACAGAAAAAAGTCCATGCTGGCTGGAGAATGCTGGGAGTTGTAGGACTTTTTTTCTGTGTAAACATGCATAGGATTGCTCCCTAAGCAATCCTTCATTTCATCAACAACAATAATCATAAAACCTAGTTGACTGAATACTTTCAATATTCCTCTGATAGTACATTCCATTTTCCGTTCCATTTCAGAATCACAACCTTAGTTGATTGAGGCATCTTTCAGTGCAATCCTATCTATACTCAGAAGTAAGCCCCATTTTCAGTGGAGCATCAGATTACAGTCCTAGAGTGTTATTCTATGCCTGCTAAAAGTCCTGCAACTCTCAGCACTCCCAGCCAGACATTAGTTTGAAATGCTTATGTGTTTTTGAAGTATTTTTTTTCTTTACTGAAATGTAATCTTTGTACTTACATAGATTCTAAAACCAAATGTGCTATATACCTAGTTGGTTCAAGCGATGATCTGAGGCCACAGTGTTTATGTGAGTCTTAGCCTTGTATTGTTTTTCTTGTTTATCAGACAACCTTTGGAGGCCCATGAAATCCTATTAGTTCAGAAAGTTTGTCAAGTCCTTTGGATGGGAACCATCAAGATAATTTGCTGCTGGTCATATCTAGAATGACACATATAATGACTTTAGATGAGAGAAATCTGGGAAATTTGTGTATGCCATTGTGGAGGGAAGAGAAAAAATGTTTCAAGTTGATATATTAGGTGATGTATGTGCCATGCGAACCCAAGGGAATTCTTGAAGAAGAGCATAGCTATCTGAAGGTTTTTTAATAAGGGGGGAAATCTTTTGTCGAATTCTTTAATCTAAACCACTAAGTCACACTTCATGAATATGGTTATCATAAGCAAAATGATTCTAGACCAAATACTGAAGTGACATGTTTGCATGGCTTTGATTGGAGACAGCTTTGCTTTTACCAATCTCTGTAGACCTAATTAAAGGCATATTATGATGACTCCCACACCCTCCCACAAAGCTATGGCATGAATGAACCACTGAAAATGTTGTCTTTTGGAAGAGTATGTCATCCCAAGAGGCTAAAGGGGGATGTGTTGATGTGGAGAACATATTCATGTAGATATGGAGAATATAATGATACCCCACAACTTACCGTATTGATCCTTGTCCTGATGTATAGGAATAAAATCCAAATTGGTAGGGTGAGCAGATGCACATAAATGTCAGGTGTTTGTTTACTCCACAAAAAGCCCTAAGTGCCCTGGTCCAGATATCACAGTAACAAACTAAGAATGTGACATTTATAGGTTTTTGCTAGAAACGAGAAACAGCTCATGTGCGACACTCATCCCCACAGTTCATTGTTAATTAATCCACCATTACAAGTGAACAAGGTCTATGAAGTTTATCTATAGAAAGAAACTGTTGGCAATCTCCAGAGGACACAGTGGTATTCTATTACATTATTCCTAGGGTGGCCATATGAAAAGGAGGGCAGGGCTCCTGTATCTTTAACAGTTGTATTGAAAAGGAAATTTCAGCAGGTGTCATTTGTATATATGGGGAACCTGGTGAAATTTCCTCTTCATCACAACAGTTAAAGGTGGAGGTGCCCTGCCCTCTTTTAAATCTGGTCACGCTAGTATACCTCCTGCACCTTTAACTGTTGTGATGAAGAGGGAATTTCACCAGGTTCTCCATATACACATTTTTATTTATAGCATTTTATGCAACTCCTGAGCCAAATAGGCTCCCAGAGCGGCTTACATATTATCAATTAAACAAGACAGTCCCTCCCCACAGGCTTACAATCTAAAATCACATGAAACATAATGAAAAACGAAAGGGGATGGAAGACCGGGGGCGGTGGGGGGGATAGTTCTTTTAGCCAGACTTGGGAGTGGCTCTGCTCTCTTTCTCAACTCCCTCTGTTCAGCCTACTGGTATGGCCGCTGAACAAGTGACACCTGCTGAAATTTCCTTTTCAATACAACTGTTAAAGATACAAGAGCCCTGTCCTCCTTTTCATATGGTCACCCTAGATTTGTGCTTTTGCCTTCGGTTTGTGCCACAACAAAACACATCTTGAGTTGTAATCCTGTGTACATATATTTGATTGTAAGTGCTCTTGAATTCTGTGGGACTTAATGCATAGACTCAGGATGCATTCATCTAAAGATAATACAAGGAATTGAGGATTCACCTTCAGCTCTTTCCACATCTCTGAAGTTGTTATAATTGTAGTTAAAAATAATTTATGGATTGTCCTGGAATCCACAAAATGTGCTTCTTTGCCTTTTTGTGTCTGCAAAATACAGACACAAAAGTGAAAAGTAAAAAAATGGTATGTGGGACTAGATTAAGAACACACATGCATGGGAGTAAGCCCCATTTAACTCAATAGGACTTATTTCTGAGTAATATGGTTACTTTTGAAGTCTCACTGAATACAGTGGGACTTATTTCTGAGTAAACATATAGAATCAGGCTGTTAAATAACTCATTAATGCCAAAGTTTTTATCTCTATAAAAATAAAGAGATAAAACAAAAATCAATAGTCAACTTAAGCTCTTTCAAATCCCATATTTCTAATTCTCCCATTGATGTTAATGCAGTTCGAAAGGCATTGTCTTTGGTAAGATCATGCCCATTAATAATATAAAATTGCTTTTCACATGGAGGTTTCAATTTAGCGTCAGACTAAATTTGGGATTAGAAGAACACATTTCCATCATATAAGAGAAAAAGACAATAAGAAGCTGACCCCTCCAAGGAAAAAAAGCACATTAGGGTGCTTATTAAGACCCTTAATAAGATCTAAGGGCGTAAAATTCATCCAAAGAGCTGTTTTGATTTGAGAGTCAATGAGATTTACTTCTGATTAAACATATATAGTTTGACCTGCATATGTTCCATTAATTTCAATGGATTCCTATATATGTCTACTCTGAAATAACATCCACTGGTACTTACTCTCAAGTAAGTGTGCATAGGTTTGCCCCATCAAGCATGTGGTTAATTCTAAGTAGGAATTAGTAGGACAAAGCTAATTAACCATAATTGGATTGTTCTTAAGTCTTTTAACAACTAAATTTAAGTTACAAATGCTGTTACTGAAACCATCATGTAAATCAGAGAAAGGCAACTAGCTATCGCATAAGCTAGAGCCAGCTCCCTCAAAGTAATTTTGTTTGTTTATTTAGTAGATTTATATCCCATGCTTTGACTCCTCCGAGCAGCTCGCACTTATAATTATAAAATACAATGGGTACTTTAAGAGGAAGAGAGCCCCCTTCCCCACAAGAAGAATAGAGAGCTAGGGAAGGCTGGTATAACAGTCCTAACTGAAATAGACAGAATCTAGTGGGGTGCTTGTGCCTCCGCTGATTTTCTTAAAGCCACACTAATTCCTGTCCACAAGCAGCCCCTACTGCTTGCACAATGAAGATTTAGAGATTCTGGGGCAACTGGAAATGAGCGAAAACTCTTGACACTCCAGGTCTCCCTTTGGGAAGCATTACATCTCTATTGTGCAAGTGATGGGTCCCGCTTGTGCAACAGAATGTGCAAGGCACAGAAAAATCGGTGGAGGTATAAATACCCTGATTCCTCCCAAAGCTTATACTGAAGCAGGTGCTTCAGGGATGTATTTCAATTTCTAACCTGCCTATCCCCATAGGCTCAGAGCGGGTAACAATATTGGAAATTAAAGTTTAATTAAAACAATAACATGAACATATATCTTGAAATAAAACTAACATAAAACCTCCCCCACTTCTGTTATCCATGATCAATTTTTTTTGCTTCAAATAGAGTTTGTAGAGCTTTTTGAATAAACTCTTCAGAGCTTGGATGATGGAGGAAGTTCTAGAGCTTGGAAGATGTCGCAGAAATATATGTCCCTACATGTCTTTCCTGTTTCAACTTGTTAACGTTAGGAGGCCATTCCTAGCAACCCATGATGTGACAAGAGAAAGAGATGGTTTGTAGAGCTGCTTTGAAATGGTGCTGGTGACTCCTGAGCTGGTTCCATGAGATCTACGTTATATTTGAACTTTGATCCCCATATAATATTTTCATTGATTCTGCTATTTCTGTATTTTTTTAAAACTGGACATTTCATCAGTGATTGAGAGAAAGTATTATTGTCACATACTCTCTCACACACATATGTGAAATGGCAAATAACTATCACAGCAATAAATACAAATTGTTTTTGCATTAATGCAGTTGCTTCATGTCAGTACTGATATATCCATCCTACTAACATTCCATATTCAAACACCTTTGTGAGCAAAATCTCGTCTATATAGCTCAGTGTGATAAGCACATGCAGAAGGTCCCAGATTCGATCCCCAGCTTCTCCAGGTAAGGTAAGGAAATGAATACCATCTGAAACCCTTGAGAGCCACTGCCAGTCAAATGTCAACAGTACTGGGCTAGGTGGACCAAGAGTTTGACTCATTATAAGCCAGCTTGCTATGTTCTAATATTCAGCTATAAAACAGCTGCTTGACTGAATAGCCAAATAGATGTTCATAGACTTGGTTCCAATGTCTTCCGCTAGTACTCACTGCCCGAGTAAATCCCTTTATATATCCTTTTTAGTATTTAAATCTGGTACACCTGGAAGAATGGTAAGGATAGCACAATGTAGCTCTACAATGCATATGTCTATATACTGAACCACAGAATAATTCAGAGGCTTTATTTTGTTTTGTTTATTTATTTGTGCCATTTATAAATCACTGAGTATAGTAAAATATCTCAGTGGTTCACAATATTAAATTATAATACGCAGTTTGTTAGTGGTACAAGAGAACCAAACAAAGTTGTCAGATGAGATGGCATACCACGAATAAGTGCTAGTTGCTGTTCTAGGTTTGCAAGAGCAAGTGAAAAGCCATGAAACAAGGAACAAGACTACAGCAGAGTTGAGATCAAGAACAGAACAAAATTGGAGAGAAGAAAAGGTTACCATCCACTGTAGCAGGAAGGGATTCCAGTGGTGCTTTGTTATATCCCACAGATCAATCAATTGTGCACAAGGCCTCCCTAATCCTCAGAAACACCAATGGTACTTAAGGACCTATGGAAAATGTGGGCTTAGCCTCTCCACGTTGAGAAAGGCTGCTGGTGGAGTATCTTCCTAACCTGTTGTGGACATGATGCAGCTTACGTCCACCTCACAGCATGCTTTGGGCTGGAGTATGATGTCTGCTGCAAGTGCCTTCAGCTGTTCATTCATTTGTCTTCTTAAAATCATCACTCTTGTAAATTGCTTTGATCGTGGCACAGCAGTTATTTAAATATTTATGGCCATTTTGCTCCAGTATTGAGCAGAAAACACTAGAGGGGAGTTTAATAAATGGATGGAAGCCAGTTAGCCGAATATATATATCTGTGTTAGAAAAATATAAGCATTATTTTAAGGGTTTTGAAAAATCAGAGGCATTGGTACCTCAGAATCATTTCTCTGGCAGGAACAATAGCTTTCAAATGGAAACAGCCAATTGATTGTTATCTGCATCCTATTTGAGAGCTGGTATTTTCAGAACTCAGTGCTGAATAGCACAGCTTCAGAGTCTTCTAGGGACTCTAGAGTGGCCATGTGTCCTCTTTTACAGAGAACACTCCTCTGTTAGAAGAGCTGCCAGAGCTGTCTTCTATTTTGAAGGCATCTTCTGTTTGAAGGGCTGTTCAGTCCAAGCTTGGTTTAAAGATAAAGAACCATCAGAAGAAAGAGTTGGGCCTTGAAGAAGTTGCCCTCAACAGCACCAGGACAACAGATTGATGAAGGCACACAAGTCACCTGGTCATAGTCTCACACTGAAGAGATGTACTGTATTTCTACTTTAATGTCAGTCTTTTTTTTCTAAATTTCCTTCTATAAATATCAATTAGCATAGGCAAATTTCATGCAAATTTTGTGAGTAACCAAACTGAATCAAAAGACAAATGCTTCTTCAGTCTATGATCAAAGGTTAGGGCGGTGCAAGTGAATTGGTCCCATTCGCCCTTCTACACATTCACCATATTAAGTTAAATCCAAATATATTTTTCTGGCGACAGTGCCTTCAAAACCCCAGGATCATTCAGGCCTGAGTTAGCTTTTGTTGATCCTGATTATTTCTGTGAGTACAGGAGTGTCAGACTCTGATTTTTCTGCCAAGTTGGGGGCGAAGGGCCTTTGAGACAAAGGGTAGCAAACAGAGTCCCCTTGTTGCTCACTGAGGAGAGCTAATTTGATCCAGAAGCTTTGATGGCGTGCCCTGTGACACAAGCACACCCACCTACATGTACTGTGGGGCCAGACAGAAGCCTGTTGGCTCTAGGAAAGCTGGACATGTGAGCAACAAGAAGTTACGCAGGAGATATGATAACAGCAATAACTCACTCCAGGTTGCAACCCGGCAATCACCTGCAGAAATCTTCCATTGTATTGTTTGAGCTTGCTGCTCATAATTAAAAAAAGTGGTGAACTATTCTTTTTCTGATGACAGAGAAAAGAGGTAATGGGTTTGGTTAAGGGGTGACGAACATGTGGCCCTCCACATGTTGCTGGGCTGCAACTCCCATTATCCCTCACTATTGACTATGCTGGCAGGGGTGATGGGAATTGCAGTCCATTTGGAGGACCATGCGATCCCCATCTCAGATGCGGATCTTCCTAACCGTAAAAGCACAGGGCAAGGGAACATGGTAGCAGCAATCTCCATCTTTGATTCCAAATTCGCAGTCAGGCCTTTATTAGGATCACGTACATAGGTACAAAATTATGGGATTGCTTTCAAGATCTGTAGACCTCTTAATCAAGCAAGATAGTATAAAAAGAAAGTTGTGGTAAAGGAGGGGGAGGCGGGAAGCAGACTTGACATTCCTCATCGCTGAATTAGGGTCTGCCAAATGTTATGCAGGTTTCAGGTTAGAGACAAATTCATTGGTTGATCCCGAATTCTAATATTATGAGAGAGGAAGACCAAAAGAAAAGTCTGCCTGTGAATCCTTTTTTCAGTGTGTTACTTATATTGGCTTTGCTGGTTTATAAAGTGTTTGTTTCAATTTTTTATTGTGTAGCTGATGTTTTGTTGTTGCCTTGGTCCATGCAGTTTGGAAAGGGGCTGAATACGTTTTGTAAGAAATACATTTCTGTTGTTTCCTCCTCCGACTGATTAAGGCTACATAAAATCTGGTTCTTTTACAGTTTAAAAATGTCCAAAAAAACAAGGTGATAAATGCTTCAGCACAAGAGCCTGAGGGCCGAATTCCATTTCAAAGAAATTGGGGTGGGGGGTGGGGTCTGCATTCCAGTGGTAAGGGGGGCTGAAGGCAAAAGTAACAGGGCCAAAAATACCAGCCTATGTTAGCTTAAAGCTGTTACTGCCAGTAACTAAGGAGAGGCATTTTAGAACGGGGGAGAAGGCTGTGGCCTTCTGGCAGTGCTGGATTTAGGGACAAGCCAAGTAAGCCATGTCTCAGGGCCTCATATTTCATAAAATGTGTTGTTGTTTATTCGTTCAGTCGTTTCCGACTCTTCGTGACTTCATGGACCAGCCCACACCAGAGCTTTCTGTCGGCCGTCGCCACCCCCAGCTTCCCCAAGGTCAAGTCTGTCACCTCCAGAATATCATCCATCCATCTTGCCCTTGGTCGGCCCCTCTTCCTTTTGCCTTCCACTTTCCCTAGCATCAGCCTCTTCTCCAGGGTATCCTGTCTTCTCATTATGTGGCCAAAGTACTTCAGTTTTGCCTTTAATACCATTCCCTCAAGTGAGCAGTCTGGCTTTACTTCCTGGAGTATGGACTGGTTTGATCTTCTTGCAGTCCAAGGCACTCTCAGAATTTTCCTCCAACACCACAGTTCAAAAGCATCTATCTTCCTTCGCTCAGCCTTCCTTATGGTCCAGCTCTCGCAGCCATAGGTTACTACGGGGAATACCATTGCTTTAACTATGCGGACCTTTGTTGTCAGTGTGGTGTCTCTGCTCTTAACTATTTTATCGAGATTTGTCATTGCTCTCCTCCCAAGAAGTAAACGTCTTCTGATTTCCTGGCTGCAGTCAGCGTCTGCAGTAATCTTTGCGCCCAGAAATACAAAGTCTGTCACTGCCTCCACGTTTTCTCCCTCTGTTTGCCAGTTATCAATCAAGCTGGTTGCCATAATCTTGGTTTTTTTGAGGTTTAACTGCAACCCAGCTTTTGCACTTCCTTCTTTCACCTTTGTCATAAAGCTCCTCAGCTCCTCCTCGCTTTCAGCCATCAAAGTGGTGTCATCTGTATATCTGAGATTGTTAATGTTTCTTCCTGCAATTTTAACTCCAGCCTTGGATTCGTCAAGCCCAGCACGTCACATGATGTGTTCTGCATACAAGTTGAATAGGTAAGGTGAGAGTATACAGCCCTGCCGTACTCCTTTCCCAATCTTAAACCAGTCCGTTGTTCCGTGGTCTGTTCTTACCGTTGCTACTTGTTCGTTATACAGATTCCTCAGGAGGCAGACAAGATGATACCACCAAGAACTTGCCACAGTTTGTTATGATCCACACAGTCAAAGGCTTTAGAATAGTCAATAAAAGAGAAATAGATGTTTTTCTGGAACTCCCTGGCTTTCTCCATTATCCAGCAGATATTGGCAATTTGGTCTCTAGTTCCTCTGCCTTTTCTAAACCCAGCTTGTACATCTGGCAATTCTCGCTCCATGAATTGCTGGAGTCTACCTTGCAGGATCTTGAGCATTACCTTGCTGGCATGTGAATGACAGACCTCTAAATCCTTCGGAGATAACTAAGATTTAGTGTAATTGAAATTTCTTTGGCTTAAATAACATTCCAAAAGAAGTATATTTTATTTAGTTGTTTTGCATTGTATCTTTGACTACGTATATCTGCAAATATAATGGTTTGGATTTCTATTATAATGTAGTACACTTTTTTCTCTTTATTTTTCTACGGCATGGGGCCTCTGAATCTTGACATGGCTTAGGGCCTTGGCATGTTTCAATCTGGCCCTGCCCTCTGGAGAACCCTGCAGTGCCACTTTGGGACCCTGGAGGGCCAGTTTTGACCTCTTGGACATGAGGTGCCACAACCCTGATTTAGGGCCTTCAGAGGAATAGCATCTACATATTTAGGCCAGTATCTTTACATTTAATTTAAATTTTGCTCTCCCCTTCTTTGGTTGTCCTGATTCCAAGCCCTCCTGCTGGGATGTGAGACTTTAAGGCGGTCTAATAAACATCTCCTCACACCTGAAGGGAGTGAGAATGCTAGGAGCTTTCCTCAAAGCTTAATTAGACTAAGCTAGGCAATTGCCCTTTCAATTAAAAGGGAGAGTTTCCTGCACAGTCCAAGAACCACTTTAGCTCAGGGAGGGTCTTTCTGGAGAACTCTTCGGTAAGTGGCTAGCCTCCCACTCACCTGCTCACAACTTGTCTCGCTTTTCCCTGTGGCGGATTCCAGAATCTGTCAACTCCGGAGTCCCCTCTCTCCCTGACAAAAGCTGAGTTCCCAGGGACCGGTGGAGGATGGGCTCTCAGTTATTGGCATTCCCTCCATAAGTTCCTGGGAAGACCCTTAACTCCTGAAGATACTTGGAGGATCTCCTCCTCTGCTTCCTGTCTTGGCTGGTAAATTTCTACTCCTGCTTCTTCTTCTTCTGAGTCTGATTGGCTTCTTGAAAGCCATTTCCCCGCACTAGGGAGAACAGGCTTGATCCTGACAACAGTACTAATGTTTATACATTTCATGTTCATGTGTGGCCTTGGTTTTCAATCTTTCCCCTCTCTTAACTTATGTTTAATATGCACAGTTGCATCTGTTCACTCACTCAGTCCTAAATCAATTTGTTGTTACGTGCCAAAAAATGGAGAAAGACTTGGGCATTTTTACATGAGGCATGTATCACGCACTCTTGGTTCATTCATGGTGCCTCTCTGATCGTTTTTTAGGTTTATTCCACCATTTATAAATCACCGAAAATGCAGTAACACCCGCCCCCCCCGCCAAAACCCACCATCAAAGAGGTGGTGTAATTCAAGAATCATGTGATATTGTGGAAATCTTTTAGTGCCATCTACTGACTATATAAATGAAGCATATGAAAAGTGCCCACAAAGGAACTGGGGGGAAAACAAAGCGCAGGGAGGGGCGTGCATGTATCCACAACATAATCGGTACATTAAGCAAAAACCCGGTAAGGCTGTGGGATTTTTGCTTAATGTAGAGAAGCCCAAAACTTCCGAAGGGATCATGAAATATCTAGCTTCCAAGATTGTGAAATAGCCAAGATTAGCTTTTTCCAAAAGCAATTGAGTATGTGGGTTAGGGTAACTAGGTTCAAAAGAGGACAGGGCTAATGATTGTGCAGAAGAAGGCACTTCAGCAGATGTAGTTCATGACTTCAACACAAGTATTAATGGAAAAGGAGGCCTATCTAGCCATGCTACCCCTAATGTGGGAACATGGGTGTGAGTAGGTACAAATGCAACATAAAAATTAAGATGAAAGATAACGAGCGGAATAGAGTGAAAGAACAGACATTAGGGAGGACAGCTTTAAAATTCTGTCTAAACTAATTATTTGAAGGTTTCATCTCTAACAATGTACATGTTTTTATTCAAAAATCCTAAACAGGTAGTAGAACGTGTAACCTTTATGGATACTGTGAAGTCTGTTCCACTTCTGTGAACAAATATCTGTAACAGATCCTGCAAACACAAACACACATACACACACACACAACCTGCCAGTCTGGATGCACCCTTAGGGCCTATTTAGGCTGATTAAGGATTCCAAATGAGAACACAACTCTTTTGTGAAATCATTAAAGCTCTGACATTTTATGAAGTCTTCTCATCTGATTGCAGCACAGGGGAACTTACTTTGCTGGATATTATTGACTGTAAATTAAGGGGCAATGACAGACCCAGCTTCAGGAATAAAAACTGCTGGAAAAGAGCCAAATTTGGAAGCCGAGCTTAGATGTAGAGCTCTTTGGGGCATTGGCTCATTCTGCTAGAGGAAGAATGCAAAAGCTCCAGTATGGAAATCTCGTAGTTGAAAGCCGTCATCTGGATCCAAAAAGAAGCCCTTGTATGTTTCCTGATAAGTACAGTCTCCCTGTTTGCCTTGGTTTGGTCTGGGGAGCCACCACCAGTTCTGCTGGAAGGGGTTGTGTCGCAGAGTAGGGTTTAGTTTTTCTTCATTTTGTCTTTCCCCATAATGTAGCAATCTGGATGAGAGAATTGGATAGCCACATGAGATTTTATTTTAACGGTGAGTGAACAAAGGCTTAGCAGCCTAACTGCTTTGAATCACACTTCAAGTGCCTCATAGACTGCAATGCTAAATTATAATGTGTTGTACTTCATAGACTATTTTAAAAATACATGCACATTGGTTATTTTTTTAGCGTACAGGTTTGATCACTTCAAATTCCTTTCTACATTGTTTTCAGTATAACGACACTATTGATCCCATATGTTTGAATAGAAGTAGCTTATAAATAAAAAACATCATGACAGATGCTGGATAGTGGGAGTGCACTCTTTTGCAATAAACATTCAAAATGGAAATTAAGAGAGACAAAGAACTAATTAGCTTTGGGATCCAAAATTAATCAAGAAATCAGAGTTTCTCCTGCTGATTCTGCCTGCTATCTAGCTGGTGGAAGTGAGAATTGCACACACAGTCAAATGTTCCTTGGGGTCTTCAGTGCAGTCCTTTGAAATCAGTTTATGTGATGAAGCCATAGCTGTTCATCAGCTCAAATGTCTTCAGAAAGCATGTAGAAATGACCTCCTTTCTTCTTTTTTTCCTTCGCCATTGGATATCTTCTTCAGAAGCAGGATATCTTTCCAGCTCCAGAAATATGCCTCGCACATGCGTACGTCATGCCACCAGTGATGTAGGAGCTACTTCTTTTAGGGATAATGATGACGCAATCGTGTCGAGAGAGTCATTTGCATGTATTTCTGTTACCCTACACTGTCCTTGCCCTCAGTTGTGAGTTTGCAGCACAGGGATGTGGGGCCTATTAGTGATGGGGGAATCTATCAATTTTGTATCTCTGATCCTCATTTTCCCAAGCTTAAGTTCATTCCGTCTTGTCTCCACATCAGTTTGCAATGTTCCAAAAAAGTCTTCATGAAGATTCATACACATTTTCACATGCGTATCTACTAATGTATGCATTTTGCATGTAATTTTACTGAAAGTACACAATTTTTGCTTGCGGTTTTCCCAAATGCATTTTTGAACGTTCTTTTCATTTGTATATACATTTTTTGCACCTTTTTTTTTAACAGACTCATTTTTGTATGCGTTTAATCGGAGAACCATCGCAACTTTGAGAAAAGTGCAAAGTGAACAGCCCAGAGAGCTTTGGCTACGGGGCGGTATAAAAATGTAATAAATAAATAAATAAAAAGTGCAAATGAAAGACAAATCCCGCCTCCCCCCTCATCCCTAGTTTTTGTGCTGCTACAGTAGCATATGAATGGAACTAAATGTCTTGTCTCTTTTTAGAGAGTCTCAAACTTTGGTTGCCATCTTTTAAGACTACATCTTTATTCAGGTCCTTCATACAAGAAGGCAGAAGTTAAAGTTTTAAACAGAATCCTAGATAGTTGCCACCGATGTCAACTATCCCATTCAGTCAACAGCCATATCATCAGAAATTATCCACCACTACCTTTTGGGGTATGTCAGCTTGAGAGATACGTATTTAAAGGTAACCCATAAAGCTGATTGAATAGGCATTTTTCAACCATTATGTGCCAGATTCAAACCTAACACTTTATCCATGGATCAGAAACCTACTCATAGAATCCTAGAATAATAGGATAGTAGAGTTGGAAGGGGCCTACAAGGCCATCGAGTCCCACCTCCTCTTCAGTTTTTAGGCATAAAGAACTATATCCCTGCACTATTGTTAAATCCATAGGAGCTTAATCACTGCCTTTGTTTGGGAATGGATTAATGTGAACTTTGTGTTGGTCTGGAGTGGGCTTTCCCTGCAATAAAGCAGAAGGAAGTGGATTTCTCACTGGCTAAGCTTAGTAGAGGTATGGAATGATGAGTGAAGTAAAGTGAAGTCACTCTTCGCTAAGAACAAGTAAAATTATAGCTGTGTTTATGCGTGCTGACTCTTCGAATTCCTATTTGTGGCTTTAGGAAGCTGTAAGACTTCTTTTGAAAATATACAGTGTGGCAGAATTAGTTGCTGACCGTTGTGTATTCAGTCTTGCAGAACAAAACAAAATGGAGTCTGCTGAAGAGAAGGAAGTACTTCATATTTTTTGTCTTGGTGTCATATGCAGAGCATTACTTAACAGGATTTGTTTGCTAGTGTTACCTAAGACATCCACAGGGTGGTGGTGTTCATTAACATTCAATGATCATTCTAGAGTCTGTCCTTGCCATCTTACAAATACCTCAATTGTTCTTTGTTAGCAACATTCTGCCAAAAGGAAAGAAACGTATTCTACAATTTTTGTATTCAGAAAAAAGAAAGAAAAAATGTAGATTTCTTGTTACTATTAGATGTAGAGTAAATGACATTTTAGAAGGATGAGATTTTTTTTTAAAAAGGAAAATCTGTTATGCCCAAAATGAATTAACCAATTTGTAAACATGACGTTTCCTGCATCTTCATCTTTAAAACATTAGCCCGTGGGGCAAATGATTAGCATTTTCCCTTGACACTGGCATTGATACCTTAGCTGACTTGGCTGAGCCAGTAAATGCCTTGGCTGTTGCAAGAAGTTCGCTTTTTTAATGGCTGCACACTGCTAGAAAGGACTAGCACCATTCAGAGAAGCCAAAAGTGTGGAAATAATATATTGGCAGCTCATTTAATAAGGCAAACAAATAAGGCTACCTTAATCCTGGGAGCTGGCCCAGAGAGGCGGCAGCAAGCAAGGAATGCACCCTGCTGTGAAAATGTTTTCATAAAAGTGCTCTGAGCAGAAACATTATGATGACTTGTCAATATTGCTCTTTCAGGGAAAATAACAGCATTCATGCATTTTGTATAAGGGAGGTAGATCAAACAGACGATCAAAGTCATTTTATTATGTATAAGCTTTCCTCCTGTGTTGTTTTTAATGTCAGATGCTCAGGCATTGGAGAATGGGCTCATTTGCCCACAGTTACGATCAGTGTCATATTTCTGTGCCACCAAGGAAACTATTAAGTCTTTTAAGGCTGTATTTTGTCCATTTCTGCCCCATCCATCCAAATAACTGAATCTTTTCCAGTGACTTTAGCTGGGGTCCTTAAAAGAAGATCTTGTGCTGCAGAAAAAGTTTCACCGTACAGCACAATCCTATGCATGTCTGCGCAGAATTAAGTTTCATTGAGTTCAATAGGACTTTCCCCCAGGCAAGTGTATCTAGAATTGTAGTCTTAGTTTTTATTTGCACCTGTTGATATTCCATGGTTCTTAACCAGGGTGGGCAACCTGTGGCCCTCCAGATGTTTTGGCCTACAACTCCCATCAGCCAGCATAGCTAATGGTAAGGGATGATGGGAGTTGTAAGCGAAAACATCTGGAAGGCCACAAATTGCCCACCCTTCATTCTAAACTAGCAGTGTCTTAGTCCCATGCTATTTCCTCATACAGGAGCCTGGCTTCCCCCCCCCCCCCGACCCCCCGAAGGAGTGAATTGTTTCTTGACTGATTTCTAGCAGCCTCAAAGGAACGTTCATTTTAAAAGGTCCTGGTGTGGATGAGAAATACCTAGATGAGCAGTTCCTAAAATGATGCAGTACTGAAATCTGGAGCGGTCCCAGTGCCCTCTCTTATACATACTCAGCGGCACATACTCAGCAATATACGGCACTTATTTGCAGCAGAAGCATATGCTTACTCAGCGTTCCATCTGGCCTATTGCAAGAGGCTGGCTAAAAACGGAAAGCCTCCTTTCCCTTCGAAAGCTCAGCAGTTATAATGCTTTAAAAAAATCTCGTTCACACAGCAGCGTACGTTAGGGCCTTTTTAGATGCTGCTTCCCCTGTGTGCAGGCTAGGGTAAAAGCCTCGCTCGCCACAATGGTAAATGTTGGTAGAATAACATGTGAAAGAGTAAGATGTGTAGGAATCCTTAGCAAGTCTCCCGTCTGCCCACCAGTGCTGCGGCCTCAGCAGTAGCAGCACTGACGTGCAGCTGCTGTATGGGCTGTGATCGCATACATCTTTTAAACATATCTCTCTCTCTCTGCTTGTGGTGTCATCATGGATTGAGGGCTTTCTCCCTGTGCATGAAGGGCAAGTGAAGTCTAAACCAGCCAGACTATTTGACCTTTGGGCTTGGGACAGATTGCTTGCAGAGTCCATTCTGGCCTGCAGTGAAAGGTGGCAGGAGAAACCTCTCAGCTGTGTCAGGTTGCAGTTGTGGTTGCTGCTGGATAAAGGATAATTTAAAACGCAGAAAGAAATTCTGCTGGATTTTTACACGCAAATCTGGTAGTAATCTCTGCAAAAAAAGCAAACAAACCCAAAACTATGGTGGCAGTTTAATAATGTGGCATCCTATGACACTCCTATGGCCCAAGAAAGCTATAAAGACTGATCTCTTCTGGCAGGCCTATCCAGTGGAATTTTAAGATGTTTTTAGAATGTTTTTGAGGATGTTTTAACAATGTATATTATGTTTTAATTCAGTTTTATGTATTTTACCGTTTACTGTTGTTCCCCGCCTTGGTCAAAATGGAGAGGTGGGTAAGAAATAAAATGATGATGATGACGACAGGGTTGGGAATTTGTGACCCTCCAGATATTCTTGGACTGCAACTTACATCATTCCTCACTAATGGCTATGCTGGTTAGGGCTGATGGGAATTACAGTCCAACAACCTCTGGAAGGCCACATGTTATCCACCCTTAGACTTCAAGACAAAGTGTGTTCCTTCATTTTTCTTCTTCAACCTTAATGGCTTGTATCCTACCTGCACATATCTCATTACAATTTTAAAGATCAACCAAGAGATCAACCATATGTCTTCAGGATGTATCCGTGTATCATGGTTGCACAACAGCGGGTTGTGGAGGGACTTACCTGGCAGTTGCCTCCAAATTATGACAATCCCATGAAGAAACTTTGCAAGCTCAGGATCCCAAATATTTTAGGGGAAATAATCAAGTCATACTTTTTTTCTTTTTTCTTTTTTGGCTTGGCTTATAGTAGTTGGAGTAGGCATGTGTTATGCATGAAAGAAGAGTTTTAATTAAGCTAGTTTTTTTTATCTAGTGTTATGCTTTTTTCTTCTTATTTTAAAAGTGATCTCTGTGTTGTGGTTCTAAAAAATAAATGCAATATTGTGATGTGCCCTGAGATCTTAGTAAAGAGGAGGATAGAAAGTCAATTAAAACATAAATTAAAATTAAACACTTTTTTTTTGCTACTGTTAATGAGAATTCCATAATGTAAGCTGTGTAATGCAGCATGAGCTCTAATTAGCTTCTGGCTATATACAAGCACCTATGAATGTCATCACAATGTGCCATTGGAGACTGAAATCCAACCCCTACAGTTGGCAGAAGTCCCTGTCCTCCGAGATGAAAATGATTATGCATTGAATGCGGAGTTGTGCACTTTAGATTATATCCAGCAGAGGGCAAGAGCATTGATGTATTGTAATCAAATTGTGATGTTGTAGTACTTTCTATTTGTACAGCATGTTTAATTTGTATTGCATTGGACATATTTGGAAATTTATTTAAAATAGCAATGAGTACATAGTAATAACTAACTGGAGAGGATGGGGTTAATTTGGAGATCTACTTAGCACTTACAACCAGTAATATTGCATAGAACTACTTGCAGAGGAAGAATAGCCATATGTCTGTTTGCCTCTAGGCTATAATAAGGATATGATTGGTCAGGGTTCTTAATCTCTGCTTATCCCTAAACATCCCAGAAATTGGGTGATGTTCAGTTTGGAACTATTGGTGCAACTAAGGGTCAAAGACTATTCCAGAATTGGTACATGGAGATGCTGGTGCCAATTTCACAAGCGTGTTAATTTTGTTGAAAAGACCTCAAGGATGGTTCACTTGAAAATTTGTAAAAAGTCTTTGAGATTACCTAATGGATGAAACTTGTCCTTCAGCATATACAGGCAAATGCGCCTATCAGTCAAATCTCATTTGTTATTGTTGTGGCACTAATCATTATACATTGCGTTTAACAGAGGGCCATAAACAATAGACAGGCCCCTGCCCTGAGGAGCTAATGGAATCTAAGTTTAGGCTGGGGTGGAGAGAGAAAAGCATCATGGGGAGAGGAGGGAGAGGCAAAGCTGACAGGTTGGCATTTCTTTTTCTCTGCATTTTATTTCTATTTGTACCATGCTTAGCCATCCTGAGAGACCATTCCCTAATAAACTGAGAAAACACCTCAAAGTGGTTTTGCTAAAGTTTTGAATTGGTGAGCATTTGCAGCTGCTGTGGCTCCAGTTGCTTTCAGCGTCACTTGTGAAAGTGCTTGCAATTCTGCGTCTTTCCCCTTAGCTGTCCATATCCTTTGGTTTCATCGCCTCTCCGTAGAACACAAAAATCAGAAGACAGGTACTAAGAGGGCCAGTAGAAGGTCAAGGCTAGCAGCACCCTGTTTTCTCTGCACAAATGCATGTGGCCTCTTTAAACTTTCCAATTGTAGCATCGACTACTTGATATCCATCTAACACATGGCTCTCTCCCCTTGCACTTTGAATGATTTTCTAATTTGGATTAGAATGAGAAACAGACTGCCATAGGCTAATCTAGCTCGATTTGGGAAGCAAATGTATTATCAGCTTTATAAAAATCCATGGCAGGTTTATTCGTGATCAGCTATTCCATTCAAATGCAAGTTCACGGCTCTTGGTAATAAATTTTCCAGTACGCAACTCTGCGTGTTTTTACCCCCCTCACGTGACTCAGCAGGGCTCTGCTTGGTGTAATTTTTTACACTGACCATTGTTTGCTCAGTGCATGGACTGAAATATTACTTATCATTTACATTCGTGGTTCCCCAGCGACTGCTGCCTGCTTTATCTGTAATTTTTGACGCACCAGAGATTCATCACTGTAGGTGCTTCCCTGCCCCCCATCCCTTGCACAGCCTGTATAGATCCAAGCTGCATAATTACATTCAGATTTGATCCTGGTTTCGTATCTAATTGGTGAGCAAAAGAAATGCATTGCTAGTTGACTGTTTACTTTTGCTGATGGTGGAGTTTCCCTTCTCAGCACTGTCCTGATGGTGTTGGGAAGAGGGAGCAAGTGACTATGGGGCTGTCTTCATGGTGCTGGGTTGGCACCGTCGACCTCCAAAACCCCACGGTTTCCCTCTTGCGGGGTGGCGTCGGGTAATCCTGATGCCGAGGAGAGAAAGCAGGGTTTCTGGGCAGCCATACGAGTACTGGAGCCGCCCCTGGCCTTTTCCTGGTGGAAGGCAACCAATTGCTGGTCACCTTCCATCAGGCACCGCCCCTGGATTGGCCCTGGATAAATAAATAAATTGTACTGACGTCACTTTGATTGAGGCTAAACCTACGAGAAGTGGAGCACACTAGCCTTGCCTCTTCCTCCATTGCCCTGTACCTGCAGAAGGTGAAGTTCTGAAGAGGACTCCTTTCTTATATGTGGAGGCTCTCTATGCAATTGACAACACTGATTTCTCTAGTGCCATGGAGAGCTTCCATGGATGCAGGGGGCTCTCCTCTTAAAATGTCACTTTCCATGGGCACAGGGCGATGGATACATGGGAGGAGGGGGTGGGGCTAGTGCACTCTTTCTCCTCGCATGTGTAGCCTACTCAGATGGAGAGCACCAGAACAGGGCTTGAAAGTCAGACAGTTGTCGAATGAATAAAGTAACCAACCAGATACAGCGGAGAACAGGGCTTCTGTAGCCTTTAACAGTTGCATAGAAAAGAGAACTTGGGCTGCTTCGTTATATCATGTTGAAAAAAAGCAGGAAGCAAGCACTGGAATTTAATCTTTAAACTTTTTATTAAAAGTACAGAAGTTGTGCCCTGTTCTATTTTGCAATCTAGTCATCAAATAATTTATGTACACATTTAAAAATTGTAACTTGAAGGAATTACACTGCTTAACCGTGTGTATACCATGTCTTTGATCCATGCGACTCCACGTTCTGTGACATCTTAGCATGTATTTTTGAAAGTTATGGTTAATATATATTTACGATATTTCAGAAATATTACATACCAATTATCAAAAATGACCTTCTTATTTTACTAACCTCCACTTCCCTTCTGTCCTCTCAAAACATAAATAGTTAATAAAATAAACAGGCGACTGTGTGCTTGGAAAAAGCCGCCTGCTGATTGCAGTTCACAGGGTGTCCTGCAAACAGGACTGATCAATATGTTTGAGATGGAGCTAATCCAATGAGGAATGGTAAGCAACCTTTGTTGCTATTTTTAGCCTGAAAGGTGAATGAGTATTTTCCCAAGGTAAAATGCATTTTAAGTAAATAGTCTAAAAAAACCACCATTCCTTGAACAGATAATTTGCAAAATTGCCAGTCAAAGCAACAAACATATATACTTATCTTAAGAAAATGGTTTTTAAACTGTCAATATACATGTATGATTCCTTTCTATCCTCCCCCCCCACCACCACCACTACAATATGGCAAACAGATCTTCCCAGACAGCAATTACCTCCATGCTAAAGGCCATATGCTAAGGAGCCTTGAATGCCTGCTTCTCCCACTGACGTCACTGGGACCTCATTATCTCTTAGTATTTGATCTGAAATTCCTCCAGGGCATTCTGCAGCAAGCCTACTAGTTTTCTACTAAGTTATAATGGGGGGGAATATATGAAATCAGGCTCACCATCAATAGGGCAAAACATGTGTGTGTCTTTGTACACTGGCCCCTACCACAACAATGGTTTGATGATTTGATGCTACATCTTTCGTTTTCTGGCCCTTTCCGTGCATTCTGTCGAATCACATAGCACTTGAATTCCACACTTGATAGTGAAGATTGTGAATTTAAGCCTCATTAGTCTTGCAAGTTATTTGGCTATAACTTGCTTATTTATGTAGCGTATGACCCCAAAAGGATAGTGACCAAATCTTGCCCCAGAACTGCAGTGGAAAAGGGAGGAGACAGAGCCTCTTAGAAGTGCATCCTCTGCAAGCTAATCTTGCCTGGGAAAAGCCGAAACCCAAAGGGTGGTGTGGGACAACCTGCTGAGTGGCACACTTTATTGCTCCTTTGAGCTCAAGCCACCTACATGCCCCCACCATCTGCTTGCTGCTGTGCAGGCAACATATGTGCTAGCAGGAGGAGTTGGAGAAGGAAGAGGGAGGGGGCTAAATATGGCACTTCTTGTGAAGACCCCATTCCCTTGGGGGACACGGTGAGTGAGTCGGTGTATTAGCTAGACATGTCTTCTAGCACTCTCCTGGGTGTGATGGAAAGAAAGCCTTTCTGGCAGCCGTGATGTAAGGCAACACTTTGCATATGGAGATTCTAGCTGCCTGGTGTGTGGTGTGTTCTGTTTTCTAACTAGGGGCATCCTCCAATACGGAGGTAAGTAGCAGTAACAGTTAAGCAGTGCCTGGAGATGGTCCATCAAATACAGTTTCTTGAAGGGTCATGCAGGTTCACACTGAGTTTACTGTCAGCCCCTGCTTCAGATTAATTTGAAGAAAATTCTAAGACCACAGAATTTGCATCAGATTTATACCTTGTGGGAGTTTGCTAATAAAGATGGGAGTTTTACTATTAAGCTGTGCTATTTCTTTTTCTTTCCCCCCTTTTCTGTTTGTATTACTATGTCAGATCCTTATGGACCTGGGTCATGCAAGTGGTTGTGTTACACACGAGAGACAGTGTGGTGTAGTGGCTAGAGTGTCAGACTGGGAGTTGGGAGATCCTAGTCCCCACTTGGAGGTTCTAGTCCCCACTTGGCCATGGAAACCCACTGGGTAACTTTGGGCCAGTCACAGACTCTCAGCTTAACCCACCTCACAGGGTTGTTGTGAGGATAAAGTGGAGAGGAGGAGGATTATGTATGCCGCCTTGGGTTCCTTGCAGGAAAAAAGGCGGGATATAAATGTAAAAATAAATAAATAAATAAAATTTACATCCACCATAGTGTCTGCAGGTTTCAAAAACCTGATTTACCACAACACATCATTTCCCTGGACTGGATTGTGTGTGGAGTTTTTTTCCTTAGCCCTGTTCCATGTGGCGTCTTCCATATAATGAGCAAAATGGACTCTGCCATATTGACCCCAAGGCTTTACCTCCATTTCCCCCCTTTATTTTGACAGAAATATATTAAAATATTTCTGGGTCATTGGTGTATGTGCTGAGCTTTAAATTCCCAGTTTGCGATCCAGAGATTGCATGTTTATTTTTAACAATGGATGTGATGCAACTACACCTCCCAGCCCATTCTTCTCTGGGTTACATTGGTCATTGTCTTTCTCTGTCTGCTCTGGGACAAAAACAAAAGCCATTTTCTTCAGGTGGGGATAAACAATAGGACCCCAAAGGGAAGGGGTGGGAAGTGGCAGCAGCTCTCTCCAGCTGTCCTTTGCCAACTCCCAAACCGCCATCCAGGTAGATTCTTGCCTGCCCTGTATGACTCCAGCCTGTCCCCAGTGGAGCTCGACCCACTCTTGAAACCCTCACTCAGCAAAGGACACTCCTGCTGCATATGCATTGTTAAAGGCCTGATCTCTTGCGTATGTTATGGAAAGAGAGACACTGATATGTTTGCTCCATGTACAAAAAAAGAATGTGTCTTCATGCTGTTATGTGCCCTGTCTCAACCAGAAAAGTCTACAGGTTTGGTTTTGAATTCAGTCTAGCATTAGCTGCATTAGATGACACCTTGTAGTAGAGACAGACAGACATGATCAGTTTTCATGTAATGACGCCACACATCCCTAGAACGACAGCAATGTTTAATCCCCGATTAGATTACACAGGAAGTAAAGACTCAAAGATACAAATTTAAGGACAACGAACTAAGTAATCCAATGAAAGTCATGGAGGTGCTTCAGATGTTCAACCAGATGCTTTAGAATAGGAATTGATGGCAGAGGCTGCAGGAAGTACTTGTGGAAGAAAACTTTCCAAGGGTATGAATATTCAAGATTGAGGAACAATCTGTACTATTGATGTCTGCTTATGGTTCATCAGTCATCACATAACAGATGATGCAGCTTCTGACACCTACAAATACATCCACACCTTTGCTGGTTGTAATGGTGATGATGATGATGATGTAGATGTGTTTTTCTTCAACTGAAAATTTTCAAGATATAAATTCAAATTGCAAAGGGAAAAAGTACTGTTCTCAAACTGAAACAAAGGAAGCAAGATACCATAATCTTGCTAGTCAAACCTTAGAGGGAAAGCATAATAGAATATTTATTAATACCATATTTCTCATTTCTGACTAAATTTAAATGGCAAGGCAAAAAGCTAGTAGTTTGTTTTAAATATGTATAATTTATTTGTATTCTTCACCAGCAGCAACTAGAAAGTTCTTACCCAATTCCCCTCCTCCTCAACCAGTTAAAGAAATTGGACTATTTTCTTCTTCTTCCCCCTTATTTCCAACCCCCCCAAAGCCTGGGGACATCATCACCATGGTTACCTGGATACCTGTTTAGAGGAGGATGTGCTGTAGCAATTTAGCTATTGAAACATCTTGTCATTTTGTCTTTAAATAGAAATTCGTCAATACCACCATGGGTTTAAATGAATGGCTGTCTAAGCAATGTTTATACTAAACCACAATATATTCTTATCAAGAACTATAAAAACTGAAATGAGTTTGGATCATTACTGGTCATTGATTAACTAGCTTTTTCAGTGGCACAGAGAGGTGGGAAAATTATAAGGTTAACATTATGGATAATGCCATGGGCAATTATGTAGGAGCCAACTTGGGCAGGTGGTAATGTAGTAGCTTTCTTTTGCTATTACTCTATCCTTTATGTTTCACACTAAAAAAACAGATATGCTTGTTTTACACATCACATCACTTTTGTGGGAAAGGCAAACAAAAGACAGCTTTAACATACTCTAAGGATTAACATTCTGCATTTCCTCATAATGAGAAATATTGCAAAGGAAATTTTAGCATTTTCTTTTGTGCTGCTGGTGTACATGGTAAAGATGCACAAAATTATGCATGGGTCCTCTCTTGAAGCTGATTGAGGGGAGATTCACAACAGATACATGAAAATACTTCTTCATGCAGTGCATAAACTATGGAATTTGCTACCACAAGACCTAGTGATGATCACCAGTTTGGATGGCTTTAAAAGGGGGTTAGACAAATTCATGGAGAAGAAGGCTATCAATGGCTACTAGTCCTGATGGCTATATGCTACCTCCAGTATTAGAGGAAGTATGCTGGGGGACATGGGTGGAAGGCTGCTGTTGTACTCATATCTTGCTTGTGGGTTTCCTATGGGCAGCTGGATGGCCACTGTGAACAGAATATTTAACTAGATGGACCCTTGGTCTGATCCAGCATAGGTTTTCTTATGTTATTAAAACCTTTCACATTTTCTTGTAAAGCATGGTCTTTTCTTTTGCTATTTGGCTAATGAAAAGTTATCTTTTTTCTCACCCCCTTCCTCTTCCCATAGTCTTGAACCAAATTTTGGACAAAGACAAATGCCTAATGATTTGTCTTGTGAATGAATCAGTGTGTAGTGGTTCCAGAAAAGTGAGAAGGAAGGGTTCGGCAAAAGGTAATGTAGGTGTCGGAAGGACTACATGCAATACTGAGTGTATCACTGAGAGACCCTGTGTCATCTCTGTTAGTATTACAACTCTTCCATCTAAATGGCTATTTTAGCATATAGATTAAAAGTGAAGTACTTTAAAGTCTCATTGATTTCAGTGGGTTGCTTGCTCAATGCTACCCCTGAAATAATCTAAGTCTCATTCATTTCAATGGGCCTACTCTAAGTATGTTGGACTTTACCCTATGTGTACTTAATATGGCTGGATTGTGCCCAACTTTCATCCAAAAAGTTTTAAGAATGTTTCAATGCTCAAATTATACAGGGGGCCTGGGGGTGGGGGCAGCCACCTTTCTTGATTGCTATTGTTTTTAGGAGGCTACCACAGAGCCATGTTTTCTCTAAAATTTCTCTTAAATGTTTTGAGCTAGGGCTTGTAAATTTCATTTAGGGCCTTCCTGCCTTTCCACCCATAATTTGAGCACTGTTTGCACTCTGTATGTCCCTCATGGAGTGTATTTCAGTAGTCTACAGTAGAGCTAGAATTGACCAGGACACCTCAGCATGTGTACATTTTGGCATAAGTGCATTTTCAGGCCATCTATTAAAAAGCAGCCTTTGTAGAAAAAAAGGGGGGGGGTATTTTTCAGTCGGAATAGGGAAACACTAGTGTTTCCTTTTTCATGCAACCCCCAGCAACTCCACAGTTTAAAAAGAACTTATTGGAAATCTTGAAAAGCTGCTGCCAGAGTAGATAATTAGTAATATTTGCCCCCTCCATCTCTTACCCTAAGGTACCCTGAAAAATCATTACATGGGGTGGTGGGTGAACCTCATTTTGGTTCAGTTATGGGCTAGGGTTAATTCACCTTTACAGGTAGGGCTTTTTATTATTATTATTATTATTTATTTATATAGCACCATCGATGTACATGGTGCTGTACAGATAACACAGTAAATAGCAAGACCCTGCCGCATAGGCTTACAATCTAATAAAGTTGTAGTAAACAATAAGAAGGGAAGGAGAATGCAAACAGGCACAGGGAAGTGTAAACAGGCACCGGGAAGGGTGAAGCTAACAGTATAGAGTCAGAACAAACTCAAAGTTTAAAAGCTATAGGGAAAAGAAAAGTTTTTAGCTGTGTTTTAAAAGCTGTGATTGAGTTGGTAGTTCTCAGGTGTTCTGGAAGAGCATTCCAGGCATGAGGGGCAGCAGAGGAAAATGGACGAAGCCGAGCAAGGGAAGTAGAGACCCTTGGGCAGGCAAGAAGCATGGCATCAGAGGAGCGAAGAGCACGAGCGGGGCAATAGTGTGAGATGAGAGAGGAGAGATAGGCAGGAGCTAGACCGTGAAAAGCTTTGAAGGTCAACAGGAGAAGTTTATATTGGATTCTGGAATGAATTGGGAGCCAATGAAGAGATTTCAGAAGCGGAGTGACATGGTCAGAGCGGCGGGCCAGGAAGATGATCTTAGCAGCAGAGTGGTGGACAGAGACCAGCGGACTGATGTGAGATGAGGGGAGGCCAGAGAGGAGGAGGTTGCAGTAGTCCAACCGAGAGATAACCAGTGCGTGAACGAGAGTCTTGGCAGAAGAGACAGACAAAAATGGTCGAATCCTGGCAATATTATACAGGAAGAAACGACAAGATTTAGCTACTGCCTCGATATGAGGAATAAAGGAGAGCGAGGAATCAAATATAAAGCCAAGGCTACGAGTTTCCTTGACCGGAGTAAGCATGACATCGTTGACAGTAAGAGAGAATGAGAGATGAGGAGAAGGTTTAGGAGGAAAAACAAGCAGTTCAGTTTTTGCCATATTGAGTTTCAAACGGCGATGAAGCAGCCAGGCTGAGATATCTGAAAGACATGCTGAGATACGATCGTGGACATCAGGAGAAAGTTCCGGAGATGAGAGGTATAGTTGTGTGTCATCGGCATACAGGTGATATTGGAGGCCATGAGATTGAATAAGTTTACCCAAGGGCAGCATGTATAGAGAAAACAGCAGCGGGCCAAGCACCGAGCCTTGCGGAACCCCTACTGAAAGGAGAAAGGAGGAGGACGAGCTGCCGTTAGCCGACACGCTGAAAGAGCGACCCTCTAGATAGGAGGCGAACCAGTTATAGACAGAGCCACAGAGTCCAAGGTCATGGAGGGAATCTAAGAGAAGATCGTGATCAACCGTGTCAAAGGCTGCAGTTAGATCAAGGAGAATAAGGACGGAATAATGGCCCTTAGACTTGGCAGTGAGAAGATCATTGGTGATCTTGGTAAGGGCTGTTTCAGTGGAATGCAAAGGACGGAATCCAGATTGAAAGGGATCCAGAGCAGAGTTACTAGAGAGAAAGTCAAGACAGCGAGAGTAGACCACACGTTCCAGAATCTTTGAGACAAGGGGCAACAGAGAGACAGGTCGGTAGTTAGACAGAGAAAGTCGATCAAGAGTGGGTTTTTTGAGAATGGGAGAGACAGTAGCATGTTTAAAAGCAGAGGGAAATGAGCCAGAGGACAGAGAAGAATTAATTATGTGAAGCAAGGACGGGAGGATAGCGGGGATAAGATTAATAAAGACGCGAGAGGGAATTGGATCACGGGAACAAGTGGAAGGCTTCGACGAGCGCAGTATTTTAGACAGTTCATCAGCTGAGACTGAGGGGAACGCCGAGAGAGTTGCAGGAGGAACTGACAGGTGAGGCACAGGAGCTGGGAGCGGAGCAGAGCTGGCCAGATCGGAGCGAATAGTTTGGATTTTAGCATTGAAGAAAGAGGCAAAGTCATTGGCAGACAGAGAGGCGGGGAGAGATGGTGGATTAGGTTTCAGGAGAGAATTGAAGGACTTGAAGAGCCGCTGAGGGTGTCTAGCATTTGACTGGATCAGCGTTGAGTAGTTTGGTTTGGTTTGGTTTGCATTTTGAACCTCCTCCCGTCTTAAATTTTGTCTAGACAATATTGGGCTAGATAGACAAATGATCTGACTCAGTATGAGACAGCTTCTTGTGTTGATATGTCTGGGGTGGTGGCTCATATATTGTGGGATGTGCTGATATATATATTTCTCACACAAGTCATCCTACTAGTCTCTGTGTATGTGATAGTTTGAATCACATTGAGAGCCGGTGTGGTGTAATGGTTAGAGTGTTGGAGTAGGGAGACCTGGGTGACTCTGGGTCAGTCACTGACACTCAGCACAACCTACCTCACAGGATTGTTATGAGGATAAAATGGAGAGGAGGAGGGTCATGTTGTATACCACTTTTGGCTCTTTGGAGGAAAAAGCCAGACTACTAATATAATATAAATAATAAACTGGGAGAAATGATGGTTGGGATGGCAGCAAGTGTTTCTGCAATCTTGAAGGTAGTGTTTTGCATCTCTGTTCCTGGAAGTCATTGATGGCCTATAAACACAATTGCCTGATACGTGCATTTGCACGTATGAGCGTTCATTTGGGGGTGGCCAAGATAACTTTCATGAACAAAAAAACAATATCTGTATCTAGGCTATAGGCCAGGACAACTGAGAATCAGATCCCATATCAGCGCTGATAAGTAACTCTTTGCATGCATTCACACAGCTTTGAAGGACTTCACTGCTCCAGTACAGTATTGTACGTGTTAAAGAAGGCTGATACTTTTTAAAAAAAATCATTTGTATCTCTGCAATCCTACTTCCATTCCTTATTTTGAATATCAAAGCCACTGCAGAGAATTGAGAGAAGTTGCATTGTTTGAGCAGCACTTTGAAAAATTCCAGCATTGACTACTTGTTTCTGAAGCCTCATATTCAGTATAATTCTAACAACAGCTGAAAGGAAAATTAAGTCCCCTGCTTATTGGCATCCCCTCAGCACCAAAGGTCAGCTATATACCAATGAGCCAGAAAGCAGTGTGTGATCAAACATATGTTTGCTCATTTTTGCCATTCATTTTTGAGGTAAAGGAGGCGGGATGGTGTCAATCTTCATTTTCCCTTGAGAGGACCACTTTCCACTCCTTATGAAGTCAGTAAATTATTCTCACAAATGCTTGCTCCAAGTCTTGTATCCATGAAAGAGCTAGAAATACAAAGCCTCTGTCAATTTTTACAGCTGTTTTGTTTTTAGATCTCTTGGAAACATCTCTGAGAAAAAAAAAGCTTCTCCATTATGGTTCTGGTGTTTGCTTCATTCATTTGGACAATTGTTTTGCCTGCAGTTCACATACCTTATAAAAGTGAACCATTTTATATGGAAGGGAAATTTCCAGTCTCTCTCACCACGTCCTAAATTTGCCAAGGGGAGGAATGGAAATTGGACACAGGGTCCAATTGGACACCGGCCATTTTTGGTAGCAATACATGGTCAGTCTGACTTCTAATTCTGTACCTCATAGTGATGTGCAATGATGGAATTTCCTTCCCCTCCTCTGTTCACCCAAAGTTTAGCATAATTTGGCATGCTAGCTTACTTTATTGAATGGAATTTGGAATTTTTATTTGTTATATGTCAGGAACTGGCAAGATCATAAACAATGTAAGGAGAGGAACACTTGGACAGCCATAGCATGAGGGTGCGATGTTGGGAGAAAGACTAGGGAGCAGGGAAAACCCACTTCACTGCTGCTTCTTACTCTACTTTCATCAGCCATGGAAACTATTGAACTCTGAAGTGGTCAGGCTGGAGGTGAACATTGGATCATGATGCGCCTTTAACCCTTCCAGTTGGACGTCGGCGGTTACAGTCCCCCATTGTTTCACTTTCTGAGGCAACATGCATTTTTGGTATTATTCTGTCATAGTTGCCACATTCTCTGAACGCTAATACAGTTGTTAAAGCTATAGGCATAATTATCCAGGCTGCCAATATTCAAGGAAATGTGTCCACACCCATGCTGTTTGGCGCCACTTTGAAGCTGCTGGCTGAGATCATGTGGAGCAGCAGTTCTCAACCTGTGGGTCGGGACCCCTTTGGGGGTCGAATGACCCTTTCACAGGGGTCGCCTAAGACCATCGGAAAACACATATTTCCAATGATCTTAGGAAACTGTATTGACTGAACTATGTCATGTATCATCTTTTGTATTATTAAAGCTATTGTTATGTATTATTTTCATTAGCAAACCATCCCATGACAATGGATCGTGTAGAGAAGAACGAAAATAATTTTATGGTTGGGGGTCACCACAACATGAGGAACTGTATTAAAGGGTCGCGGCATTAGGAAGGTTGAGAACCACTGATGTGGAGCTTTGGAACGTGGGTGCTATCATGCAGCTAACACTCAGCTCTAAATTTCGTTAATTAAGCAACCAGAAGTTGCTGTTTTGGTGACAAACCAGTGTTGGGAGATGGTAAGGAAAAGGAACATGTGCACAGAGAGAGAGAGAGAGAGAGAGAGAGATCTATTCAGATCTGAAACTGCAACGGGAAAGAGGGCTTCTAGGTAGGAAGATGATTTATAAATATTTTAATCAATTAAAAATGTAGAATTTCAACAGCAAATTTGGAACTACTTGGGGAGTAGTTCCCAAAGAACTACTTTGGGAAGGAGATGTTATCTTTTTGTATGTGTTGTTCTTCTGCAAATCTGTGACCTCTGAGCTTTCAAAGAACTTGGCAACTGCTTCAGAATGGCCTCCACACTGTAAAATCAAATCAGAAATACAATGGAGATTAAGTTTATTACACATCTAAATAGAAAGCTCTGGAGGTTCCTTGCAGCAGTGTTGCTTGGCATGTGTGTGTGTGTTGTGTGCACGAATTCCCCTTACCCAACATGCTATCTTTATTTCTCTTTAATCTGGTTTCTTAGTAACATTCCTTAAGTGGAAATTTCAGAACAAAACCAAGTGGCCACTAATAGCTTCAAGAAGAAAGGTTTCTAAGAAGGTTTGCCCCCCTTTCAATTGTCAACTGACTCCAACCAGAGAATAAGAGAAATTTGGAAGCAGAAATGAAGCAGTAAACCTGATTACAAAACCATCAAGGTATATTTTTACATCCTACTTGATCATTAAAATGGGTTTGCTGCACTGAAACAGATTAAGTGATGTAATTTAATCACAGTTTAGGTCCCTAAATAGGGTCCAATATTTTAATCAGAAATCTAAAAGCAGCAGAATGATGGGTTTGGAAACAATTCAAATTATAAAATCAGTATTAGTTCTTTTTGGCATTCTTAGCTGTTTAAAGAAGACTTAGGATACAAGACCAAGAGCAGAGTGTGTGGGCCAAAGTAAAATGGGCCGGGACAGATATATTCATAGCAATTTTCTTCGGCTGCCCCTTACGCCTGGAACGCTCTTCCAGAACATTTGAGAACTACAAGTTCAATCGCAGCTTTTAAAGCTCAGCTAAAACCTTTTCTTTTTCCTAAAGCTTTTAAAACTTGATTTTGTTCTGACTTTTATACTGCCTGTTTGGTGCATTCTCTTCCCCTCCTTATTGTTTTATTATGACTTTATTAGAATGTAAGCCTATGCGGCAGGGTCCTGCTATTTATTGTTTTACTCTGTACAGCACCATGTACATTGATGGTGCTATGTAAATAAATAAATAAATAAATAAATAATAATAATAATAATAATAATAATTTGGACTTTTGCCTGGCAAGCATACAACCCACAGCTCATATCTAGGCATGCTCTCCTCAGGAATTAACCCCAATGCAAGAGCTTTCGGGCATGCAAAGTACAGCTCAATTCTAAAATGCAAAGGTATTTCATACTACTTTGGGGGCTACTGCTGGTGGGAACACTCCTGGCAGTAGATTTACACCTGTGGAGCTTTCTGCGTGTGTATTTGCTCTCTCTCACGCCTCCCCCCCAGCTGGTAGAACTCCTTTCCATTGGCAGAGGGGCACATCTGCCCCATCCTAACCTCCACTAGCTAGTGGATCTAGATCAGTGGTTCCCAAAGTGGGCGGTATTGCCCCCTTGGGGGTGGTGGGATTGCATAGGGGGGCGTTAAGAGGCAAAGGGATGGCAGGGGGGCGCTGGCAGGGGGCACTAACAGGCAAAAGGGTGGCAGGGGGGCGCTCGACGTGGTCTCTCCAGAAGGTCCTAAAACCCAGGGACCGAGCAGGAAAGAGCTGCAAATTCAGCTGCTCTCCCCACACCACTCCTGCTCAGGAAGGACTTTCTCACTCACGCAGCCGCTCTCTCCTCCTATCTCAAGCCCACAGTGGCCCCACCAGAAGTAGGGGGTGGGGGAAGCGCCCACAGGAGGCAGCAGAGCAGGAAACAGCGGCAAATTCAGCTGCTCTGCCCACTCTTCTCCTGCCTAGGAGGGCCCAGGGCTTCTTTCCTGCTGGAGCCACCGCCGCCTGCTTGCTTGCTTGCTCGCTCGCTCCCTCGGCCAGAGCTGCTCCCTCCTACAAGCTGCCCCGGCAGACCTCTCACGATAGTTGCAGCACAAGGCGGGACCAGCAGCCATGTGGCGGAGAGGAAGGAGCATGTGGAGGACGGCGGGCGGCAGAGCAGCTCCCAAGAACAGCAGTCAGTGGGCAGGCTGGGTGGGGAGCAGGACTGCTTGTGCTGCTGCAAGGCATCACCAGGCTCCCTTCCCCTGTCAGGAGTTGCAGATTGGGGCCATCTCCCCTCTGAGCTGCTGCCCTCCTGTCATAATCAGCCCAGCAGCTATTGTGAGGCTTGGGGGGAGGGGGGGTTGGAGAGAGGGGGGGGGCTTGGAGGGAGGGGGGTTGGAGAGAGAGAGCTGCTGTGTGTCTGTGTGTGTGTTCCCACCCCCCAAAAAATCTGGACTATAACAGGATTGGGATTGAAAAGAAAAGGGGGAGGGAGAGAGAATCGCAATTCCCCAGGTCCTTCCTGGCTAAAGAAGATTCAGCAGCACCTTTTTCCAGAATGCTTGCTGAAACCATTCCTATCTGCCCTTGCTTATTTCAGGGTGTCCAACCCCCTTTTTTCAAGCGTTCTTTTGGTAAACATGGTATGTGTGTATCTTGTGTCACCATAAAAACAGAGCTGCAGCACAATCCTAAGTATGTCTACTCAGAAGTAAGCCCCACTGAGATCAATAGAACTTACTCTGAGGTAAATGTGCATAGGATTCATCCTGAAAATGAAGAGAGGGTGAAGAAAAGACAGGAGAAAATGAATTGTATTAATAGAATAGCAAGGTAACTGTGCCTCCCTAACTTATTTTACTGTACAATAAGTACAGTAAAATTAGTGCCCCTCTACTTCAGTCTCAGCCAGGTTTTCCATAGGAAAACTCTGTACCAGGTGACAGATAATTATTTTAAAATTTTAATTAAAATACATTATCCTTTCCTATAACAAAATGGTGCTTACTCCTAAGTAAGTGTGTTCCACTGAAGAAGGAAATCCTATTTGATTCCTGTATTCATGCTAGTGTGACATGATAAGTTAAAGGCACAATTTTATGCATGTTTAGACAGAAAAAAGTCCTTCAACTCCTAGAATCACCTCTAAATGGGAAGCACCCGCCCCAGGCTTGCCGAGGGAGGGAGGGAAAAGAGAGCGAACGCCTCTGTTTGCAGCCAGCATGGCGGGGCACACCAATTTGATTTTGAATAAAGTATTCAATTAATTGTTACTATTTTGAATTTTATTGTTATTATCTTCCTTGGTGGGTCGTTGAAAACCACTATTCTGAATAATGATTTTTATAGTGTAGGGTAGGGGGGCGCTGGGCATGAGTTTGTGGAACCAAGGGGGCGGTGACCTGAAAAAGTTTGGGAACCACTGATGTTAGGATTGTATCCCCGATCTATTTCTATAAGAAAGGATAAAAGCAAATTCCAGAATCTGCAATTTGGGCAAGATATATTCTGTACAAATTTGAACACAGTTCACTAGCCTCTGCTGTTTCTAGAGACTCTGTCGAACTTGGCAGGATTCACATGCAGATCCAAAAGTCAGCATTTAACTCTAGGAAGTCTACATGTCTGTTTTTCCCCTCAAATCATGCACGCATGTATAGCAAGCCCCTCCCCTCTCCAACAGTGTAAGTTTATATCTCCTTTCTGCTAGACCACATTTAGATCAGTTTTGCTGACTGGGCAGCTTTGCATGGGCAGTTGTCCTTGAGAGTGAAAGCAATCCTGGTCGTCAAATGTGCCACTTCAGCCTCCGTGTTACCTGTACTTAAAAGCCATAAAGATTATGCTCATAATATTCCATGTGTGCAAAGCAGAGCAAGAAGACTATTTTGTGGCATGTATTTATTTATTTATTTATTTATTTATTTATTACATTTTTATACCGCCCAATAGCCGAAGCTCTCTGGGCGGTTCACAAAAATGTACATGCCATATTTCTGAAAGGCTAGAGAAAAGAATGAGCGGATTTGTGTTTTATTTTGTTTTCATGTGATATATAGTTTTTACTACATAGTGCATGCCATCAATTGGAAACAGACATCTTCCAGAAGCAGGTTTGGGATGGTCTTCTTTTTGCTGATTAAGAAGTATGAGTTTGTTTAGAGGGGTGAGGAAAGAAAGAAGAAATGTGTAAAAAAAAAAATTGTATTGAAGGAATGACTTGAAAACAACAGGATTAATTTTGCAGGATATTCAGTTTAAAACAGAATACCAATTAAAATGGTGGTGGTCAGTTGAGGAATACTTCCTAGAAAATAGTTGGTTTCAGGAGGCTCCAGAAGCAGCACAGTGTTGGCATCTGCCTGACCTCCAGGGGCAGGGAGTTCCACAGAGAAGGGGCTACCGCACTAAAGGCCCTTATCCTGGTGGACTCTAGTAGGGCCAGAGGTCCATGCGGAACCACTATAAGCATGCCCTCGACCTCAGTGACCGGGCAGGTTGATAAGAGAAGGTGCTTTTTCTGGTACCCTGGTCCCACATATTTTAGCCCTTAAACATGAAATATTAAAGAAATCCAGAATTTCAACCCCATTTTATTACATAGACCTTCCTGAGTGCATACTGTGCTAATATATTCTGCTTTGGAATTCAAATGAGGAGTAGTATATAAATATTGCAAATAAATAAACAAACAAACATTATAGAAGCCTTTGTGTTAACTTTTCTAATCTACTGTGTTCTTTTTCATCTGTATCTCTATATATCTGTATCTTTCTGTGTATATATCTCATATCTATTAAAATACAATGTAGATGCATATATACCTTTGGGACCTCCTCTGTACTATATCGCATTCTTCAAGACTGACTAAACGTTCCAGCCAGGTTCATATAACAAAGGTGGGAAACCATCCTCCGTGGCTGGTCAGCAACGACAACAACAGAATGATTAAATTAAACAGGTGGGAGAAAGCAGGTTTGTAGTTCACTACATTTTACATTCCTGTGGGATAGGGTTGCCTAGAAATGGAGATGTATCTATGCTTGTATATGTATGTGTGTATACAAACGCACACACTTACATGATACCTTTTTGTATCACCTTTCCTTGAAAGAATGCAGTCTTCCAAAGTACATGGGACTTTGCTCAGGGAGAAGAAAAACACACACAGAAGAAGGTGCAGCAATTTTAGGCAGGAGTTGAACTTACATGCAAACCAATTTTAAAGTTGAGGTTAATGTTACTTGTCACATTGGATTAAACAAACCAGATTAACATCTGTGCAAAGAGAATGGGATATAATGTTGTTTGACAGAGAAGTTATGATTGTCTGGCTATGCCAAACAATCATAACTGTTGTTGTATACTGTTGTTTTATACTTTGAATGTTTTTAATTTTTGTGAACCGCCCAGAGAGCTCCGGCTATTGGGCAGTATAGAAATGTAATAAATAAATAAATAAATGCCATTTCAGGAAAGAAAATTGTGTTGGCCGTAAAGAGTAAAAAGGATTGATAAAATATTAGTGATTGTGTAATTTGTATTGAATATTGGCTTCCTATGATGTGTTGTCTATATGCAGAAGACAGCTGTATTTGCAGTATACTAAAATTATTTGACAATGGTAGCATGTGTAAATCAGGATATATGAGTGGATATATACGTGTGTGTGGATATACAAATTATGTGATAAAAGGGATTGTTGCTTGATTCCTGATCTAGCTGGAGCTATTAGATTTTCTTCCCTGAGGCATTTGATAATCGGTTTAACGGAATATAGTCATTTGTCTTGTTTGCTGACTACATAACAGATGGATTTGTGATTTTAGTAATTATGATATGAACATTAATAAGACGTGATATCTTTTATTAATTAACACTTTTCAATGTTTGTTCCCCCCCCCAAGTGATAAAGCTGCACACAAATACTGATAACATATGAATATTAGATTTATAAATTACAATTTGGAAAAGGGCTATTTTTTTTTTAAAAAAAAACACAGTTCAGAACATTACAGTACAATCCTATTGACATGCAATGCACCCCTCATTTGCTAAGCTCAGGTTCCAGAACCTACTAGTTATCTGAATTCACAAAGCTGAATTCACTTGACCTGAAGGAATAATGCTCAGGGTTTAGGATATCCTTAATCAAGGTACCCATTTCATTTGATTAATATCACTTGTCAGAACATGATGAGGCAAGTTCAAGTTTACAACCCTTTCTGTACACTAACAATATCCCCAAAGAATGATGTATTTCGCCACACAGCTAGTTTTAATAAGGATTCAGTCAACCCATGTCTGGATGCAGAATTGCACCACACATCTCCCTTGTCAATGTAAGCTTATGTAAATAGCACTCCTTTATATTCAGACTTTGATTACCCTGTAAGAGTACCCATGTTACCTGATTGCAGCAACATTCAAAGATTTCTGTGCCTTTTTGGCAGCTTAATCTGTGGGGTTTTTTTGTTTTTGTTTCTTTAATGGCTGCTTCTAGTTGTTGGCTGCATGAACCAGCCAATCAGGTGTGGTGACGTGATCAAGACACTATGTAGTCAGTGTTACAAAGCCCATTCAGAGTGAGGGCCAGAGGTAATTTCTTTTTAAGGGTGCATTGATGAGAAAGCCCATTATTTCTCCCTTCCAGAGAGAAGAACAAATCACTTGCCAGCTTTCTGTCTCCTCCTCCTCCTCCTCCCTTCACTCCCTGTAGAATTTTTCTAAGGTAGCAGCAGGCAGGTCCAGTAGGATTGCTGTGTCAGATTTCCATATGTGTTCCTTGTCTGTTCCTCCAAAGCCAATCAGGGCCAGGTATTTGCATCTGAAATGGGCAGACCTTCAAGATGCCCATAGCCAATCAGTTTGGGCTTTTATTTATTATTTCTGTGTCGCCTGGGGCAGAGAAAGAGGCTGAGATTGGAGAGAAGGAAGCAGAAGGAGCTGCAACCACAAGTTAAATTGCTTGCTTCTTCAATTTTAGTTGTGGAGGAGGGGGTTTGGAGCCCCTGGCTATTTTGCAACTTTAGAAAATTGTATGTCTATTTAAACTAGAGGTGTGGGGGCATGTAAGTAATCATGGTCAGGCCTTCTTCCAAACCCTTGTTTCCCCCCCTCCACCCCCATTTTCTTCTTCTTCTCTCTCTCTCCCTCTCTTTTTTATGGCCACCTAGGAGTCCGGGAGCAATTGTGTGTGTGTTTATAAGAGCCTCCACTATATTTCCCGGTTTTTCCATTTTTCTTCCCCCCCCCCCTATTTTTTTAGTTTGCTTTGCACTCATGATCCTGAAGTTACTTGCCAGAATTTCACTTTTTCTGTGCATTGGGCTCATGGTAGAACAGAAGAATGTGGGTTCGGAGGAATGCTTTATTGTGTTGCTGTGTGGGTCTCCCTTGCCTTCCGCATTGCGTGCATGATCTTGAAATTACTTGTAGTAGCTTGCCTTTTTCTGTGCAGTGGGTTGCTGGTGTATCCCACTTCCTCTCCACATGCCATGTAGGGGGTTAGAGATATACGATGAGCCATGAGTAACACCTCTGGATTCTCTATCACCATTCCTCTAAACGATCCTGACAGCAGCAGCATTAGTTGTCATTCTCCTGTTCCCATAAATACGCAGAAGGGCTGTATTTGTCATATCACCTATCTGCTCTGGGTAATTCAAGGAACTTTTCCTCATTTATTAGAGTTGCAATAATGGTGGCAGCTAAATTAGCAAGTACAAAGTTTTCTGAAAATATATTCAGGGAGAAGTTGAATGGCTGCTTATCATTTTTGTGGATGGCATAAAACTGTTGGCACAGTGATGAGGCCAGGGAAGATACACAGAGCAACTTGCAGTGCTAATTAACCAATCTGATTCCAGCAGCATTGGTCTTAATGTAGCCAAACTTAATAAAGCTAAATGGAATAGAGCCATCCCTGAGCTCACATATGGATTCTGCAACAAAAGAGGTCAGGATCATTAAGCTGAATGGTGATAGAGAATCCAGAGGTGTTACTCATGGCTCATAGTATATCTCTAACCCTCTACATGACATGTGGAGAGGAAGTGGAATCTTAGTAGGCCAATGTAGGGCTAACCCAATAAAGTCCAATCAAGAGTACAGAGAGGGAGCAAAGGTAGGTATTGACCCTGTTCAGATGACACACTAAGCTGTAACCCTTGGGTCGGTACCCAGGGCCGGGTTCTATGTCTAGGGGTTGTTTGTTTTTCCCTTAAGGTTAGCTCAGGCTCAAGCCCCCACCCAGGAAACCAGGGCCACCAATTTAGAGATGTCTGAGTAGCAACCTCACCCACACACCTGAGGTATAAGTACTGGTATTTATTCAGTTTGACAACAAGCAACAAAAATAGAACATGGGAAACAACCTTTTGATTAACACATTTCCCTCCCAAGGTCTAGGTAGGCTGATGGAAGCCTGTGTCCTTTAGCCTTATTCACAAGCCCAGGAGACAGTGAATGAATAGGGATCCTCCAGGCATGCAATAAGGTGGATGGTAGGTGGCAGCAACCGGAACTGGAGTGCGCTGCAAAGAGAGCTGATTCAGCAGCATCAGGAACTGGGGTGTGCTGCAAAGAGAACTGATTCAGTAGGCCCAAACCAGGAAATGGGGTGCGCTGCAAAAGAGAGCTGATTCAGCAGGCCCAAAAACAGGAACCACTTCCAACACTAACAATGTCGAAATTCAGCTCCTCCTTCTGCAGCAAGAGACTGTTGCATGCACAACACTGTATGCAAATGAGCTCCTTCATGTTAGGGCATGTTTTCCCTGCTCCCCCCCCCCCCCACCGGGTGGCGTGTACTCATTTCTCTACTGCTTTACAAAGCCACGGTGATTAAGCATTTTGAGTTAACCATGAACGCTTAGCGTGTCTCGTTTAGGGTGTTTTCCTAACCATGGTTGCTACATACCCACAGTTTAACCACCTCCACTAACCACATGCTGCAACAGGGTTAGCAGCCCTAACTGTGGCTTAGAGTGTTGACTGTAAGGGCCCTTGGTTAAATCAATGCTACCATAGAACTCCGCAGCAAGAACGGCCAAAATCGGCCAGGCTGCTCTGTCCAGCCAGTGGGATCTCTGCTGCCAAGATCTGCATAGCAGCTCTGAACATGCTGGTCACCATTTCATGTAATGGCTCTTGTAATGGCCGCTGGAAGCCATAGCAGGTCTTGTAGTGGGTGCTCGTGGGTGCCATAGCCTCAACATGGCCACCAGCAACAGCCAGGAAATGGCTACCCAGGGCTGTGCATGCCGCAAGGGATACTGGGATGCAGAACGGACCAGTTCGAGGACTACTGGGATTAGCAGAGAGGTACATGGTTAGTGTGTGGTAAGACAAACCATGCAGTGGGGTGTCGTTCCATCATGGTCGTGTGGCAGCAGCAATAGGAACGGTTAGTGATAGTCACTTTAACTGTGGTTAGCATAATGACGTTGCCCAAAGTGTCGTCTGAACAGGGTCATTGGTATGCTCTGTTTCTTTCCCTGAGTTGGCACTCTAGGCAGCAGTGCAAGACTCAATTAAGGGTGCAATCCTATGCCTGTTTCAACAGAAAGAAGACCTACAACTTACAGCATTCTTCAGCTGGCGAGGTTGGCTGGGGAATGTTGGGAATTGTATGACTTTTTTCTGACGAAACATGCATAGAGTTGCACCCTAAGAGGCAAACTAGGCTGCATCCTACTGGATGCAAGGAATCATATAAATCTGGGATGTTGATTTGAACTCTTTTTTCCTTTAAGTGTGAATTGGAATTGTCAAGTAACAGAAAGACATGAGGAACCATTGTAACAAACTTGACTGATTAAGATAACAACTGGAAAATAATAATTTGAAATAAATTCAAAATTAGAAATCCATTTACACCGACGATCAATTCTGAGGGAGTATTAATACCAAAATGATAGAAAATATTGAGTTACAAAATGCTTTAACAAAATGCTAATTAAAACAGGGGACTTTAAAGTAAACTAATGCAATATGCAATTAGGCTGTTTTATAAGTGATGGAGAAAACGAAGTCCTTTCAAATCAGCTGCCCAGGTGTAAGAGGAAAATTAGATTCTTGCTAAGCTAGTTATATTCAGATCCTTCTAAAGATCAGAGAGCATCTTAGAGCTAATTAAAATGCACCGGAAAATCATGTGATACATGTCTCCTGGGACTGTACCACTTCAGACTGCAATTAGGGGGTTGTATATTCGGATGTTCCCTTGCAAGAAAAACTCTGTGCTCATGAAAACCTCCTAGATTGAGGAGAAGGATTTGAGTTTAAACTAGTCTCTGACATGTTGACTTTTCAGACTTTGGTGGTTGTTGTAAAGGGGAGGAGCACTGAAACTTGCAATCCCAAGCTGCAGGATTCTGGTTCATTACTAGGGTTGTGCCAAATACGTGCTGAGTTTAAGAGCTATTACAGCCTCGTGTGGCGCAGAGTGGTAAGCGGCAGTTACTGCAGCCGAAACTCTCCCCACGGCCTGAGTTCGATCCCAGCGGAAGCTGGTTCTCAGGCAGCTGGCTCAGGTCGACTCAGCCTTCCATCTTTCCGAGGTTGATAAAATGAGTACCCAGCTAGCTGGGGGAAAGGTAACTGCCACTGGGGAAGGCAACGGCAAACCACCCCACAAAGTCTGCCAAGAAAATGTCAGCGAAAGCAGGCGTCCCTCTAGGAGTCAGCAATGACTCAAGTGCTTGCACGAGAGGTTCCTTTCCTTTCCCTTAAGAGCTATTAAAAGCTGTATTAAAATACTCAACTCACTGCACTTTCACACTGAATGCTACTCAGCACGCTTTTGTTCCCCTTTGCTTCCCCTCAGCCCTATTTTATGTACTTTTTAATATGACCTCACTGTCCTGGGCTTCATTTCCCTGACTGCCATTTAATCCAATTGGCTGTGGCAATTCACATGATTTTGTCTCCGGCCCCTCTGTACTGCCACTACATAAGACAGCCTTCCCTGACCTGGTGTCCTCCAGATGTGTTGGACTGTAACTCCCAGCATTCTTACCCAGCATGATGGGAGTTGTAGTCCTACTCATTTGGATGCACCAGTTTGAGGAAGGCTGACATAAGATGCAGCATTGTGAAATTATTGGCTGTGGTGGCCTGTACGATGTTATCAATATCAATCAGATCAAACTGTAGCAAGGACAAACGTGGCTGAAAGCACTGAAGAAGAAGTTGCCTTTTATTGATCCAACCTGGAATCTTCTAAAAGAATACGGTAGTGTGACGCTTATTTACTTGAGATCCACAAGAATGATTTTGCTCAATTTTGTTTTAAACTGTAACTTGTGCAGTGTAGACATGCAGAAGTTTTTGAAAGTGCAAAAGAAGTTCTAATAGCAGTTAATTTTCTCTGTGGCAAACAGAAAAGGCAGTCCTTCTGCCAGCGGGATGACGGATAGCCCTGCTTGGCTTATCAATGTGGCACAAATGCGAGTCCCAAAATCCGGCTTGAAAGAGATAAATTTAAATATTCCCATCTTTTTATATCAACAACAATTTTCCCCCATAACACTCCATAGTTAACCTTATAAAGTGATGATCCTCCCTAAGCTCACATTTCTCTTTTATGTACTCCCTCTGGAAATATCAATTGGATGCTTTAAAAGATAGCAGGCTAGGACTGAAAATTTTATTTTCAAAAGTAAGAAACCTTGGGTGTCAAAGACATCCCGATATAGAACAATGACAGAGGGAGGGTGAAGTATTCCACAATTACGACTTTATTATGAAGCTTATCAGCTTTGACATCTATTGACATTTATGGCTGATAATCAAAATAACCATTAGTCAAATATCGAAATGGCTTTATTAAATCAAGAAAATGCTCATTCCATTTGTTAAAAAGGAACTTAAAAGAAATTTAATGAACCAAAATTCTGGCATACTCCTAATATTTAAGATCTGGAAATGTCATAAAGAACAATTAACGCCAGGAATATCACCTTTGATTCTGATCCATATTCATCCCAAACTCAAAAACAAAGATAGGAAAATTAAGGCAAAACCACAACAGAACCTATATAGATTAAGAGATTATTATGAAAACCTGCAGCCATAGCATAAGAGACTTGGAGGCTTCAGTTACAACAATATAACACAAATTGGCTAATGTGGTACCAGTTGAGTACCTTTATAAGGCAACCCAATATTAAAGAACAAGGAATCAAGCCCCTTACTCAGTCTTCTGAAGATGCGGAAAAGGGATTAATCTCCGTGATTTGTGATATTTTTCTGAGTATAGATATGGGCTCTATGAACAATTTTTTAAAAGTATGGGAAAGAGACTGGAATATTGAAATTAAACAGGAGGAATGGTCTTATCTTTGGGTGCAATTTCGCTACAAGTCCACATCAGCCATGTTTCGAGAAAGATCAATAAAAATAGCTCAGAAATAGTATCTCACCCCTTTGAGGATTTCTTATATGTCTAGGAACAGTTCTTCTAAATGTTGGCAGGGCTGTGATATGGCGGGGTCATTCCCATATATGTGGTGTGACTATAAAAAGATCTCAGATTTTTGGGACCAAGTATTTTTTGGAAATTTCAAACATAATGGGAATAACTATAACTAAATCTCCAGAAATGGTGCTTCTAAACTTATTCCATGACCAACATAAAGGCCTATTACATAAGGAACTGGCGGGATATCTATTAATACCAGCGCGAGTGCTTATTGCCAGATACTGGAAAGATTTACAAGGAATCTCGATTACTAAATGGTACAATAAGGTATGGGAAATAGCACTAATAGAAAAACTGACTCAAAAGTTACGTATAGCAAAAGGACAAAAAAATCAGATATGTTTGCTGCTGAGTGGGGGACTTTTATTACATATATGAATAAAGATTGTAATACTCATCTAGTCTCAAAAGCCTTCAGAAATATTTGGTTCTCTCAAGATATCATCATTCCTTTAAATACAGCATCTATGTTTATATTGGTGTGTGTGATATCCCCCTAAGATTTTTATTTTATCTTCCATGACCATGTTCTGTACTAAATATCCATATGTTGTTTGAATTACTGTGGTATCTTGTTTTCTCTCTCTGCCCCCCTTTTCTTTTTTCTTTCTCCCCCCTCCTTTTCTCACTTTTGTCTCTCTCTTTGCGTGTGTATACATTTTCTTGGTCATTTTCATTGTATTTCATGTCTATTGTCAATAAAATAAAAATAAAAAAACATAAAAAAACAAAGGTGAGCCCCAGGTGCAGCTACCGGGGAAGGGGACAGAGGTGGCAGTGACACACTGCCTGCAAATTTCGGAAGGGGGGTTCACTATGCATGAGCCACATTTACATTATTCATGAGCCCCTCTGTGGTGAGGGGACTGAGTGGCAACAAAAGTGAGAAAGGAGTACACTTTTGGGCTTTACACTAGCTGTAGTGTAAGACCTGGGTTGGTCGATTGATTCTGGAAAGACAGTGACCTTTCTCTACCAGCTAAAAGTACCTGGGAAATCTGCCAAAGGTGAATTCTACTCTGTGCCAGTTAATTTTACTGCAAGTCTTTCTTCTTTTTATTCCTCCTTGTTGCCTCATGGCAAAATCCCAGCACTTTAGCACCTCTTGGCTGAAGTATCACAGTTCTGCATTGCATCACACTGTATGCACTTAGGAAGAGGAAGCCAGAATTTATCTCATGCGAACTGCCGTATGCATTGCCTGTCTATGCACTTATTAAGCAGCATTGTTCTAAAAGGGGTCGGGTTGGCAGTGTGATGGTATAATAGTGGTAAAGCATTCCAGATCTGAGGTCAGAGAAAGCATGAAGCAATTGATTCTATTCCCCCTTTATTCTATTCCCCCCCATTTTGCAGTATCAAGGAGACTGGCAAATAAATAGAGAAAGCAAAAAGCCTCATTTGTGGAAGTGCTTAGAAAGGGCAATTTGAAAGCAAAAGATAAGCTTCTGCTAAGGAACCTATGTTTCAGCCATTCAAATGCACACAGGGACAACAGCATATGGCTTTGCGCTTTGCAAATAGCAAATCCTATTTACTATATAAGTAGTTAAGCTAATTACTGTTCTGATGCAAGGGTGTGTGTGACAGGGGTTTGCACTATCCCCTCTAAAAGACATTAAAGTGCTGTTTGATCCACTGGAAACATTCCATATTTCATTCTCTTGATTAGCAAGGATTATATGCTTTTTGCAGCACAGAACCAGCTACAACAAGCCGGAAACGAACACACTTTGTATAATTCTATATACAGTCGTGTTGATAATATGTTTAAAAGTAGCATTCTTTACCTAGCCTACATGGTTTGTTAAAACCAAAAAGATGTTTGCATTTTGTCTCTCAGTCATGTTGGAGATCTTTATGTGGCATGGTTTAGTTAAGAGAATGTTGGACTTGGAACAATTGAATTCAACTCCTTGGTTAGATATGAAGATCAGTGCTGGCCTTCGTTCCCAGTATCTCTCAACCTGACATAAGTATGACATGGGATAAGCCATCTGTCGTTATTGCTATTGTTATTATTTCTATACAGCCTCATAACAGTTTACAAAGATTTTATCTGTAGTGTACTGAGCTCCTTAGAATCATAGAATCACAGAATAGTAGAGTCGGAAGGGGCCTATAATGCCATCAAGTTGAACCCCCTGCTGAATGCAGGAATCTACATTAAAGCATACCTGACAGATGACTGTGTAGCTGCCTCTTGAATGTCTCTAGTGTGGGAGAGACCATGGTCTTCCTAGGTCATTCGTTCCATTGTCATACTGCTCTAACAGGAAGTTTTTCCTGATGTCCATCCGGAATCTAGCTTCCTGTAATTTGAGCCCATTATTCTGTGTGCTGCACTCTGGGATAATCAAGAAGAGATTCTGGCCCTCCTCTGTGTGACAACCTTTCAAGTATTTGAAGAGTGCTATCATGTCTCCCCACAGTCTTCGCTTCTCCAGGCTAAACATGCCCAGTTCTTTCAGTCTTTCCTCATAGAACCATCTTTGTCACTTGAGGCTCAGGTGGCCTCGGTGGCACGGAGTGCTTTCTACCAACTTCGGTTGGTGGCCCAGCTACGCCCCTATCTGGACAGGGATAACCTAGCTTCAGTTGTCCATACTCTAGTAACTTCCAAATTAGATTACTGCAATGCCCTCTACATGGGGCAGCCTTTGAAGACGGTCCGGAAGCTGCAGCTTGTGCAAAATGCGGCGGCCAGATTGATAGCTGGAACAGGGAGGTTTGAGCATGTAACACCGATTCTGGCCCGCTTGCATTGGCTGCCTATATGTTTCCGAGCCCAATTCAAGGTGCTGGTCTTAACCTATAAAGCCCTACATGGCTTGGGACCACAATACCTGGTGGAACGCCTCTCCCGACATGAACCTACCCGTACACTGCGCTCAACATCTAAGGTCCTCCTCCGAGTGCCTACTCCAAGGGAAGCTCGGAGGATGGCAACAAGGGAGAGGGCCTTTTCAGTGGTGGCCCCCCGACTGTGGAATGATCTCCCCGATGAGGCTCGCCTGGCGCCAACATTGTTATCTTTTCGGCGCCAGGTCAAGACTTTTCTCTTCTCCCAGGCATTTTTAACAGCATTTTAACAGCATTTAACAACGTTAAGTTTGTTTTTAATGGACCCCACAATTGTTGTTTTAAATGGATACTGTTGTTTTTATACTGTTTGTTTATGTGTGTGTGTGTGTGTGTTTTAAATTGTATACTTTTAATGTTTACTATTTTTAAATGTTGTAAACCGCCCAGAGAGCTTCGGCTGTGGGGCGGTATATAAATGTAAATAAATAAATAAATAAATAAATAAATAAATAAATAGGGCTTTGTTTCCAGACCCATGGTCGTCCTTGTTGCCCTCCTTTGAACACGCTCCAGCTTGTCTGCATCCTTCTTGAAGTGTGGTGTCCAGAACTGGATGCAATCCTCAAGATGAGGCCTAACCAGTGCTGAATAGATTGGAACCAGTCCCCTCCAAGTCATTAATAAAAATGCTGAAGAGCACTGGGCCCAGGACTGAGCCCTGCGGTACCCTGCTCGTTATCTCCCCCCAGTTTGAGAAGGTACCACTGATAAGCACTGTTTGAATCCAATTCTGTAGCCAACTGTGGATCCACCTAATACAGTTGTTCCATCTAGCCCACTTTTAGCTAGTTTGCTGGTCAGAATGTCACAGGGTACTTTGTCAACAGCTTTGCTGAAGTCAAGATATATTATGTCCACAGCATTCCCACAGTCCACAAGGGAGGTTACCTGATCAAAGAATGAGATCAGATTAGTCTGGCAGGATTTGTTCTTGACAAATCCATGCTGGCTTCTAGCAATCACTGCATTGTTTTCAAGGTGCTTACAGACTGACTTTATAATCTACTCCAAAAATTTCCCAGGGATTGATGTGAGACTAACCGAGCACTTCACCTGTCTTCCATGATTTTGCAAAGATAATAGACCCTATAGTTTATATTCCTGGTGGGCAATATATATTTAAAATTTTATTATTCCTATTTAGGACTGTTATAATCATTATTGTTTTCTTGATCTGTAGGGTAATTAGTTTTGCTCTGGCTGATGTGTGTTCTTATCTGACTTTGTGATGACTGTGAGTATAATAAAGATTGTTTCATTCACAGTTATTCCCATTTCAAAGATGGTGAATTGAGGCTCAGAAAGAATTATGTGCTGAAAGTGTAAAATGGCTGAGGTAAAATTTGAACTCAGATTTTTGAGACCTAATTGTAGTACTTTTGGTAAATCAGTAAATTCACTCAGGCATGCACAATTGCTCTAAGCCAATAATATCAACTTAGCCAGCTCTATCCCTTTCCTCTGTCCCTTCATGTTTCAAACTTTAATTACATCTTGCCTCAAAATAACATGCCTAACTTAGTTCCCAACCTCTATTCTATCAATGAAAATTGAAAATAATACCAAGTGCTTTCAGTGAATGATCTGCATTTCTTTTCTCTGTGTTACATCCTATACGCCTTCATGTAGATAACTATTGCTCTCTGACTGGGCTGGGCTGGGCTGTATAGTCCAGGGTTATAGTCTGCCAATTTTTCAGCCACCCTAAATGCAAAGAGCCCAACTTGCTTTGATCAGGACTCCGATATTTATGCCTATTTAGGGCTACATCTAAACAGAAGGCTTGATTTATATTTGATGTAGGATTCTAAAAACATAAATGAAATGATAATCTGTGATACAATACAGAACAGAGATCACAGAACAGAGATTACAAAATGCAAAAGAGCAAAAAGTGACATTATCAAGCAAGCAAGTTTGCCAATAATATCAGTCAAGCAATAAAACATTCTGCAGATTGAGATACCCTTAAATAAAGAGTAGATACAAAACTGTTATACCTAATGTATGTAGAATGAACAAAAAAGGCAACAGAATTTAGACAATAGAAAAGCTTCCTCCAAACTGGAGCCCTCCAGATGTTCTGGACTATAACTCCCAGCATTTCTGAGCATTGACTATGCAGTCTGGGACTGATGGGAGTTGAAGTCCAAAGCATCTGGTGGGCTCCAAGCTGGGGAAGGCTGCAAATTATAACATTATACAGTACTTAAGCATCCTGCCTTAAACAAAAGACTTGTACAAATCGGTTCAAGCCACTCCATCCATCCATCATTCTCCACAGTTAGATTGTAAGCCTATGCGGCAGGGTCTTGCTATTTACTGTGTAATCTGTACAGCACCATGTACATTGATGGTGCTATATAAATAAATAAATAATAATAATAATAATAATAATAATAATAATAATAATAATAATAATAATTTTGGTCATGGCTGTAGCTATGTTGAAAGCAAGCAATGTGGCCCACACACTGTGTCATGGTGCCTGCTTTTTATGTGGGATAGAGTAAGAAGGCTTCTGGAAGGAATATCAGATTAAGTCTGTTATCAAAAGGATTTTTTGCCAATGGACATGGACTTCGTCTGGGTACATTTTCTCTGGGGAAGCAATTATGATTTTGATGGGTTTCACAGGCTAGGAGATAGCAACCTGAAAAAAGGGAACATTGCAGATTGCATCCTTTACTGCTGCTTTAATGATGATTCTCTCTTTTTTTTTTACATACCATTATCACTACTCTAGTCTCTCACCATTGTTTCATGCCAATTCTACATGTGACGATAATAACTGCATGTGTGGGTAATAATCACAGCCACATTTCATGATGGATTGGATGGAAAAAACTATCATCATCTGCACAGTACAGTGCTAATGGAAATCACATTGGCCCATCCACATTTTTGTGATGTATTTTCGCAAATGAGGTGGTATAGACATGTTAATAAACAAATATATCTGCACTTGTTTGCACATATTGCAAAGATCTCTTCCATGTGCAGTCCCATGTCAACAGATATGCTCTGAAGATACATCCACTCTACCTCTCCGTGTACATGGGACATAGTACATTTCCGTGCATGGAATAGCTATTCTGCCTGGGCCGACCTTCTTCTATGTGAGTAATGGTACAATCCCATATACATCTACTTATACGTAAGCCCCATTAAGGCTAAACAGCCATGACTTTAAATCCGTGTCTAGCAGTTATGTCTTTTTTTGTATTCATTTTTACTCTAGAGTAGGTTAAGGGGGCCCAATCTAGATCTTAAAAGCCCCCCCCCTTATTTTCCCACACTAGGATCCCATTCCAGATTAGGCCCACTGCATTTACCCTAGAATAAAAATGGGAGACCAGGAACTATTGCTGCTAAACACAGATTTAAAGTAATGTCTTGTTTGGGCTTGAGTTCAATGGCACGTACTCCCAGGTAAGTGCGTGTATGGGTTTCGGCTGGATTGGGGCAATTGGCACTGTGTTCAAGATGTTATGAGAAAAGATGCTATTTTGTTAACAGTCCATTAAACTATCATTTATTTCATTATTTTAATTCATATGACACCTTTCCACTCAGTTTGCTGCCCAGGGCAGCTTGCTTTGCTCCACCCCTTAATATCACAGTAATTAAAAACAGCCTTATAAAGGTAATAAAGTATCAGCAAAGCTGGCAACTTGAGAGAAGCATCGTGTGAATAGCAAAGTATGCTCTGGAAATCCGCTTTGATAAAATGTTTGTTAAAAAAATGGGTTTTATACTAGAAGGTACAATATATCAATTAGCAATTGAGCTTTGAAATAAAGGTGGTGCTGCTGCTGCTGGTGAAAATACTTTTTTAAATGCTAAAATAAATCTGCAGTGGTAATGACTTTGACTGTATATCACTGGGAGAAAAATCTTGTAGCACATTACTTAATGTGAGAGCCTGTGTGGTATAGTGGTTGGAACATTGGACTGAGATGTGAGTTCTAGTCCTCACTCAGCCATGAAGCTCATTTGGGTGACTTTGGGCCTGACACTGACTCTCAGCCTGACCTACTTCACAGTGTTGTTGTTGTTGTGAGGATAAATTGGATAGGAGGAGGACCAGATAAGCCTCTTTGGGTTCCTTGCAAGAGGAAAAAAGGCAGGGTGTGAGTGTGATCAATAATAATTGTAACAACAACAACAACATTTATCATTTCTTTCTAGTGGTACAAATATCTGAATCACTAATAAATTGTGATTTCATTCTTTCTCAGTCTGAACATTTCCTTTGCGATCCCCACCCCCCAGTCCCCAATCTTAAAAGGACGATTTTGTCATTAAATGGCATGTCTCTTCTGAATCTATAATGAGGTATGATCTCTGACTAAATCTTTTTGTTGTTGCTGCTGCAAAACTTTAACCGTTTCACCCACATGGGTAAGTTAATAATAACATATAATAAAGCATGGACTACTTTATAATAAACTAGTATCAAATAACTGGCTGGTTTAGTTCAAAACAATATGGAAAATTCATTTCCACCCACAACTTGTTGTTGTTGTTGTCTTGATGGTTCCTTTGTAGTAGGCAAGTCAGAAGGCTGCAGTGAAAGTCCAAGCCGTAAGGGGCAGAATTTTCCTTCCAGGGTCTAAACTCTTGATGTAGTGGCAGTAGGACTCATTCATCTCCCTGGCTCAGAATCCTAGCCTGCCCATCTTCTACCTGCCGATAATCATATCCCGTCTTGTCTCTAGGCTCAATGTATCTTTCATATATTTATTTAGAATACATATCCTACTTTATAGCTGCAAGGGCTCCCAAAATGGCTTATAAAAGGTGTTTCCAACACTACCACATTCTGATACTGAACAGAAATCCAGTATCAGAGGCAGTAGGCCTATATACACCAGTTGCTGGGGAACATGGGTGCTGTTGCACCTTGACCTACTTGTCGTTCGACTGCTAGATGGCCACTGTGTCAACAGAGTGCTGAACTAGATGGACCCATGGTCTGATCCAGCACGGCTCTTCTTACGTTCTTATGATAGAAAATGGTATTCCTGTAATATTTCATGCCCAGTTTTCTGCCAGTCCTATTTTCTTCTTAATTTGTTTTTTTCTTTAACTCTTTGTTTCCCTAGATTCCTGTTCTTCAGGTTCCTCCTGCTTACTTTATTCCAGCTACCATAGCACCCCTCTCACCACCCCCCATAGCATATAGTTCCATCTGATCTTAAGTGCTTTGTTGTTGTTTTTTGAGATCCTTCTCTGATTAGCCATTTTTGCTTCAGCTCCCTGCCTCCTTTGCCCACCGTAACAAGCCTTATTCTCTTTCTCCTTATTCTTCCTTTCCTTTACTTCGGGTTCTTGTTTCTCAGCCCAGTATCTACTTCATACCTTTCCTTCATCCTCCTTGCCTCTGGGCTCTCTGCCTCCTGAGACCTCTTTCCATTCCTTAGTCATCCCTTGTGTGACATTTTAATTGCAATTCCCCTTCCTTTTCAGAAGCTGGACTGCAAACCACTTTGTTCCCTATGCAACTGAACATTTGGAGTCAGCTCAGCCAATCAGTGTCAGAGGCTTAATGGGCAGAAGCATAACATATTTAAATAATAATAAATGCAGTAAAAACATCAACATAAAATGCAGAAATGAGAATAAGAATTCTTCTATCCCACCCACCCACAAAACTTCTAATTCTAGGACACGGTCTGAGAATCCCTGGCTATGGGCTGAAAACATGTGATACAGAAACCTTACTAAAGATAACCAAGTCTGAGTCTGACCAGTTCCTGAATCAAAGACTTTTTGGAAACCTTTTGCACGTTGCCTTGGTTCCATGATGGAGGAATGGTGGGATATAAATGAAATAAATAATTCAGACACATTATTTCATAGCCACTTCTCTTGTACATATTCTCAATAATTATTAATGCCTGTTTTATAATATTCCCTTCGTAGAATATTACAAGTATCTAAATAGCTGTGCTGAGTTCTTTACAGTGCAATCCTATACATGTCTACCCCGAAGTAAGAAGTGATTGTAGTTCAGGGGTTGAGCACCAGCTTTACATGTGGAAGATCCCGGGTTCAGTTTCAGGCTTCTCCAGGTAGGGCTGGAAAAACCTGGAGAGTTGCTGCCAGTCTATGTCAACAATACTGGGCCAGATGGACCAATGGTCTGACTCTTGTAAAAGGCAACTTCCTCAGTAATGAACCCATTGAGCTCAATTGGACATACTTCTATGTAATTGCACATAGGATTGAAGTTTTAACCTTGTTTGTAAACATAACAGTGCCTTTTGGACACTGAATTTACTTTCATTTTAAGACTTGATGCCAAACTGACACATGTTTTTTGTATTTGTTTTCTGCTGTACAGAAAACATGATGATGGGTGGTATTAAAATGTTTTCAATAAATAAAAATCAATAAATGATATGTCCCTTTCCTTTCTGTAAAGGTGCAGAGTAAACAAATAGCCTTGAGCCTCACTCACACACACACACACCAACAATTCTTGACTGTGATAGTTTAGAATGACCTAAATAAGTGGAAGATTAACCTATGAAAGGCCTTTGCAGAAAGACCTCAAAGACCTTTGGAAAACATTATCGGAGCTTGTGGGTTGCCCATCTGTTGCAGTCCACAGTGTAACTCTTTAGGTCAGGTGAGCATTTATTACACATAATAGGTAAGAGGAATGGTATTCTTAAGGTGAGCCTTCTGAATGATGTCAGAACTGTCAGAAATTGATTTTGTGGGGTGAACGAAGGTTTTGCAGGCTATTTGTGCATGGAAGACATCTTCAAACATGGCAAAGAGAGAACGCTGTTCAGGGCTGTAAATCCTTTAAATGTACATTCAACCAAGAGGGATGGATCAGACTAATGGGGTGTAGCCCATTTTTGTGAACTGCCCAGAGAGCTTTGGCTGTTGGGCAGTATAGAAATGCAATAAATAAATAAATAGATAGATAGATAGACTCTTTTCTAAAGGGATCCACCAGCTTTCAGATTTGATCTCCCCTGGATGTAACATATATTTTGCCTTCTGTGCTGCATCTTCCTCCCCTGCTGATAGTCTCTCAGTGGATCTCTGACTCCCTTGACACTCTGATATGCCCTGGCTTCATCACATAGGAGTAACTAGCACCACAAGGCTGCACTGGTGTTTGTCATGTAAGGGAGCGACAGGATGAATGCTAATATGTACCATAACTAGAGCCCAGAAATGGAAATTAAAACAATAAAGGTCTTCAGGAGATCCAAAACAACTTCTATCGAATGTTGATTCTTGCCACCCTTGATAGAATGTTGATTGCCAGATCAAATGTGGCTAAACTACATGGCAAAGTTGTTAGCCAGCTAAGGATAAAAGAATAGAGTGGAACCTTGATGTGTTAATGGGAAATCTGTTCAGGATTGCTGTAGAATAAGTCATTTGATCGCATGCATAACCCAGGAATGGATGATTACAAATGAAGAAAGGCATGAAAAAAATGTCACAGGACAATGGTCAGCTTAATTGAAGTTTGTAATAAACTCTCCAAGACTGTGACTCCACTGAGCCAGGGCAGTGGTGAGTCCATAATGGTGTTCATTAACTGGATACTGTTTATCGTAGGCAACTTGTGACTGTGAAGTTGTTCTAGTTATCATATGACCTTTGGGAGGTAGAAAATCTGTACCTATTTTGCATTCAATGAACTGATTTTTTTCTTATGCTGTTTGAAGGTCCTGACCCTCATTCTTCTTCTCATCCATGAAGAAGAAGAAGTACTTCGGCTCTCTCCTTTTGTGTGACTTGTCTTCCTAATTTTGCTAATCTCGGGCCTGACTATGAGATACTGAGTGATTTTGGAAATGTCACTGAAAATCAGTCATGCTGTTGGTCTGTGTACTAGGGGATTTCGGTTCACTAAGTTTCCACCCTTTTGTTCTTCCCGTACTATAAAACTAGAGATGAAATTAGAGCCCCAGCATTCAGTAATGATATTAGAAAACTCATATTCCATGTTCTGAATGTACTGCTTCAGAACTTGAAGGGCAAGGATACATACTATAAAGCATTCATGAGAACCTTAGACATTTTGTTATTTATAAAATGATTTGTACGTGCACTTAGTTCTGAATCATACTCATCAAACGCTTTACCCCTCCCTCGCGACTGGGTACTTACAGATCTTAGCAGGTCAGTTTGACAACACAGTGATCTTGCCGCACATCACCCGCTCCATTTCCCTGTTTTCATGTCTTAAAAATAAGCCACACAAAACCCGACTTTTTTGAAATATGTCGGGATTTCCTGCTGTGTACTATAGGGTGCTGTTCCTATTGTTCTGTAGGGAACATGTGATCTCTGTGCACTCCCCTATGTAATTTGAGCTTGTCCCCAATGTGGAAGTGAAGCGGGGAGCAGAGCAACAGCACGTGACGGTAGGGAAATGTGATTTCCCCCCATCTGATGATCCTCTTAGAATGTATAACCAACCTCTTTCAAATATTAAAAATCCCTGTAGCTACTAACAGGCCAAATTGTTACCCTTTGCATCCTTGTAGGGAATGCCACTTCCTTGAACTGAATTTGCATAAGGGAAAACCAGTGAAGACTGCTGTAATGGTGGGAGGACTGTTCTCGTCCTATTTTTTCCATCTGGAAATGAATTGTACCCAGCTCATATATTATCTAAGCACTGTGTGAGCTGTACTTGCTTTGCACACCACTCCAGGCTAATGGTTTAAGGGAAGGAATCCTGTGGACTGGTTGAATGGTATGGTTACTTCCCCAGCTAACAAGTGGGGTAAATGCTGAAGTGGGAAGTGCCACTCACCAGATCTCTTCCATTCAAATTCAATACATAACACAATACATAACACTGAACTGTGTGCATGCCCATCCGTTATTGTGGCATTCACATTGATTTGAATTCTTCTGCTTTATGGCAACTCTTTCCATCACTGTTGCTTGAACCTGAGTTCTTTACCCGTATTTTAGCATCTAGGTGACTGCTCCCCGTTGGGTTTCAATGAAAGATCACTTAGGTTATAGAGGAAGCAGCAGCCAGGCACCTCTCCACCGTGCCTGGGTCCAGCTCCAGCTGGGAGCCCCCTCCCTCCTGCTACCAACTGTCTCTGCAGAGGCCACCAGTGAGGGAGGAAGCAGCAGCCAGGCACCTCTCCACCGTGCCTGGGTCCAGCTCCAGCTGAGAGCCCCCTCCCTCCTGCTACCAACTGTCTCTGCAGAGGCCACCAGTGAGGGAGGAAGCAGCAGCCAGGCACCTCTCCACCGTGCCTGGGTCCAGCTCCAGCTGAGAGCCCCCTCCCTCCTGCTGTCACCTGTAACTGCTGAACTTTCCAACTAAGATTGTAGTGCCTGAATTTGCTTTCCTTTTCCCCCTCCTCCTCCTCCCTCCCAATCCCCTTTCCTTTTGTGTCATGTCTTTTAGATTGTAAGCCTGTGGGCAGGGACTGTCAAGAAATACTTTTGTAAGCCGCCATGAGAGCCTTTTTTTGGCTGAATGGCGGCATAAAAATCCTTAAATAAATAAATAAATAAATAAATAAAAGGTTTGTAATTGATTAACTGATTAATCAATTACTGTTGCCGCCTTATGCACACTGAACTGGGAGTAAGTTTCATTGAGCATTCAAGTAAACCTGTATAGGATTGCATGTATGTATGTATGTATGTATGTATGTATTGTATTTATATACCGCCCCATAGCTGAAGCACTCTGGGCGGTTTACAAAAGTTAAAAACAGTAAACATTAAAAACAAATATACAAAGTTTAAAAACATAAAAAGCATAAAAACAACAGTATCCTTATAAAAACAGCTATTCTGGGGTCCGTTAAAAACAAACTCATTGTATTGCATTGTAACTATTGTAACACTAATTTTAAGATTAGAAGAACCAGCCACTCAATCTTGCAAATGTAAATTAGTTTTCTTGAAAAACTAGGGTGACCATATGAAAAGGAGGACAGGGCTCTTGTATCTTTAACAGTTGCATAGAAAAGGGAATTTCAGCAGGTGTCATTTGTATATATGGAGAACCTGGTGAAATTCCCTCTTCATCACACCAGTTAAAGCTGAGTGACCAGATTTAAAAGAGGCCATGGCACATGCAGCTTTAACTGGTGTGATGAAGAGGAAATTTCACCAGGTTCTCCATATATGCAAATGACTCCTGAAATTCCCTTTTCAGTATAACTGTTAAAGATACAGGAGCCCTGTCCTCCTTTTCATATGGTCACCCTAGAAAAACTAAATAAAAAATTAACCAGGCTCAAAGGTGGCAGTGCTAATACTATAGTCTGTAGGGGGAGGGGAATTATAGGCAGTTAAGAAGGGTAGATACTCAAGCAAGCAGGTTTGACTTTTTAGTACAAAATATTTCTGCATATTGGTGGGGGCTCCTTTTTTTGAAGACCCATTTGTGTGTGTCTGCACGTGCATTCATGCGCCCTTTTCCGATACCTAGTCTAGTCAGCTTTGTGCCTATGATCCTTGAGACATGCCCTTGAGCATGGCCATTAACTCAAAAACATTGTGATCCTTTGTACACAGATACTGTCATTGCAATGTTGCTTCGATTTAAGCTTACTATCCAGTCAGTTAATTGTCTTTGATGCTAACGTGCTCAGCAAACTGCAGTCACAGAACATAAGGAATTAGTTTTAGGAATTAGTGTGTGCACGCTTGGGAAGAGCATAGGAATCACACTATTTAAAGGTGAGCCTTCTAGTGTGATTTTTACCCATTCTAAAAAGGGGGTCTTAGTAAGTGTTCCATTCTATTAACTATCTACATAATCCCCATGTCATGCCACTGCTTACATTACTGAAGCATGTGTGGTGGGTGGCTTCCTGGTGCTCCTGCGACTCCTAATTCATTCAAATATGGTTAATATAAACTCGGGTGATTAACATCTGCACTTTATAATTCACTTTGAAAATATTCTAGTTCTGCTTGGTTGAGAGTCTTCCTTGTACTCAGCTACGTTTTCAAAGCTACAGTTTCATTTGAGGTGGTGAAAGTCAATATTGGTTTAAAATGATTGTATTGCTTTATGAAATAATAATTGGTGCAATGAATGTCAGGAATTCTAATTAATTTACATACGCATTAGAGTCCACTATCATGAAAGACCTTACTTGGCTTTCCAACACATGAAATTAAATATTTATTCCTGTTGTGATTTCATATATACAGAGTTAATACTTCTCCTCCAGTACCACCTGCTCACCACCATATGTCATATACCTTAAAGATCATATGTAACACAACCTAATGGCATTAAGGCTAACATGTTCCTGGAACGAGAACAGACAATTAGGTGAAATTGCTCTGATCTTCAGGATATATCTACTTACATTATACTAGTTCACAGAAGTATAAAAAACCCGCTGAAAGCCTCAGGACACGATTATCTACAAGCCACTTCAACTAAGATATTTGCACTTAATTTGATTTATGGTTCATGCTCCTATGAACTGCTATATTGGGATAGCTGAGCATAATGTTGGCGTTATGGGTCTTAGCACCCATGAGAGAGCACAATATGGCCCCAACATAGCCATAAGGCAGCAGGCTATGCCCCCACTATAGCCAAAGCCTGTTGGACTGGATTTCATATCCTATGGAAGGCAATTAAGTTAATGTATTTTACATGTACCTACACATTTTTAAGCGGTTAGGGCGCAATCCTATTGTTTCCGCCCTCGATGATCGTAGGCCTCAGAATTTGGAGGTTTCTGATCATCCAGTGCAGAGTGGGAAATGCGGTGGAGGCAATCTTTGTTTCCTCGTTCTCCCGCTCTGCATTTTCGCTAAATGGGCTTTTTTTTGCCCATCTAGCTGTTGCATTTCAGAGAGGGAGAGAAGGAGCCTGGAGAGGCGTCAGGATATCTCGTATTCTGGCCTCGCCTGTCTCCTCTCCTCCCCACTGACCTTGAACAGCAGCTGGTGCATTTGTTTTCTATACTGGCTGCAATGGAGAGGGAGAACTTTTTAAGAGAAAAGGTTGTGTTGGCACCTATCAGGAAAACTTTAGGAATGGACGGTGAGAAGGCAGACTCACTGAGGGAGGAAGCCCATTGAGGGTGTCTTTACCAAGCCCCCCAAAAAACTTGGAGCTGGCATTGCATGAGTGTCCAAGACCAGAGGCCTTAAAGATGAGGTCTCCATTGCTATTGAAAAGAATAGTTCCAAGAGGCATTTGGAGTTTAATTTCCCCCCTAAAAGCAATGGATGTGCCTGACCATGCAAGCACCTAGTCAATGTAAGCACCTAGTCCTTCAGCACAGTCCTTTGCATGTCTACTCAGGAGTGAGTTCCACTGTGTTCAAGAGGGCTTGCTCCCAAGTAAGTGTGCATAGAATTGCAGCCTGATTCCTTCAGTGGCAAACACTTTTCGCAGATTAAGAAAGGCCAGCACATTGCAGAGGATGGAATGGTGACAATTAAGTCTTTGAAATAGAAGAGAAGCATTGGAAACAATGCATAAATGGGAAGAAAAATACCCTAAATATTTTTTGCTAATCTAGAATAATCTTCCTTCGCTTGTTTCAATTGGATTTATTCCACAAGGTAGAAAAATATATTGTGAGTATGGAAAGTAAAAAGCAGATTGGTTGAGGTAATTTGTCACCTGTCTTTTAGTGAAAAGGGTGAAATGCTGGAGCTCTTTACATGTGTTGAACTGGAAGTTAAAATAATGATTTGATTGCACTATTTTAGCCCTATGCAAGATAATACACAAAGGCTCTTAAAGCTAATCTAAATAGAGGTTAAAACCACTGGAGTGAAAACTGCCCCCAATCTTCAAGATATGCCAAAGAATGGGACATGGTGGACACCTGGGGAGGTTGGACAACAGTGACAGCTACATGCTGACCTTTAGTGAATTTTAATCTGCAAATGCATTTGTGCCTAGAACGGCTAATGCTTTTAGTTACTGTCAAGGCTTGTTCCTTGATTTTTAGAGAGCTGAGAATAAATGAATTTCAAGAATCAGCACTATGCATGTTGCATAACAAACAGGTTGACCATGGCTATATCCAAGTTATATGGAGGCTTGATTCAAAGCCTTTGGTAGGCAATGGAAATGGTTTCTATTAAATTGAATGGATGGAGGTTTATGAATGTTAGAAAACAAGAAGCCACATAGAATTTACAAATATTGCCCAATTATGCGAACAGTTCAAGGTGGAAGAATATTGTAGACAGAAACTTGTAGAAAGGGTAGGAGGTGGGTGAGGGAGGGGGACCCATTTCCCAACAATAACCCATGAGTTATTTGAGGGTTGCTGCCCCCTCAAACAAGCCATGCTGCCTGGGTTCAGATGACACGGCAAGCTGTGCTAGTGAGGGTAATTAGGAAAATCTGGCTGGCGGCAGGCACAGTGGGGGAAATAAGTCACCATGATTTGTTAATCACACTGTGGTTATTGTGTGTGTGTGTTTGATTAATCAATGTATAGATTGCTTACCATATCTAAAAGACATCTTGTCATGCTTTACAGTACAAAAAAGGAAATACAAACCATTAAAATAATTAAAATAAAGCAACTACCACCATTAAACTAGGAAGCAGAATCAATCGGGGAGGGCTTGGGAAGAGAGAGGTTTCCAACTGGTCCCTAAATCAAGCCACAGTTGGTGCCTCTCAAATGCCAGGGGAAGGCATTCTACAAAATGGATGCTTCCAGACTGCCACTGGATGGCAATCTGTAGGACACAGTACAAAGCAGCAAGGGTTCCATCTTAGCTATTCCAGTGGGCTATATCAGAGAAGGCAATGTGCCAGGTTCAGGGCTTTATTTGTTCTTGTACAAAGGTGGACTACAATCTTGCAAATCATTAGGCTGCTCATATCCTATTGACTTCAGTGTGTGTGCAATAGCCCCTATAATCTCCATGCAGGAAAAACATCAGATGTGAAAATTGGTTGGCTTCTATATCTCTTACAGATTATCTGTTAAATTCCTGAGTTGATGCCACTGATTTCAGTGGCCTTCTGTCTTTAGTAGGAATTCCTTAGTAGAGCAGTATTTTTTTGCAAAATGTTTCTCATATTACAAAATGAGGGCTTTTGCTTACAGGCACCCAAGCACAAGGTGACTGTAATGGGATTCTTTAAATAAACTGATCAATATTTAATGACGGATGTGGTAGTAAGTGCAAGATACACAAATTATATCTCTTAATAACCAATGCACAATTTTGCAAATGAACAAAATACCCATTAAAATCTATTTTTCAGTGTGCTTCTAGATGGAGGCATTCTAGTGATAAAAATGCTCAAATAAATAAATAAATAAATAAACTAAGCCAGCACTATGCAAGAATTGCCACCTTCCCCCCACCCAAACAGATTTTCTGGGGTACAGATACAGGAAAAGTGGTGGGAAAACAAGGAAGGTTATGAGTAGAAGATGTTGTCTGGACAGTGGACACACATACACCCCTCCAAAAGAAAGAAAAAAATCCATGAATGAGTCAAGATCATTAAAATCCCCACCTGGAAGCATCCAAGATCCATATTAGAATTAGGGGTTCCTATTCCTTTAATAGTGTCAAAAAGAGACTTTCTGCAGGTGTAACATGTCATGTCAAGGTGCTTAAAGGATGAAAAAATATCTACCTTCCAAAGTTACTTCAGCTACACTACATAAGGGTAGGTTCTTTCAGCATTAAATAGTATGGGACAGATATGAATGATATTGAGATTAATCTCACACGACTCCAAATTTACATTAGCACAAATATCAACAGAATGTATTCCTAAACAGGACTATATCCATTGTGCTTTGAGTACCTGCTGACTGATTTTCATCAGTGATCAAACATGGATTTTGTGGCATGTGAAATTTCTGTCTTGGGGTTTATGAGGTGGAACACCTCCAGAAGGATACTTACGGTTTGCCATGTCAGTAATTTTGATATTACAAAATCCCTGAATGTGAAATGGCACGATCACCTAATAAATCCTTAAAACTATAACGGCCATTAACAGGTCAAGGTGAACTGGGCACAGTTTTATACTACACCATGTTAATGTACAATTAAAGGATATACAAAGGGGGAAATATGATGGGGGGTTTTCCTATGAGAAGGGTATGACAGACTGCTCCTTCTGACATGCACTGAATGCTGTTCAAAGAAATCCATTTCACAAAGCATAATGTTATGGCCAGAAAGAAGGTATGTTTTATTGTTGGTCCATGTGTACTAGATTTCTTAAGCCCTTAGAGTTGGCAACCATTTCCTGATTTGCCTCTTAAATAGGTGGGTGATTCATTCCTGCAGTTTATCAATAGATTATTACAATCCAGCAGTAAGTCTCATAGCCACGTATGACCAGCGATGCTGGTCATATGTGGCATCTGGTTGTGACTTTGGCATTATCCTTATCATGGTGGCAAGCTACCTAGGAGACTGCTGTAGAAGTTAAAGCCCTGGAGTGAATCATTTGATTCTGAGGTCTCTTAGAAACAGCTGTCTCCAATGTGAAATTGTATCATGTGCAGGCTAGACCTCAGCGTTAAAGAGACGTGCAGCTAAAAGATACCTGATAGTTACCAGTAAGTGTACCAGCAGTGACATGGTCAAGTATCAGTTAGAAGTCTCTGCCATTTTGTGATGAGGTCAACACATACAGTTTATTGCAAAGTTATGCTGTATTTCCAGAAGCTAGAAACCACAACTTGCTATGTGGAACAAATAATAGGGCTGCTAGGGCAGGATAGGTGCAGTGTAGCAAAGAGTTCTCTCTTTCACCCCGGACCTCTTCATGCAGTATAGTATTTATTTATTTATTTATTTATTTATTTATTGCATTTCTATACCGCCCAATAGCCAAAGCTCTCTGGGCGGTTTACAAAATTAAAACAATTCAAAACGAAACAACAGTATAAAACCATCATATAAAATACAATATGAAAGCACAACAGCAGCAATGCAAAAATACAAATTTAAAATACAAATTTAAAACAGCAAGGTTAAGATTGTTAAAATACTGGGAGAATAAAAAGGTCTTCACCTGGCGTCTAAAAGAATATAATGTAGGTGCCAAGTGAACCTCCTTAGGGAGCTCATTCCACAGCAGAGAAGGCCCTCCTCCTGGTAGCCACCTGCCTCACCTCCTTTGGCAGGGACTCACGGAGAAGGACCCCTGAGGATGACTTTAGGGTCCGGGCAGGTACATATGGGAGGAGGCGTTCCTTCAGATAGCCTGGCCCCAAGCCGTTTAGGGCTTTAAATGTTAATACCAGCACTTTGAATTGGGCCCGGACCTGGACTGGCAGCCAATGAAGCTGGAAGAGGACTGGCGTGATGTGGTGCAGAAGATCTTTACTGCAGAAGATCACCCATAACTACTAGAAACAAAGAGAAAAGAGGGAAAGTTTTGAGAAAATTTATTTATTTATTTATTACATTTTTATACTGCCCAATAGCCAAAGCTCTCTGGGCACAGTTTTTCGGGTTTAGAACATTGAAGGCTATATTTAAAATGTTAGCTCAGGTCTTCTCCCTGCAGCAGTGCCACAAGCAGTGGCATAGTGGAGCCTGGGCTCACAGGGGTGCAGCACCAGCACTTCCTTTGTTAGCAGAGATGCTGATGTCATCTGCCACCCTCCTCAGAATTCCCTGTTCCTTGTAGTAAAGTTAAATATTTGGGGGGTGATTGCGCTTGAATGGGCAATTAAGACCCATTGGCTTTACAAATCACTTGCTCCTAGCATATGAAAACTCCTAGAACTGGTTTGCTGATATGGGGAGCTACACAGTGGCCTGCAATTTTGGATCATCCTTAGGGGTGGGTACGTGGCTATGGGACTGTCATGATGCCCCCCTGCAAAATTTACCATTACACCAGACCACAAGTAGCATTCAGCTGCTGGAATAATTGTAAAAATATGTCCAGAATAACAGAAAGGGCAGAATCCAAGGGGGCTCTTATGCCTCTGCCGATTTGTTTGCTCCCCGCTGAATCCCTTCTGCAAGCAGGACCCACTGCATACGCAAGGGAGATTTTGCACTTCCCAAAGGAAGCCCTGAAACAAGTGGAAATGGTTGTTTCTGGAAAGAGGCAGGTCAATCAATAGTGATGCCAAGGGTCTCTAGCCAAATGGTTTCCCTGATTGTCATGTGGCGACATTCCATAATGCACTCAACTTTCAAAGGACACACTAGCTAGGAATGAAATGTCACCGTTTGAGTACTAGGCAAATGTGATTTCACATTTACAGATGCAGTTGAACAACATAGGAACATAGGAAGCTGCCTTATACAGTGTCAGACCCATGGTCCAGCTATCCCTGTATTATCAACATTGACTTTCAGCTGTTGTCCAGGGTATCAGGTAGGATTCTTTCCTAGCTCCACCTGGAGATGCCAGGTATTGAACCTGGGAGCTTCTGTATGCAAAACAGGGGCTCTACCACTAAGCTACTGCCTCCATGCCACATCACTACTTAGTAACTACTACACATACTTTTTGCTAAAAGAACATCATTTGGAAGGGACCGTTGACAATCATAATGTCTTGCACACCAGCTCTATTGCAAAGTTATGAGGCATAGGTGCTTAGAAAGGGGAAATGAATTCTTTCCAACTATTCTTCTACACATGATAGCAAGAAAGACATATTTGAATAATTAACTTCCATCAGAGCCCTCTTTGGCACCGTGCTTTAAGAGTGTGCAATAAATAGATTCCGAAACAGGAATATCTGGCATGGCAATATCATTTGAATTAGAATGCCCAAGGCTCTTGTGGTGTTAAGCTCAAATTTTGACAGTCTAGCTAGATGTAAGATCAACTTCTTTCCCCCTGGAGTTTGGCGATGAATAATGGCGGGGTGGGGGGAACAGTGGAAGAAATAGTGCTCTGGCAGAAAGAGGAAGCATATAGACTGGGCTTGCAAAAACTGACTTGAAAGATAATATACCAAAACCTAATGACAATTTGCAACTGATGAAAATTCCACTGAAAGCAGACTTGACAATTTTATCTCTTTGTTTGTTGCTGTTGTAAATTCATTCAGGATTAGAAATGAAGCAAAGGAAAGGAAACATAGATTGACACTCGTAGCGTCTTCAGAGGTCTTGCGTCTTTGACCTTAGCACTCCAGAAGTCATTGGTAAACTATATATTGAGCGAGGAATAGAAACTCTTAGTATTGGGGAGAGCTCATTGGGTTACAGAGTTGTGACTGCCAGCTTCTAGTTTCTGACCACCCACCTAACAATCCCGAAGAGTTATCATACCCTTTCACAGTAACTTGGCTAAAATAACAAAATACATTCAGATAAGATAGGATAAGCTTCCTACCAAATCAGAAGTTTTTCTTCATCAAGAATTTAGGCATGTGATTTAGCACAAGGAACATAGTTTTGAAGTTGAAAAGCTCAAGAACAAACTTTGTTCCAACATGCCTGAAATACAGTCACAGGCAGGCAGTTTATAACTTACTTCATTTGAGACAATCCATAGCAAGCAGTAAAGATGTGGGAAACCTTCCCTTTATTTCTACAGTTTTTGTTCCCATTGCTCTATTTACAGAACAGCTGCAGACCAGAGTGTCTCCCACATATTATTGCATTTCTGAACAATTTATGTGCATATGGGATATTGCTTTTTGTTCTCATGAAAATGCTGTCAGAGGCAGTAAGCCTATATACAGCAGTTGCTGGGGAACATGGGTGGGAGGGTGCTGTTGCACTGTGCCCTGCTTGTGGGTCCCTAATCAGCAGCTCATTGGCCACTCTGTGAGCAGAGTGCTGGATTAGATGGACCCTTCATCTGATCCAGCATGGCTCTTCTTATGTTTTTATCTTCTTATCAGAGGCTGCACAAATTATATCAGTAGACTAGTACATGTGAGTTGATCATTGTGGATGGGGACACACACCCCATTGAAAGTAATGCAATGCTGACAAACATCTGCATTTGGATGCCTTTCCGATGTGCATTTGGTCTCTCTCTTCCCTGCTCTGTTGCTTCCACAAGAGTTTACATATCTAGCTGTCAGTTATTATTTTACCCAATAAAAAGTAAATGAGACAGAATCAGACAGAAGGAAGATTCAGGATAATTGTCTGCCTCAGCAGAAGAGCAATATTTGCATCAGAACTGTGGCATCCCTAGCAAGAATCAAGAGCTCCCAAGTTGGAAATCTAACAATTGCTCTGCCAAGAATGGTACAGCATCAAAGCCAGTGGCCAGGCATGGCTTTATCCAGCTCCATGACTGGAGAGCCGTGTAGAAACAACCTTGACTATTCTGGGAAATTAACTCTAAGGCACAATGAGATCTAGGGAAGCCAACAATAGACATAGCAAGTGTGGGCTTGTCCTAGCAGGCAGTGCACCTCAGGAGTTGTTTTGGCACTGTCTGAGTTTATCAGGAACAAAAGGCAGGAAAAGATAGGGGTTCGTTGCTAGGAGCAGACCTTAGCTATGTGTCATGTAGCCCCCTTGTTGTCAAACTTGTGAAATGTAGGGTTACAGATGGATAAGCTCTGACCTGCACCACCATCACCACCCGCATTGGTAAGATAACTCAGATCATTTTTCCAAGCCTATCAGAGATCTGGAAAAATGACATCTCTGTCCTCCCAGCCCAGCCCCTTCCCTAGCAAACAGCAGTGGGAATAGACACACAGGGAGAGGAGAGGGAGTTTGTCCCTTTCCTCCCTCCATACATCTTCATTACTCTGGTCCTCTGATTAGTAGTATACTGGACTGCAAGGCCCATGAGGCCCATGGGAGACATAGTCCTGATAGTATAGTAGCCCTCCCTCATTTTTTCCTCACTGCTACTTCTGCCACCACTTACCAAGAAAGGGAATGGGAGAGATGTTTTGGGTGGGTGCTGGCTGTGATGCTTCAGAAGATGGGGAGGATTGGTGGGAATTGGGATGGAGAAGGAGGGAATTCTTCTTAGGCTTGGATCTTGAACTCAGGCGGAAAATAATTTAGAGGTTTTAAACACTTTCCTCCTGTTTGAGGCAAGCTTTTAACAATCTCCACATTTCTTTTCCAAGGCTCACCTAGGAAAATTTCTCAAAGAAGGTCTATTTAGGATGAGTCAATCTAAGGAAAGAAGGACAGTTGTCTAGCAGAGGGTGATGCATACTTAAGCAGGGAATATCTGGAGGCAATTTATGTCTCACAGGAGAACTGAATGGATAAGGAATTTATGCAATGCACATGTGGAAGGAAAACATAGTAGCCCGGACTGGCAAGGTGAAACTTAACCCTGAGCTCTAGCATACCTTTAAGTTGTACTTTGGGCAAGAGGAATACCAAACGGACCATAAGAAAGAGCATATATACCTTCTCTGCCACAGCTACACACACACCCTTTCCACACACAAGTCACGGTAAAGGAATTGTGGCAATTTGCAGTGGAAAATTGATTGCAGTCAGACCCTGAAGAGAAAAGCAGCAGCCTGAAATCGGGAAGACTACTCTCTGACCAGTCTTTGTTACTGGTAGCTTCCTCTGTTTCCTAACGGCCTAGTTTTGCTCCCGATTTCCCTTTCCTTGTTCAATTAAGCCATTGATCCCAGAAACTTCCTTGTTGGATATCTTGTTAATGACCTGGGATCTCTAACTGCTTCCTGGGATTTCCTTCTTATGTACCGAATGAATAGCTTTCATAGAGCCTGCATAATATTCATTTCTCCATGAGCAACAAGAGCTTTTTCTCCCCAATTAGTACTGCTGTAACACTGGCTCTGCTTCTACAACAGTTGTGTTCTCACTGTACAAATGTAATTGGGGTCAAAGCGGGGTGGGGGTGGGAATGAAGCTTCAGTGCTGTACGTCAGCCTTTCCGTGGAGCAATGCCTCATTCAGATCTTTTAAAAGGGAGAGTGAAGATCATCACTCTATGACCCGAAGAGGAAATAAATATCTTTCAAAGGGAAAAAAAAGCACTGATTAAAATGCGAGGTCACTGCTGTGGAAGGATTGCCTTGCATCTTTTCCTTTTCCTGTTGAAAGCTACATGAGTAAGAGAGCTGTGGGTAAGCGAGCTCACCCTCTACTGAAATAAATGCCGTCCCCCGTGCAGATTTTATAAAGCCTTTACAGTCTATTCCAAGTCTATGGGATCAGGGAGAGAACAGGCCTGTTCAGAAAAGATGCTAAGCCATGGTTAAGCTGCTAACCCTTTGCAGCACAGGGTTAGTAAGTGTGTTTAAATAATGCTTATGTAGCTACTATGGTTAGGAATGGTTCACACAATACGCTAAGTCATGGTTCACGTGACATGCTAAGCCATAATGTTTAGCTCAAATTGCTTAACCACCATGGCTTTGCATGTCATCTGAACAGGGTCAATGTGTCATCATCACAGGTACTGTCCAACTGGTACCCAGTCATGTTCCTGGCTCTTCACTGCCACTTCTACCACTCACCAGAGACATTGCTGAGGAGGAGATGGGGTGGCCTGACTGCAGCCAACGGTGCCTAGAACTGACATCACGTGGTAGCTGCAGAAGGGGCCTGAGCTGGAAGCCATGGCCTGGAGGGCCAAAGATGAAGCTGACTGGTGGGGGCACATAAAAGGTCAGAGTAGGAGTAGGGAACGGTCCGCCAGGCCAAAGCTCCTGGCAGAGTATTTATTTATTTATTTATTACGTTTTTGAATCACCACTCCACTCAGTTGAGTGCTCAAAGTGATTGACAATAAAATATTTACAGACAAACAAACAAACCCTAAAACAAAAGTGATAAAATAATGCATTGCAACAAAATGGGAACCTTCTAAAATTAGAGTGGCTGCATTAATCACTAAAAGCTCAGCAAAACACTAGAGATCATCTTCCTGTAGGGAAAATGCCAGGTGTGAAGCTACTCTGATTTATTGCTGATACTGATTCAGTTTGCCACCATACAGCAGGGCCTTCTCTGCTGTGGCACCCCGGCTGTGGAATGAGCTCCCTAAGGAGGCTCACTTGGCACCTACACTATATGCTTTTAGACGCCAGGTGAAGACCTTTTTATTCTCCCAGCATTTTAACAGTCTATAAATAAATTTTAACTTGGTGTTTTAAATTTGTAATTTTGCATTGCTGCTGTTTTTATCTGGTTGAGCTTTTATATTGTATTTTATGTTATGGTTTTATACTGTTGTTTTATACTTTGAATGGTTTTAATTTTTGTGAACCGCCCAGAGAAATCCAGCTATTGGGCGGTATAGAAATGTAATAAATAAATAAATAAATAAATGTTCAGGACAAACCCTGTAACCACTGTTGGTATGCTGTTTAGTCTTTACCCAAGTAACCTTGTTGACACCCATTGAAGTACCCCACCACCAGTACTCCCCTCCAGATGGCTTCAAATTATTATTAGAGCTCATAGGTATGCGCATAGATTTCTGGGTTTGTTTTGGCTGGAAGTTTTAGTCCAAATGCCCAGCCATGGAAGTTGTTTTTCCAGTATGGCATCTGGTTCCTTGGCACTCACACCTGGCTTGGATAGAAGTAGGGACACTTAGCACACTGGCTACCCACTTAGTAACCATTAAAAGGAAATGAATACTGCATTGTGTTGGCCTCATGCCTGTTATTTATTATAATAGCTGCTGGGATACAATCTATAGGAGGGCTGAGATAAGGACTGGCTATAGAACAGAAAGGCCCTTCCATGATTTAGCAAGAATCCTTCTAAGGGTCGCAGATGCTAAATAGCATCTTTTCAATGATGACAGCCCACATTAACCATATCCTCCTCTAGAGGCAGGTGCAACAGGCAGGAGATTCCATGGCTTTTACTGTGTTCATTTTGGCACACTAGAAATTCAAGGACTGAAACTCTTGACTACACTGTGATGATACACAAGACGCTGGAGGCTGGAATACTCTTCCTATTTTCCTAAGGAATGTAACTTTATCTGTGCACATCCCTCACAGATACTAAAGTTCACCTGTTTTGGAAGTGTGGTTCTGGTGGTCTGCATTATGTCACTGCATATCCTTTTCCAGTGGGGCCTAGTTTGTAATATGTTGGATATCACTAGAATCAGGTGGCAAGCTACAGTTATCCATGCTCTGATAACCTCTTGTTTGGATTACTGCAATGCGTTATACGTGGGGCTGCCTTTGAAAATGGTCCAGAAACTTCAGCTGGTACAAAACAGGGCAGCCCGTTTACTAACAGGGACTGGCCAGCGAGACCACATCACACCAGTCCTTCTACAACTTCATTGGCTGCCAGTCCAGGTCCAGGCCCGATTCAAAGTGCTGGTACTAACATTCAAAGCCCTAAATGGCTTGGAGCCAGGTTATTTGAAGGAACGCCTCCTCCCATATGTACCTGTCTGGACCTTAAGATCATCCACAGGGGTCCTTCTCCGTGAGCCTCTACCAAAGGAAGTGAGGCAGGTGGCTACTAGGAGGAGGGCCTTCTCTGCTGTGACACCCTGGCTGTGGAATGAGCTCCCCAGAGAGGTTTGCCTGGTGCCTACACTGTATTCCTTCCATCGCCAGGTGACCTTTAAATTTTCTCAGTATTTTAACACCTAATTTAACTTAAATTTAAACTTCGCTGTTTTAATTCTGTATTTTAATCTATATCAGTTGTGCTTTTTATATTGTATTTTGTATTTGTGTTTTTAGACAGTTGGTCGTTTTATTATGCTTTTCATGGTTTTAATTTTTGTGAACCGCCCAGAGAGCATCGGCTATTGGGCGGTATAAAAATGTAATAAATAAATAAATATAAGCCGCTTCAAAACAAATAAACACCTCCTCCAGCAGCCACCATTTCATAGTTTGTATGTGTGTATTGGCTTTTCTATGAAGGGCCCAGATCATGCTCAGTGGTAGAGCAGGTCCCAGGTTCAGTCTGCATCTCCAGGTAGGTTTGGGAAAACCTTAAATTCTGGAGAGCTTCTGCCTGTGAATGTAAACAGTACTGCACTACATGGACTTTGACTCAGTACAAGGCAACTTCTATGCTCCATGGTTTCAGTCAATGTGATAACCCTGAAGTGCTGCAGCTCCTGGGCAATTTAGTATGTCAAGATTGGGAAACCTGTGGCTTTCCAGGTGATACATTCCAATGCCCATCAACCCCAGGTAATGGCCAGGGGATGATGGAACTTGTAGGTTGACAACATCAGGATGGGCCACACATTCCCCACCCCTGCACCATGTAGCCTAGCAAGAGCTTCTTTACCCCAACTGCTTTCAGCACCATCAATTACAAGGTTTCTTTGGACAGCTCCCTATTTTCAAGTGCTGATGTTAGGTCATCAGCAGCCATGATAGTCAGCTCTGACTAGAATTACTATTGCCATTCTTTCGGTTCTCTCCGCCCTTTCTTTGCCTGGAAGGGCAGGAGCGCAGTCTGCTGTTGGGTCTTACTCTCCCTTTCACACATTCATTGTTGTTCTTAAAATCACCCTTTCTCCTCCGCTGGCTTCCATATTCTTTGATTACATGCTGTGGGGTGTGGCTCTCCAGGAATGACAGAAAATCCCAGTCATGTTAATATTTTGGTTCTCCTGTTTTATTTGTCAATACAGATTTACACCCTGCCCTTTAGCATGGATACTATCAGGATGGCCAACACTAAAAAACAAAGTAAAGAATTCACAATAAAACAATCATTATTAAATACAGTAGATTTAAAAAACAGAGCAGCAGATAAATGAATTTCATACACATTTATTCCAGTGTATTAGGAAGCCAAGTGCTGGAACATCTGAATATGAGCAGAGGAAGAAAAAGGATCCCTCCCCGCCCCAATGTTCAAAATGATTCCCATTGTTAAAAGTACAGTTTCTCCAGCCTATTAATAAAATACCCATGTAAATCACAGAGGTGACATTTTTGTGGAAATTCTCCCAACAGAGTTGTGTGGCATAATTGCTGACTCACAGCTGAATAATGATTCTGAATAAAAGGTGAAGTTGCAAGAGCCAGACCATTTGTCCATTCAGCCCTGTCATCTACTCCAACTGGTAGTATAACTCCAAAGCTTCTGGCTGAGGTTCCTTTTAACTGGAGATGCCAGGAACTAAACCTAACATTTCATGAATGCCAAAACATGTGCTCTACCACATGCCTAATAATAATAATAATATAGGGAAAGGTTCACAGATTTATATGTCATACTTGAGTAGTGGATATGTTGTATCATCCCAAGTATATGTGCTGCTGAAGCAAGCATAATCAGTGTTTTTAGGTGTTTGTTTCTAATACGTAACAATTATAAAATTTATTAAATAATCAATATCTCAACTTACATTTCCCACTTAAATTATGGTTCTGCACAGTGTAGTTTCAGATGAGAGCTTGAAAGTTTAAAAAGCAATTAACACTGCAATTCTTTATACGTCTACACAGACGTAAGTCCCATTGAGTTCAATGGGGCTTGCTCCCAGATAAGGTGATAAAGGATTACAGCCAAAGTAATCCTCTGTCATTTGGTGATAATACTGGCACAAGCCTCTGGTGATCTTTAAATCACATCCTCCAGTTTTACTGCATGTGGAGCTCTAAGTGAAACCTTTAAAGAGGTCAACTGCATTCAAAGTAACTGCAGTATTAGACCCTCAAGCCACAAAACTGCAGGCAAACATTTCTGCTATAAGTAGCAGAGCCACAATGCCTCATGATTTGTTCTTTTTAGTTAATTAAAAACAATGATTAAAGTGAATTCAGTAATGCCACTTTTTCAATGAAAAATGACTATTATTCTGCTACAGTGTGCATCACAAACACACAGGCAAACAATTGCAACAAATTATATGACACAGCACACCCTGTGACTGATAACAGTGTTGGTTTGGTCAAAAATGGAGGGCAACTCTTAGGATGCAATCCTATCGGGATGCCCATCAGCTTTCTAACTCGGATGCTGACGAGCACCCTATGCAGGGAAGAAGGTGTGCGGAAGCCCCTGTGCTCCTCTCACCCAACATTTTTGCTGGATTGGTGATTTTGCCTGTCTAGCTGGGGCTCTGTGAAACAGGAAGGAAGGAGCGGCTGGAGGATTCTTGGTGAACTGGCTGCCCCAGTTTCCTCCCCTCCTACAGAACCTCCCCCTTTCCCTTCTCTCTGAGCTTGTGTTTGTGACCTGGTAGAGGCAGCCGGATCGGTTCTCCCTGCGCTGGCAGTGAGGGGGAGGGAACAGGGAGCCTAGAACGCCTGGGTCCAAGGTCGGAGTGTTGTGACTTGAATCCAGGAATACGAAGTATCCTATGCCTCTCCCAACTCTGTCTAGCGGCCATAGGATTGGTGTTTGCATTAGCAGTTAAATGTAATATTAAATAGCAGCAGACAGAAATGTTAAAATGTTCAAAAAGACAGAAAATGTGAGTAGTAGAGAGAATCTGTTATTTCATGTTCCCTACTTTCCTGACTGGTGAATTTGGGCAACCCTTTCTTTGCAAGCTTTGACTTTTTACTTAAATGATAATGTGATGGACTGTTTGTTTCCTTAATGGAAGTGGTTATTGTTTTCTAACAACTTGACAGATATAGAAGAACATGGAAAGTCGGCATTCTTTGCTTGGTAAGATGCTGTGCTTTCACTGGGACTTGCAATCCACTAGATCAGTGGTTCTCAACCTTCCTAATGCCGCGACCCTTTAATACAGTTCCTCATGTTGTGGTGACCCCCAACCATAAAATTATTTTCGTTCTTCTCTACACGATCCATTGTCATGGGATGGTTTGCTAATGAAAATAATACATAACAATAGCTTTAATAATACAAAAGATGATACATGACATAGTTCAGTCAATACAGTTTCCTAAGACCATCGGAAATATGTGTTTTCCGATGGTCTTAGGTGACCCCTGTGAAAGGGTCATTCGACCCCCAAAGGGGTCCCGACCCACAGGTTGAGAACCGCTGCACTAGATGGACCAGCCTGCCTTGTGTAGCATTTACAACCATTTTAGAACATGAGATCTAGCCTGCGAGGGGAGCCTCATTTTGACTTTTAATTTCAAGTGTGGAAATATCTGAGGCCAACACGGCCTTGCAATCTTCCAGGCAGCAATTTTCATCAACATGTAGGACTCTCATCTTTCTGGGTGAGGTTGGATGGTTGGCAATGGGGAGGAGTTTAAAATGTAGCCCAACAATACAATCCTATGCATGTCTAGTCCGAAGTAAGACTCACTGCAGAAGGTCACAGGTTCAGTTCATGGCATCTCCAGTTAGGGCAGAAAATATTCCTGCCTGAAACCCTGGAGAGCTGCTGCCAGTCAGTGTTGATAGCACTGGCCTAGATGAATCAATGGACTGCCTCAACATAAGGCAAGCTTCCTTGGTTTCTAAGTGGGGATAGGATTGTGCCCAAAGGCTGAAACCCTACGCATGTTTGGAGAAAGAAAAAAAAACATTTCCCAAAATTTCTCTCTCTAAACATGCATAGGATTGCACCATTAGAAGTGTTCTTAAAAATCCTCCTCCTTAAGGTTTCGCAGATACACCTCTTAAATATAACAGAAACAATTCCAAACACCTGAAGATGCAGATATGTAAAAATGTTCACACACAAGTAATAAATATGGAGAAACGTCTAACTCGGGAAGGCTAAGATTTTTTCTTGCCAAAAGTGGCCAACACATTTCAAAACCTTTTGGCTGCTTAAGTCCCACTGCTGGGTTTGGGGGTGGGGGACATTCTGCAAGAAGAGCCCTTGTGCAGAAAATACAAGTGCATTTAGATGAATATCGAACCTGGCTTTGCTCAAGATTTTGGACTTCCTTCTTTCGTTTAGTGCAGCATTCCCCTCCAGGCGCTTTGGACTTCTGCTCCCATGAGCCCCAGCCCGCACGGCCAATGTTCAGGAATGCTGGGAGCTGCAGTCCAAAACATCTGGAGAGCCCCGGGTCGAAGACGGTACCTTCAGCATTTCTGTTCTCTGTTAACCAAACGCGGGAGGCAGCGGGAAGAGCCCTTCACACGACAGCCTTGCCTCGTCGCGCCTCCGCCGAGACTCCTCCACGTGAACCGCCTGATCGCTCGAGACCCTCTCGCCTGGGGCGCCACCTCGCCTCCCCAGCCCCCCCCCCTTGACTCTGCCCTGGCGCCCTTCGCCCTTCCCTCTCGCTCGCCGGCCTCCCCCCGTGTCTTTCTCGCGCCTCCTTCGAGTTTGTCCCTCCGGGGGTGGTCCTGGGAAGCTCCACTGCAGCAGAAAAAGCTGCTCCCGCTGCCGAGGGAGAGTCCCCAGGCCGCCGCCGCCGCGGTTGGCCAAAGCCGAACTGTATGGGAGGAGCCTGGGCTTTAATGCACCATAAGGTTCCAGCAAGCCGCCGCCGCCGCCGTTCCCGCACAAGCCTGAACAGCCTCCTGCAGCAACAGCAGCAGCAGCAGCAGCACCACCACGCTCTCCCTCCGCCAGCCTGTGCTTCTCAGCGGCGCTTTGCAGCAGAGGCGAGCCAAGCCCGCGGCACCCGCCTAGCCTGCCGCAGCGGCGCCAGTCCTGCCCCTTGAGAGAGACGCCCCCTCCCTCCGCGGCCGCACCGCACAGGGCCCAGGCTTCCCGGCGCAGTCCGCCCCCTCCCCGCTGAAATCCCCCCCGCCCCGAGAGAGAAAGAGCATTGACGCCGGAGCTGTGATCTTTGCAGTAACGGACACCATTTTGTGGCTAGCGGTTTCTTGACTTGGGCAGCCCCGGGAATTGCTGCATGCGGAGGAGAGCTCGCCAGCCACAAGGGGAACCTGTTGGGCGTCGCGATCGGGAAGTAGCCCAGCTGCGGCACTTCGCCTTGGAATTGGGGGTTGCTGCAGCGTCGCTGGGAATCGGATCGTGCGCGGCAGCGGCAGCCTTGGGAGGAGGGAATTTGGAGCTTGTGCAGCAGCAACCGCAACTGCAGCGGCGGCGGCAACAGCAGCAGCAGGCGAAGGGGAATTGGACCTTGCGCATCCCTATTCCTGGGTGGAGACGAAGGAGATTTGCCCCTTTGCGTCAACGGCAAGAAGAGAAAGGGATTTGGACCTTTGCGACAGCAGCGTCCCTGGCAGGAGGAGGAGGAGGTGAAAGCTTGCTTGCATTTTTTTTTTTTTTTAGTTTTATTTTTTCTTGCAGGGCAGGAGCATGTTGGCCTCAATGCAGCTCCCCTTCCCTCCTCTCCGCTGATCCCAGTCGTGGTGAGGCGATGATGGATACTTGCCTGCTTGTTCTCACTTCCCACAAAAGTAAGCCCGCTGTCAATGGAGGAGGACATTGATACCCGCAAGATAAACAACAGTTTCCTGCGCGATCACAGCTATGCAACAGAAGGTAATGGAAGGCCCCGGGAGGGGGGGGGAATAAAAAATTTAAAAAGCAACCCCATTCCACTGCGGGGAGGCGCCTTGCCAAAGCTCAACCCAAAGGCACGGATCCTGCAGTAGAATGGCGTTGTGCTGGTTGACGATCCAACCTAGGGCAAATCGCAGGGCGGCGGCGGAATTAGGGAAGCGTCTTGGAGTTGTACCGGGAAGACACGCCATAACGCAGCGATGCCTGGAGAGGTTGGGCCCCCAGCAGCAGGTGGATCAAGACGGAAGGTCCCTCGGGCACTATGAGCACTTCCCTCCCTGGGTGATGTCAGCTCCGATTCATTTGGGCCCTGATCACACCTTGATGTGTCAGCAGCAGCCTAGCCTCTCCCTACTCCCCAGGTGTCGACAGCCTCCCTTGAAATCAGCACTTGCACTTTTGCTTACTCTTATTGCTCAGGGAAGTATCAGTCAATTGATGGTTGCTTACAGGCAGGGTTTATGCCAATTCTCTCTTCTGGCTTGGTACCTCAGCAATGCAACAATCCCCCCCCCCCTTCCCCAGCAAAGCCTTGGATGCTTCATGATGGTGACAGATCAAAGCTGTGTCCAATGAAACAGCAAAAGAGCTTTAAGACAGGTGGTGACATGTTTCTGGAAGAAGAATGCCATGGTGATTCTGCAGCAGTCGATTCTGCTGAATCAACTGCGAGCGGAAATGAATGTGGGGGCTAAAGTGAGCAATCTGCTGAGAAGTGTCATGAAAGGAAGAAAAAGAGGCCTGGGTGTGCGGTGGAAGGGATAGCTTCGCTGGGCCTGGGTTGTTTTTTTTTTTTTTTTGGTTTTTTTTTTGCTGATGATGAGTTGCTCTTGTCTTGTTCACCCACTGATCAGCCTTGTGTGAACGAGGACTGAAGATTTTTAGCCTTGGCATGGAGGATAAAATGGAGAGGAAGGGTGATCATGAGGGCAAGACAAGAATGTACCTGGAATGGGATGGGAAATATAATTTGGTATCATGTGAAATATCTGTCATTTGTCTAATCTGCAAATAAAGATCAGAACTAGGGCTTGGGGAATTCACAAATGTGGATGAATATGGTGCTCTCTTGTGCTTCAGTAGTCATAGAAATTAATGTGCTTCCTAAGTGTGTAAACTCACCACTGAGCCATATGCTGTGATGAAACAGAAACAGGATCTGATGTAAGAAAATGGAACTAGTATTTCCCACCCACCCCACCCCGCCCCCTGAATTCAGTTGAAATCTGTAGGGTTTAGCCAAAAATTTTAGATTGTCAGTGGAGTTGGTGGCAGACTGCTAAGTTGCTTTAACTAGGGTAAATGCTGAACTAGATACATTAACCACTTTGAACTATTTTGCACTGTGTAACATTCTATTCTTTTAGTGTGTGCTACAATTGTTGGCCTGAAGGAACTAGCTGCTAGCTTTTAATGCTTCACTTATCCATCTATAAAATGGGTGCAATAATAAGATGCAATAATAAAATGTGTATGGTGCTCTTCAAAGGCTGTAAAATATTTTGTCATATGGTGGCCTAGCTATGTTTATTTGCTATTGTGGTCTATAGGACATTGCAGGAGGACATAATTATAACATGAATTGAAAACTTTTGTTTTTCTTTATGGTATATGTAGGGCATAAATGGGAAATTTATTGTGAAGAACATAGCTACCTCATCTGCACAATATAGAAACCCATTGGGCCAAAAGCTACATTCTTCTGCTTGGAATAAATGTTTATTTTCCAAGACAAGGAGCTTCAAAAAAAAGTCCTCAGATGCCACAATATCTGGGCTTCTAAACATTTAAGTTAGCACATGGGCAAGTTTGAAAGGTTCTATGAACATTTGGTTCAGTCATCTAAAAGAAATGATGTTTGGTTTTTTGGGGGGCAGGGGGGTTAAAGGAGCTTTGCCAGAGATGTTTGTAAGAATTGCAAATGGAGAAAGGATCACTCTTGTAGGCAGCTTAGGATCACTAGCCTTATGATCTATTTGTGAAAGTGATTTCCCTACCATTGCTTCTTAACCATTTAAAAAAACAGGACCACTAGTGCCACTGAATTTTTCATTGTGGGCAATGTTAATGGGCTTTGTTTGTTCCAAGCAAACTATAGTTAACTACAAACCCTGGGTTATGAAGCTGGTTTGTTTCAATAAACTATAGTGAAGATTAATTATAGTTTGTCAGCTTCAGACATAAAGCAAAGTTGTGGTTTTTTTAAAAATGAAGTGGAAGCTTCCAATCTCCCTGCCATTTCAGAGGAGGAGAGAGAAGAGAAGGATAGTTCCATGGTTTATTGTGACATTGAAATTGAAATGCAGACATATAGAACTTTTAAAGCATGATTTGTCAGCTGAAATTAGATCACGACTGAAATCTTCCATGGGTTTAGATCAGGGATTCCCAAACTTTTTGGGTCAGTGGACACTTTGGAAATACTACAAGTATTTTGGGTGCTCTCACAAAATGACTGCTGGAGGGTGGGGCTTGGCCATTCATAAAATGGTTGCCCTGGTAGGCATGGCCAGTCACAAAGCACTCATTTCCCAGAAGGCAAACTGGTGAGACTAAAAGAAAAATAACTTGCTCAAGAACCTATGAACAAGGCAGAGGTAGGGTCTGAGCTTCAAAACAGAGAACCACACTGTTGAAACCAAATAAACTTGGTGTTGGAGGGATGGAGGCCACACTTTGCTTTGTAGAATGGCAGCCTCCCAGTAACTTTTTGTAAAAAAAATCTTAAGGAATAAAATTTAAATCAGGAGGGGCAGGGTGCCTGGTGGCCACCAAGAGAGGTGTCAATAGCACAACGATGCCCTTGAACACCACATTGGAGACCCCAGGTGTAGATGAAGTGGCTTCTTGGAGGCAGTTTTATGTAGGCAAGTCATAATATTCCATTTAAAACTTCATAGTTAATTGGGCAATATTTAAATGGGTGATCTTCAAGTGATCTTGTGATTCTGCTTTGGACACCAAGAAGGGCATAATCTGCACTTGAATCTCCTAAGTCATCTCCTCCTTCTAGTACTTGGCAGGTTCTCCCAAGGGATGTTCTAAGAACTAAAAGAGGGAGAACTGTAGTATAGGGCATTTCTTTCCTAGGAATCAATTTCTTATCGTCCATTTCTGCAGTGATTTTAAATGACAACTCTGAATATCCTGTACCTATTAAATGTCTGGATATTAGCTAATGTATGTATGCCTGCCGCTTACGAATACTGCCTGCTGCTTACGAATACTGAACAATGTTGCAGTTCAGTATTTTAGCAGTTTCTTGACCATGACAATGAAAGGAAAAAATCCAATGAATTCAGTATTTTCCCTTGCTGCATAGAGTCAGATTGATACATCAGCTTCCAGTGAATGCTTTTCGATAGTGGTTCTGTAGGAAGAATTGGTTTTTGAATGAAGGTGCCCACATTGTATTAACAAAGGAGCATATTGTAGTTTTCTTTGGTAACTGGTTGAATAATATGAGAATTGTTGATTGTACTTAAGGCATACCTTGAATGCTAACTTTCTGTGTAGTGCTGAAAATGGATAGACCATAAGCATTCATGGGTAATAGTTACAATCATACCTTTAAGTAAATCCATCCATTTTCAGTGGAAGCCCTGCCTGTCCTGTCTGACTTGGTTCAAGGCACACAGAGGTGCTAAAACTAGCAATGCACATGAAGGGAAGACTTGACAAGTGAGGTCAGATCAGGTCAAGTCAAATCCAGTTCGAGGTGCTGAACAGCCAGGCACGTTAGACCACGTGGAGTCTTCCAGGACCTTGGCCAGTTGCATGTTAGCTGAGACTCAAGCAAGAGAAGCTGTTGACTCAGCATCAGTCAAAGGCTTTCTGAAGCTTTATAAAGGCCAGCACCTCAAAACCTGCAGTTAACTCCACCCCTTCAGAGAAGCAGTTTGTTTCTTAAAGAGCTATTGCTTATTTGTAGCTGCTGGCTCCTACGGGTGGAGGTAGTGAAGGCTGTAATATAGGAGTGTCCTCTGCATCTGAGGAGTCAGGCAGAGGCACGTCCTCTGGTCTTTTTGGATTAATGGAGGGAATCTCCTCTTCCTCCGAGTCCTCCTCAGAGCCAGAAGATGGGTCAAGGCTGGGGAGCATGGCTACACTGCCCACATCGATGTAGTTACATAATGCCACAGGGATTTTATCAATGGAGGCAGAAAATGTACCTTTTAAAGCTTGGAAGTCTTTACAGGTCTCTCTGAAACTCACATGTCTCAATGAAATGCAGCAGATATTGCTTTGGTCCCTAGAGGCTCATCTCATTTCCTTTTTGTTTTGTTTTTGGTATACTTCAGATCACATTTGGCATTAATGAAATAAATGCATCTGCACTGTAAAACTTCAGATCTCTTCTCTTATATCCATAATCTCCATATCCAGGATATTTCATACCATGAAGCAAAAATAGAATAATTTCATTTATGGGAGGGGTAGGAAGAGCGACAGAGTGGTTTAGATCTGGATCTTCTGGTAGATCTCTGGATGGTTTTCAGTAGATCAGCAAATATTTCTGATTCCCAGTAGTTCAACAACAAAAACCCACCTCCCCTCCCCTGCCTGTAGAATTATACTGCTGAAATAAAGAAATCTTACAGCAACCAAAAGTGGATATTTGTGAGGAAGGGCTGTGAGCTCCATCAACTTCTAGTACTCCAAACAAATTCCTTGGGTCAGAATTCTTTAAATATAAGCGTATATCTTGCACCTGTTTTTGATTGGTCGACCTCAAAGTTCTAGGAAGAAACAAAGAAAATTCCACAGGTCTGAAGCCACCCATGTTCTAGTGTATGCATTAATGTATTTCATTTCTTTCTTGCTCCCAAAGTGGCTTACAATAAAAACCACTGTCGATTGACCCAGTACCATCTTGGATAAATTTGCAGCTACTTTTTAGGCACACTCTGTGTCCTACTGCTGCAGTTAGTGGTCTGAATCATCTTAATAACGATGATGCAGGAACGATGAACAGGTATTTGTGCTTGTCCTTCTAACTGCTACGTATGTTATCCCTCTCTCCAGTTCTGGTGCAGCAAAGAGGAAGGCCTCTTAACTCGTTCAGGGTAGTTAGTTGTTATCCATGTGGATGCTTTCCTAATTTTAAGCCTGTGAAAGCAACTATTCTCCAGAACCAAGCATTCTTCTCAGTACATGCGGGTCATTAATGCTTATCAAATAGCCTCATGACACTCAAAACCCTGAGGTCACATATGTATATGTGGCTGTTAGTTGTGACTCAGAAACTAGCACATTTTCCAAATAGACAATGCAGAGCTTTAGATCATTTAGTCAGCTGTCAGTGCTCAGAATAGTATGAGGTAAGCAGCATATAACCCCAATTTGTCTTGGCTTAGCTTATAGTTTCCACCATCATACTCAGCATATTTTCACTGTTGTTGCCCAAACTGCAACCAAGAGAGGAATCTTAACATTCACAGAGCTAATAGGGCAGCAAACATCATCAGTGTGTCTAGGATGCTGCAGGGTGTAGCAGAAAAAACATTACAAAATGATAGAAAAGTGTGTTTATAGGACTTTTTAGCAGAATTTAGTAGCTTAACAAAATGGCGACAAATTGGCTGACTTCCACTAAGGAAATAGTTGAAATGTCCATGAATTGTTACTAAAGTTTACAGATCAAAATTTTAGTTCCTGGGTAGACATTGGATACGATAATCTGAAGAACATGATTGGTTTGTTTTTAAGGATTTGTATCCCACCTTTTAAGATAAAACCCACCCACGATAGCTAACAAGAGTTAATAAATAATGACTATTAATCATATATAATAAAATGTTTGCCTGAAATAAGAGTCAATAAAATACCAAGCAACAAGGCATTAAACACACACTGGACAAAAAAAGTTAAAATCCACTTTAGAATCATCAGTGAGGGGCCATACACACTTGTGGGGGAGGATATTCCAAAGATGTGGGGCCACCACTGAAAAGCCTCTGTCCATGGTACCTTTAATCTTGTCCTCCATTCTCACAAATTGAGTATAAGTGCAAATTTATTTATTTATTTTTATTTAAGGATTTTTATGCCGCCATTCAGCCAAAAAAGGCTCTCACGCGGCTTACAAAAGTATTTCTTGACAGTCCCTGCCCACAGGCTTACAATCTAAAAGACATGACAAAAGGAAAGGGGATTGGTAGGGAGGAGGAGGAGGAGGAGGAGGAGGGGGAAAAGGAAAGCAAATTCAGGCACTACAATCTTAGTTGCAAAGTTCAGCAGTTACAGTTGACAGCAGGAGGGAGGGGGCTCTCAGCTGGAGCTGGACCCAGGCACGGTGGAGAGGTGCCTGGCTGCTGCTTCCTCCCTCACTGGTGGCCTCTGCAGAGACAGTTGGTAGCAGGAGGGAGGGGGCTCTCAGCTGGAGCTGGACCCAGGCACGGTGGAGAGGTGCCTGGGTGGTGCTTCCTCCCTCACTGGTGGCCTCTGCAGAGACAGTTGGTAGCAGGAGGGAGGGGGCTCTCAGCTGGAGCTGGACCCAGGCACGGTGGAGAGGTGCCTGGCTGCTGCTTCCTCCCTCACTGGTGGCCTCTGCAGAGACAGTTGACAGCAGGAGGGAGGGGGCTCTCAGCTGGAGCTGGACCCAGGCATGGTGGAGAGGTGCCTGGCTGCTGCTTCCTCCCTCACTGGTGGCCTCTGTAGAGACAGTTGACAGCAGGAGGGAGGGGGCTCTCAACTGGAGCTAGACCCAGGCATGGTGGAGAGGTGCCTGGCTGCTGCTTCCTCCCTCACTGGTGGCCTCTGCAGAGACAGTTGGTAGCAGGAAGGAGGGGGCTCTCAACTGGAGCTGGACCCAGGCACGGTGGAGAGGTGCCTGGGTGCTGCTTCCTCCCTCACTGGTGGCCTCTGCAGTGACAGTTGGTAGCAGGAGGGAGGGGGCTCTCAACTGGAGCTGGACCCAGGCACGGTGGAGAGGTGCCTGGCTGCTGCTTCCTCCCTCACTGGTGGCCTCTGTAGAGACAGTTGACAGCAGGAGGGAGGGGGCTCTCAACTGGAGCTGGACCCAGGCATGGTGGAGAGGTGCCTGGCTGCTGCTTCCTCCCTCACTGGTGGCCTCTGCAGAGACAATTGACAGCAGGAGGGAGGGGGCTCTCAACTGGAGCTGGACCCAGGCATGGTGGAGAGGTGCCTGGCTGCTGCTTCCTCCCTCACTGGTGGCCTCTGCAGAGACAGTTGGTAGCAGGAGGGAGGGGGCTCTCAACTGGAGCTGGACCCAGGCACGGTGGAGAGGTGCCTGGGTGGTGCTTCCTCCCTCACTGGTGGCCTCTGCAGTGACAGTTGGTCGTAGGAGGGAGGGGGCTCTCAGCTGGAGCTGGACCCAGGCACGGTGGAGAGGTGCCTGGCTGCTGCTTCCTCCCTCACTGGTGGCCTCTGCAGTCTCTCCCCTCTAACTGATTTTGGGGTGGTGTTTTTTAAAATGGGGTCTTTAAGAAGATTTTAGGATCCACCAGCCTGAGTCTTATAGTCCCCATTCATGCTTGGACCAGGAGGAGTTGGCACCCCTAGAGGGAACTCTGGGACCGCATTGATAGAAGAAATGACACCAAGCCCATGAAATGATATACACACCATTCCCCATGCTACTTACCCTATGCTATAGGATCAGCTACAATGACATTCTGGATACCAATAACACAACCAACAAAGATAGAGAGTTTATCTGAGAGCACAGAGCCTATTTTTCACAAGCTCTGTTCTGAAGGTGAGGGTGAGACTTTGATGTAAGTGCTGCCAGGATCAGGGCCTCTACAGATGTGCCAGGAAGGATGCAAGTCTTGAATCTAAGAATTCTCAGCTGCTGCTTGGCTGGTGTTGTTACAGTACCTTTTCTGTCCAGCTCTTTGTCTTGTGCAATGGCTTCAGCTATCTGGCCAGACATCTCCCTTGGTTTCTCAGGGCCAAATCACATGTGATGACAGGAGATCTGTGACACACCCCTCCGTCCCCAATATTAAAGCAAATTTGAATTGGGGCTGCAGTGCTGGGGAGGAGGGCTTAACCCTTTCCTTCTTGTGCTCTTCTAAACCATCTCCCCAACCTCAGGGCTTTTGCCCCGAACAGAAAAAAAGATATAGGCAGCATAGCCTGTAGCTTTGCCCTCAGCAACCTTGCCTTGGAACCTGCTCGTTGCACTGGTGGACAGTGCTAATGTTCATGGGAATAGGGCAGAAGAAGATAAAAGTGTGCTCTTATATCAGGAGTTTCCAGGCTTGGGAACAAATGCGGACCAAACACTCGGAGTAGAATCCTGGAAGGTTTTGCCATCACCTGCCTATTTTGTGGTCTGTCAGGAAGCACGTTACCATGTTTGTGCCAATGCCAAGAAATCATATCTGAAACAATAAACCTTTTCTCTTCTGTTCAACTCTCAAGCAGCTGTCCAGAATAATCATTTTTGGCAAGGGCTCGCAGAATGAGTAGCACGCTGAGGCACTGGGCGAATTATGAGTAAATTGAGGAGTGAGGGTATCATGGAAGCAATTCTAGGTATAGCTGACATCTTTGGGGGAAAGAGCTATTATGAGCTTAGTAAGGAGTAAATTGATATTTTATGGAAGCAACCACTAGGTGGCCCTTCTGGAGGTAGTCTGGTCCCTGCCAATATAATTTTATTGGGGATTCAGAACATATAATCCAAATGCAGAACCCCAGCTGTTATTGTGGGTGTTTTCTTAGTATATATTCCAATAAATATCCTTCCACTTCTGTTTTGTTGCAGGGTTTTTTTAAAAAGGAAATCAAACCAAACCCACAGTTTGTCTCCCAAGACTGGATTGAATGTGGTACACGATTGCTTCTGCCACATGAGTACTTCAGAGTGATTCATGTGGGAACACATGTGGAAGATGTTGCATTGGGTTGAACAAGCTGTGTGGACTTTTTAGGAAGCATCTGGGAACAGAAGCCTTTTCAAAGCACTTTCATAATAGAAAAATGTTACATTGGAATTGGCCCAGAGAGCAGGAGTTGGGAAGGTGTGGCCCTCCAGGTGTTGCTTAACTGCAACTCCCATCATCCTTCACATTGGCTGTGTTGGCTGGGACTGATGGGAATTGCAGCCCAACAGCAGCTGGACGGTCACACATTCCCCACCACTGCTACAGAGTTTGTTATATGTGAGAAATTGGCACTTACTCTTTGCTGGTTTAAATCCCAATACTTATTTCACCCCACGTCTGTGCTGTTATAAATGTCGGGTAATTTAATATTTGTTGAGTTGTGCTGATCTGAGAGGAGCATTGGCACTTGCGTATCAGTTAGTTGAGCCACAATAAACTCAAGCGTGTTCTGCAGGCATTACTCTTGCTTCCTTTCATAAAAGAACTTCACCCAGAGAAAATAAGTTTCAGGAAAAGGTCAGCAATGCACATGGACAACTTTGAAATGTTTAAGAGTATGACAGAAGAGGGAGGACAATTGTTAACCATATTTGCTGAGCAGTATATAAAGGAGTCAGTTTAAGATACGTGAAATGAGGAAAAAAAATCAAGAGTCTCAATGAAGAAACATTTTAATGGTAGCTCACAGGTTTTGTTTTGTTTATATCATTCTTTTCTAATTTTAAGGGGATTCTGGACAGGATTGGCTAAAGAGTTCTTAAGCTATAGGGTAATCAACCTCAGGGAAACCAATTTGGATGCCCCTTCTTATTCCCTGCTGATAGGACTCTTCCTCCAATTTTCCTTTTGCTCAAATATTCTGCAATTGAATGCGCTCACTTTAACATTTTTATCTTTCTCTTGCAATCTGCTGCAAAGCCTAATCTTTCACGTTTAATCCAGCCGTTTTCTTCTGAGTCCCTCATTTTCTCATCTTAATTCTTGACCTGTTTGAGCTAAATGTTCTAGTTTTGTTGAGAAAGCTTTCATAACATGCATTCCCCCTTCCTCTGACCCTTCCTACCATCAGATGCTTCTGAGCAACCTTTAAAACATCTACTTAGAATTTGTTCTCACATTGAGGGTGGCTCAAGTTATCCTTAACCTGTCAGAAACACAATCTTCCCCTCACATATTGTAAAGGACAGCTTTAGATACTATGATTCTGGCAAGAGAATAAAGTCATCTGCAAGTCATCTGTGGTTGAACAGCCATCATTTTTTTGAAGATAGCAGCTACTGAGACTATAGCATTTGTGCTGTGCTGCATGTACCCTTCTAAATTGCCCGGCAACCTTGCTAGCCATCGATTCTGTTAGCTTGTGTTGCATCTATTGCTGCTGGCAGGCATTCTAGGATGTTCTGCAGAGAGCAAATTAATGCACTTCCCTTACATTGACAGAATTTTAAAATGATTATTCTTCTAAAAGGGGTTGGATTTTGCTGCGCTGGAAACTTTAAAGCTTTTTACTTTGGGAGCTGACTTGAAAAGAGCTTTCTCTGGCTATGATAGCAACTTCTTCCTTTTAAAGAAGCCTGCCTCTGCAAAATCTTATATTAACTTTCTCTTTTTCATATTTTTGAATTGAAGGGCAGAGCTGTGTGACTGCAGTTCCTTAATAATTATATAACTCAAGAAGGTTATTTCCATTTTAATCTCCCTTTTCTGCCTGAAGATCATTTCTGTGGATCTCCCAGCTTGCACAGTCTCAAATAACAGAAATACACCCTGTTTCATGTATTTGTAAGTCCCATATAAACCCAGGGCTGTGTGTATTCCACAATTCTACTATGTAAGTGTATTCTCTTTAGAATGCAACATCCTGAGGATTTAGCGTTTTCTAAAAAAAGAAAGTAAAACATTTCCTAGATCTTAAGGCTGGAAAGATAGGGGGGATCTACACTACTGCTTTAAAGTGCTTTATAACAGTTTTGACAACTGTTGGGGTCCAGCACACACTGCATATACAGGTTTCAAAACGTTTTCAAAGCGCTTTAAAAGCAGTAGTGTAGATCCCCCCAGGATTTAAAATGTGTAGGCAATTGGTAAGGAAATCCCAGAAGGCCGAGAAGAGCTAAGTAGGACTTCCACAGGCCAGGGGAATGGGGCTTCACTGCACTTCATAATCTCTTACTTTGCCCCATGTCTTGGAGGAACAGAATAAATTATGCAGAATAAGGAACTCTGTACACAGTTTTGCTTATTTTATACAGGCCAGAGAATTTAACTTTCTTGATGCAGATTTGTGTGTTTTTTAAAAGCACAGAATATACATAGACGTCTATAACCCTTACTGAAATTAATTGGGATTGTGTGGCTGCAGAAGGAGAAAGAGGAAGTAGAGAACAGCAACAAACGAAAAGGTGACAAAAAAGGAAAGAAGTAAAGCCTTTTAAGTGCTGAAAAATGTGTTTATTTACATAATCATCCCACCCTGTGTGAGCTCCCAACTTTCTTTCTCCCAAAATAATCTACCTTGAGAACTAACTGACACTGCCTTCTTTTTTGTATTGTGTAGTAGCCACCATGGCTGGTCCTTCTGGATTGGGTTTCATTACCAGATGCCCAGGTCATGGCTGTAACCAGAAAAGCTTTTTACCAGTTATTTCTACTACCAACTAAAAAAATAAGGATCTTGACACATACCTTTCTTAAAACCTTCAGTTGCACTCTATCAGCTAATCCTATCCATGTTTATCTGAAACATCTATCAATTTCAATAGGTCTGAATTCCAAGGGCATGTTTATAAAATAGTAGGCTTTGTGGAATTTGCTCTTGAAGATTAGCACATATGGCACGTAGTGGTTACCTGCTTTTTAGCTGATATGGGCTATAGACCTGATATTGCACCTGCTCTATCATTGGCAGTACATTATTTTACAGGCACGATTCAAGGTTCTGGTTTGGAATTTTAAAGCTGAAAATGTCAACATCTCAATATATCTTGGCTTTCTGCTTTGGCTTGTGCTGGAGATTAAAATTTCCAGGAGTCAATGCAATAAAGCACATGAATGGTAGCATATTCTAACATTAGGAGCCTGGAGAAAACTCTCAGAAAACAGGCACACTTTTTCTGGAGGCTCACCAAGAAAGCTCGTAAATATGTCAGACCAGTTACACATTTAGCTTATCAATAATTGCTGAAGTTGGATTATGGGTAGTATTTGTTTAGGGGTGATCACACACAGCAACAAAATATATTCATATGTTTCCCACACTTAGCAGGTGAAAGTGATGATACTAGAAAAGCTATTTGCAAATCTCGGCTTTCACTTCAAGATTGTGGGGAATGGGCTGGTCCAGGTTGTTAAGACAGGAGCTGTGGAGGTGGTGATGCTGCTGTTCCCCACATTGCCATGGGAAATGCTGGAGAGGATGCAGCAGAAAACCTTGCTTGCCCTAAGCCTTGGTCAATCTGCCATGGATAGGATCAGGCAGGCAGAAGTAATTCAGCTCTTTTACAGGTCTCTTTAGATACCAGCTATTTGGCATCAAGCCAAACAGATGTTATATCAAATAGCTTGGCTTTGGGGGTCTGAGTAGTGGATAAAAGGATTGATAAAATTAGTTTGCTTGCATTGCCTGAAGGCCACCCTGCATCCATGGATGAACGGAGTAAGAACATTGTCACCCAGCACTTTGTGTAGTGTCAAAACTGGCAGGAAATCTGTTTTCAGCCAATCTTTTAACAGCTTCTTCACTTCCAGATAAGCTATGGAAATATCTATCATCATTAACGTTTTTGTTCTGGTTGAGGAAAAGCTAGGAAATTGCAGAAATGGAGGAGTTGATTAGAATTGGACTTTCAAAGGGAAGGAAGAACATGTGTGGAAGCAAATATGAATAAAGAGAATTTTGAATATTGGCAATACACATTCAATTCATGCATTAACTTTCTTTTAATTAATAATTTCAACATGTAAACACAAAGAATTATTAGTTTTTAAAACACTGGTCTTAAGAAAACATTGATCTTTAACAAAATATAAAGATTTTGCAATTGCCTACCTACGGTATCAAGGTTGCTATGCTTTTCAATTCAAGGAATGGAAGGTGATAGAATTTTTATCTTACAAATTCTCATAGCACGCCTATCAGGAATGTCATTATTATTCCCGTTTTACAGATGAGGAATGTAGGTGGACAGAGGATAAAAAACAACTTGCTCAAACTAGATCCATGTCTAAGATGGCTTTTGACTTTAGATACTGAAGACACAACTACGCCCAATTTCTATTCACTGGGCCATTTTGCTCCCACATACAAGGTGTATGGCAAATTACTGGAGTAGTCTATACCAGGCACTGCCAGTTCCACCAATACATGCCTGTAACTAAAATTAACTTTGCTGAGTAAGTTTTATGTTCCTGAGAGCTGCAAAGTGAGCTACAGTAGTGCAGTTCACACAACAAAACAGAAATAAAGCTTCAGTAAGCATGGCAGATTACTGATTAGTTTGCTAAAAATAGATGCATCTACATCTTCTTTTTATACAATTTGGATATGGCTGTCGATGGGCCGTATAATTGGCTGGCAAGGGTTTGCTGAGCAACACAGAAAACTGTAGTATAGGACTAGGTTAAAATGTAGCAATACATCTGTCCATGTATATCAGCCTTTCTCAACCTGGGGCGCTCCAGATGTGTTGGACTACAACTCCCAGAATGCCCCAGCCAGCTCTGGCTGGGGCATTCTGGGAGATGCAGTCCAACACATCTGGAGTGCCCCAGGTTGAGAAAGGCTGGTGTATATGCTGATACAGGGCAGTCAGTAACTTCTGAGGCAGTCAGTGAGAGTTTGCAACTGATATAAGATTCTGAAGAAGGAAAGTAGCACCAAATTTTATGACCTTTGGAGGGAATTGTCATTGGCAAACGTGCTGTACAATTTTAAAATGTTGGTAAACCTCCCAAAATACCGGACTCAGATTTGTCATTTTCTTTCCATTGTTGCTGCAGTCCTAGCAACAAAAATGGTGCACATCACCGTTCAGCCAATCACAGCTAATACATGGAGATTAACTATGGACACAGTGTCTCAGTGCTTTCGCTTGAAAGATGCTTCTGTGTCTTTAAGAGCTGCACAAGTGGGCAAAGCTGGACAGAGGTAGCTGGCACAAAATAAATGGTATCTGCTGAACTTCTGCTTGCCATGCAAGTCTACAGGCAACCTTCCTTTCATCTTTTCGCTCTGCACATCTCCATGTCAGCATTGTTTCTAATAATGCTGACATTATTAGAATATCCTTCCGGAGCCAGGTTAAGAGTTTCCTCTTTGCCCAGGCATATGGCGGCACATCCTAATTACCCACATGTTTAGTTTTTAATCGGTTTTTAATGCTTTATGTGTGTATGTTCTGTGTTTTAGAGTTTTAAATTTTGTATACTTGTTTTTACCTCAATTTTAGAATTTCTGTAAACCGCCCAGAGAGCCCTGGCTATGGGAGCGGTATATAAGTTTAATAAATAAATAAATAAACTCGGATTTGGAAGCCAATTGTCCAAAAGTAAGATAATGGTCCTGTCCCTGCACTATAGAGGAAAAGGGAAAGGGGAAAAGGAACCTCCTTCCCCATTCTCCAAAATTTGGAGGAGGCAGTCTCTAAATGGCTGTACCCTACCATGAAACTATGCTGGCAGAGGCTGACAACACAGCTCAAGTGTTCCACGAAATGAGGCCTGGCTCTTCTTTCCTTCTGCAAGGACTGAATAAGAGAGCCAGTGTGGTGTAGTGGCTAAAGTGTTGGACTGGGAGTCGGGAGATCTGGGTTCTAGTCCCCACTTGGCCATGGAAGCCTACTGGGTGACTTTGGGCCAGTCACACACTCTCAGCCCAACCCACCTCACAGGGTTATTGTTGTGAGGTAGAATGGAGAGGAGGAGGAAGTACACCGCCTTGGGTTCCTTGGAGGAAAAAAGACAGGATATAAATGCAATAATAAATAAATAAGTTGCCTTGTGTGCCGCCTATGAACTGAATTGTCCATCCTGCACCCCACTCCATAAAATCACATATGAATTCATCTGTATTTAAGTCAATGTTGCATTCTCTAATACAGACACATAATAGAGCCATTAGGGTTGGTATCCCCTTCTGAGCAATTATTCTGTTGGAGTTTTTGTTCCTTATATTGTGTGCTTGATTTCTTGAGGGGAAACACTTTGAAGCAGCTGTAATTCCCATGATTTAGAGGTTTTGTTCTCCATTTTGCCACTCCTTAATGATAGGGAGAGGTCATCACAGATGTGCAATGAATAACATCCTGTTGCCTTGGCGTTACACTGTATTAGGAATGTTGACATAAGTGCTTAGTGCCTTTACACCAGTCAAATAAACAGAGCTTGAGGAGAGGGTGAAGTATGGCTATTCTTTGGTTCGAAGGGGAAAGTGGTGAGGGACAGCAGGGAGAAAGCCAGCCCCAAGGGGCTCAGGTAACTATTGCCTTCTATCACTGTCTTCAAAAACCAATTGTAAAAAAAAGCATTTATTTTTCCAACCAAAGTGTGAATTAAAAATGTCTAATGTAATAGATTAGCTATTGTAATCCTTTAAAAACTCCTAAGAAAAAGAATCTGCTACCTTGGGAAATGTTTCTTGTGACTTAGAAGGATGTACAAAGAATTATTTTGCTTGCATTTATATGCTTTAAAGTACTTTAGTAGGATAGCCCTGAAGAAAAGCTCAGATTTGTTATGATTTCTGCCCCCCACCTCACCCTGGTTCCCATTTTGGGCAGTAAATACTTTAATTGAAACTTTGGTTTTATTGGCTTTGATTGGCTGGCATTTGCTGGTGTGTGTGTGTGTAATTTGTCTCATACATCCTTCAATGGTCAGCAACCTGTAGTACTAGTTAGTTGCCATAGCAACACCCAGAAGGTTTTCGGAGCCTGGAGTCCTAGAGCACTGGTCAACCTCTGCCTAAAGCCAAAGTGTGTGTGTGTGTGTGTGTGTGTGTGTAAAACATCAGAGGGGAGGCTTCATAAAAGCAATACAGATAGCACAGCAGCTCACAGACATGCTTCAACTGCAGGGGTAAGACAGAGCACTTGCTCACATGATATGTACATCCCATTCCCTCCTCCTTTTGTATAGCTATGACTATGTTCAACATATAAAATCTCAATGTGATGTGTGTGTCCCCACAAAAAAAACCCCAACAACAGCAACAACGAAGGAGTAAAAAAGGAAAATTCAACATTTCCAACCCTCATTCTTCTGCATGTCTACCTGACAAATAACTGTGATGTTTCTATGTGAATGTAATATCTATGTGGAATTCAGTTTCTGAGAATTTTATTTTCTACTGAAATAAATATCAGCTGATTTCAGGGCCATGCTTTTATTGAAATGTATAGGCCATGTCTGAAGAACAAAAATCCCAGAGACTTGAGTCCCTCTCTGTGAAAGTATCAGATCCTATTCGTTTCAAGGAGTTTATGCAGTAACCTCTTTGTGGGTTGTGCCTGTTGTCAGCAAGGGTGATTTGGGGCCAAGTTACATGGTATGATCAATGCATAGAATGAGCTTTGCCTTCCAATTTAGAATCATAGAATTGGAAGGGGCCTACAAGGCCATCGAGTCCAACCCCATTACATGGGGTTCCCAGGTAGCCACCCCTCCAGAAACTGACCATGCCTAGACCATGCCATCACACCAGATATTTCTTATTAGTAATTGCAAGCAGAGGGGCAGTTTTGAGGGGAATGCTTGGGCAGGGGTGGTTTATCCTTTCACAGCCATGTCCCCTGAAAATCCCTCCCCCCTGGGGGGTGGGAATAGAAACATTAGTTAAGAAAATCCCATTGGTGCCAGTGGGAACTGCCTTATCCATGTCCTTTAGTATGCCAGCAATTACTTAAAGAGAGCCAAAAGGCAAAGCTGCATGCTTTGCTTTAAGGATAATCTATAGCTTGGTCCTAAGCATTTGTTCTTGGGAGCCTTGAGCTGGATTGCCTTTATGCATCAGAATTCTTTTACATTTGAAGGGATTGTAGGAACGTACAGTTGCCTCCAGTCAAGATGTGAGAAGAGGGTTCAGCTTTCATCCGTGAACGTTATGAACAGATTATGAATAATTTTCAAGTCAGTATCAGGTTTCCATTGTCTCTGAGACTAAACTTCATATTGTCCTTATACAGCCCAGTGAAGCCACAGAATATTAGACCCTTGGATTTTATGGAAACTCGAGAACGACTATGCATCCTTAAGCGTGTCTCTACCTGCATTTAGACAATTCATTCTCGCCTCTGGCGCTCTGAGTTATGGAGTTCACTTTGTATTTTATTTTTAAACTATTTTCTTTGCCTGCAGAGACATTAGTGGCACATGTGGTGTGTAAAACTGAGAGGCATTATGAAGTTAGCTATACAAATATACTAATAGCTTTTGGATACCTGCATATCATTTTTTTTTACAAGCCCTCAAGCTGTTCTTTTAGCAAGCAAGCCAAGATTATGCCATTTTTGGAACCTGCCCTTTCGGTTTTCCTCTATTCCAGAGCATTCATTGGCATAATTGTCACTTTAATCATTTTGTTCTCCTTGCTGGTATAGCAAAGTGGCTGTTTAGATAACAAGCCATGAGCATTACTCTGAAGCTGCAGTAATTCCCCATGCAAAGGCAAGTGTATCTCACAAAAATCTAACCAAAGAATTGTTTCACCCTTAATGACAGCAAACTTCTCAATTTGATCTTTGTTTTACGGCATTTGGGCTGGCCTCTGTGCAGTCATAAAACACAGCTATTATCTGAGCCTTCTGAATATCTGAACAAATTACTGCAACTTTCCTACGCTTGGTTCGGTCTCTGTCTGTAGTCTCTGAATAACAATAAAATGTTAATGGAGATAAATACAGTTATCTCCCTGATGTCTAGTTTGTCAGTGGAATAACAGTTTCAGATATTGGAAGTGCATGAATTTATATTGCTTGGACAGCTCAGCAAAAATATAAATCTACTGTACTGAGCACAGTAACATCTTGCATCACACACATGGTTAGGTTCAAAATATAAGGGGAGGGTTGATATTATGTTCAGGGTCTAAACTGATCAGCAGTTTGCAGATGTGGAAGGAATAATTCCAACATTTTAAATTGGGCTGTCTCTGTCTTCTCTGCATGGAGTAGTCCTACTTTAGTTCCACACTGACAACTTCAAAGTGTCCCGTGGGTTATTGGCAGTAAATACGCCCGATGGGCATTTTTACATGCACAGAAGATCATAGGGTGATGCTTCAGTAGAAGAATATTAAAGTAGGAGATTTTGACAAAAAATACCAATGAGTAATTTGTTTAGTAAAGGTAGGTAAACATTTAGGGTGTGTGCAAGGTAAGTATTTTACTAATTAAGTTTGAGAGGGTGTAGAGGGGTGAGAAGAAGGTGCGCCTTGTTTTGTTTTTATTTATTTATTACATTTTTATATTGCCCAATACCCAAGGTTCTCTGGGCAGTTCACAATTAAAACCATAAAATACAGCATGTCAAGACCCAATAAAAAGTTTGTAAGTACCACATAAAAACAAGATCCATGCAGGGAAGGCCAAAACAGACATCACCCCAAATATATGTCTGGCAGTTTCGTCTCCCTTCCACTCCCATTCTAGATCAGGTGCAGCCCCCCTACTTCCCAGTCTGGACTGGGGACCCCGCACCTTCTCCAGAGTAAAAACGAAAAGAAGACATAACTGCTAATCACACATCTAAGGTAATGTCCGATTCAGACCAGAGCCTACCTTGCTTTATGTAGATTGATAATGACTCCAATGAAACAAATATTATTAAACAGCAAATTGTTCATCAGTTTGATGATCTGCATCTGCAAGAGGAAGTGTGCTGTTGCCCCTGGCCTTACCCTCAGCTGTGGAAGCTGCCAGGGGGGCTGCAGAAGCAGAGTAATTGCAGTCTCCTTCTCTAAAGCCTTTGCCATCACATGGCAGGCATTGGAGAACCAAGGATTTCCCCATCTCCCCTCACTGCCATTCAGCAACCTGGAAAAGGGGGGAAGCATCAAGATGTATCAGATGCATCATCCCTTGATTATGCTCACACCTCCAGTCTTCATAGCCCCCTAGAGGACCGAGGAGCACATTAATTGGAAAGCCAGCAGGATCAAGGAACTGAAGCCAGAAACCTGCTTTTACATATGGTAATAAACAGTGATCATGTTTGAACAGTATCTTGCTAAGATGGCTAAAATCATAGTATGGGCAGGGTAAGATTGCAGATAAATTATGCTTCTAGAAGCCTAACCCAAAGACTTTATTTATTCATTCATTTTCTTACACTTATATTCCACTTTTCCATATGTAATGCACAAGGTGACTAAAAAACCCTATGTTAAAACGCATAACAGTAAACAAATCCAATCAACATTACAATGAACATAGCAACATTTTTATTTAAACAAGCCTTCCTTGACTAACCAGCCACGGTTTTATTGGTACAATCTGATTTTAAAGGTTTTAGTTCTGTATTCCAATTATTGTTACTATTTTCTCCCTTTTTGTTCTCTGCTTAGATATTTTATTGGACATAGAACCATATGTAAATCATGTGAATAAATAATAAACAAACAAATAAATGGTAGCATAATAAAATAATATAACAATTAAATAAGGACATATAAAACAACAGCTAGTTGAAAACATATTAAGCTGTAAATTAAAATGCATGTTAAAATACAGAGCAGCAGGAACAAGAGTAAATAATCTCAGGGTACAATCCTATGCATGTTTGCACATAAATAAGTCCTACAAGACCCAGCATACCACAGCCGCTCATGCTGCCTGAGGAATGCTGGAAGTTGTAGGACTTATTTCTGTCTAAACATGGATAGGATTGCACCTTCAATTACTGCATTTATATCCCGCCTTTTTTCCTCCAAGGATCCAAAGGCAGCATACATAATCCTCCTCTCCATTTTATCCTCACAACAACAACCCTGTGAGGTAGGTTGACCTGAGAGGCTGTGACTGGCCCAAAGTCACCCAGTGGGTTTCCATGGTCAAATGGGGACTAGATCTCCTGACTCCCAGTCCAACACTTTAGCCACTACACCACACTGAATTCTGTTTTGAGCCTCCAGCGGAAGCAAATTTTACACTGCAAACCTGTACCTATAAGAGGAAAATTAGTTGAATGCAAGATGACTGAGATATCCTGCATGCCTCTGAAGTGGACTCACTGGAGTATGCAATAGACTGGCAAAACCTTAATTACAGAGCAGTGCTTTTTATATGACCTGTTCCCTACTGGAAATTTTTGGCTGACAAAAAAATGGGATGGCAGATGTCTGCTTGTGATTATCTTTGGTCCTGAAGGACAGTTTGGAAGGAGCCCTCTCCGCTGGAGAATGTAAATAATGCACATACCAAGGCTCTTATTGGTTGGCACAGCCAAAGTTCTGTAGAGTGGTCCTGTCTAAATAATTATAACTATCTCCTTCGAGTTGACCATAATTATTTAGATACTCCTCTGATGAACAAGGATGAATATCTGTATAAATGGTGAAATGCTTTGACATGCTGTGTTGGTCCATGTCTGCAGGAATTTATCTGAGCCAGGATCTACACTACTGCTTTAAAACAGTTTAGACCAGTAGTGACAACTCCATATACAGTGGGACACACTCCATATACAGTTTTCAAAATATTTTTAAAGTGTTATATCTGCTTGGTGTAGCTCTGGCTCCAGTTGTTTAGTGGAAAGTAGACTAAGGCTGCAGTCTTCCAGATTCAGTGGGTCTTAATTCGGAGTAAATGTGCATAGGACCTTAGGGATTCTACTAGCAGTGAAACATGTCTTAAGAGCCCTTACCTAGGATGGAGGTGGGGGTATGACAGGCTATTTACCCTTGTTGTTCCAAGCACACACACACCTTGGCATTGACCTTGGAGGCTGCTGGGGTGCAAGCGGCAGGTTAGTTCCTCCCATTTTATATTGTGTGTGTGGGAGGAGATGAACGCATCAGAGTATACCATCCTGTCTTGTTTCCAAAGGCCTTCAGACCACATGATCAACGGGGTGGGTGGGTGTCACAGCACATGTGACGTCTCCATTAACACCTGCGTTTTGAAGCCACCACTTGGATCAGAATCCTCCTTCTATTAGCTGTACCACCTTGGACAGAACAATTAGAGAATTTGTCCATCCTGCCCAGTATTGGCTATTCTTACTGGCAGTGGTTCTCCAGGATCTCCAGCAGACAAGGGTCTTTACCATCACCTGATGCTTCATGCTTTTACCTGGTAATGCCAGAGATTGAACATGGGATGTTCCGTATGTAAAGCATGTGCTGAAGTGAAGCAAGTCTGGTACCTCTATGGAAAACTGTCTAGGAATCATGAATGCCATCTTCCATCATGGAAGAAAGACAGGATATAAATGGAAAAAGTAAAATTTTAAACCCTGCACTGGGTCATTTGTTTTTTTGAACCCTGTTTTTCTGGGACAATGTGCACATCCATGCTGTATCCCTTGTTTTGACTTATAAAGCCTTACATGGCTAGGGATCGCAATACTTGATGGAGTGCCTCTTCCAGCATGGACCTATCCATATGCTACACTCATTGTCTAAGGTCCCCATCCAGGTGCCTCCTCCAAGGAAGGCTTGGAAGGCGGCACTGCCTTCTCAGTGGCAGCCCCCCAATTATGGAATGAACTCCTCAGTGAGGCCCACCTGGTACCTACCGTTTCAGTGCCAGATCAAGACTTTCCTCTACTCCCAGGCATTTGCAAGCATATTATAGGTTTTTACCAGGTCATGGGATATTGTTTGTATATATGGGTATGTGTGTTTGCTCTTTATATTTTTGGAGCTAAACTGTTTTTATGTTATGCATAATAAACCCAAAGAGCTTTGGCTATTGGGTGGTATAGGAATGTAATAAATGAAATAAAATGAAATGTATCCCAACTTGCTTCATGCCCTGTACTGCACTAGTGATGTGTAGGCCTTGTTTGTTTCCAGCAGGTTTAGCCAACTGTTGTTTGACCGAAACTGACATAACAAGAAATGCGCCCATTAGTATCCTTCAGACTGTAGATATATTTGTGCAGTTGTGTGCGAGAGGGACAATCTAATGGTTGTATTATTGTTTATGAACTTGCTTGTGACCTGGTGCAGTATAAAACTGACCTTGGGGCCTGTCTCTCTTGCTGGCTCCCAGTGGGAATTCCTCCCACAGAATGACAGCAAAATCTGGCCATTAGTTGAAAAAGCAAATGGATGGAATGGTTCCAAAAATAATAATAATAACAATGCTGCAAGTTGCCTTCCATACTGATTTCCCAAATGGGCGAAACAGCTAGCCATCAACATGCATCATGCATTTTTAATGGCTCAAGATTCGTTGTCTCAATTTTGTCTTGTCATTTTGTTTGGACAGGCAGGGCCAGCTGCTACATCAGTTGACATTAAGTTTCTATATGTGTGGGACTCCAGTGACTTATTCTAGTAGAGTGAGTTCTGGATTAAAATAAGTAAGAGCTGAATATGTCCCACCGAAGGCTGACCTAGTTGTTCAGCAGCAGAGCAGGGTCTGAAAACATCCCCTCCCCCACCAATTTTTTTTGCAGCTGCATAGCAGTATCCTGGTTTTCATGAGTCTGGTCTGCCTCTCAACATCTAGCTCGACCTGTCTCCATTGGGAAAGGTGACAGTTATTTAGAACTCAAATGGCTGAAGTTCGATTTCTTTGAAAATGTGAATTGTGTATAGAAAAAGCACATGTGCTCCAAAGCTGCCAATCTTGGTCCACCTGCTTTATCTTTGGACAGGACTTCATATCCTATGACTGATTTCAAAAATTACAATTTTAAAAAAGTTTGGTGGCATATTGTTTAAATTACGAGTCGCTACATTTGTGTTTAGTTTTGGACCACAACAACAGGAGAAAAAAGCCTCTTTAAAAATTGGAAAAGGAAGTGTTTGATATTGCTCTTGTATTTTTTTAAAAAAACTTTAATCCCAAATTTTGCAACAAATTCACAAGAGTAATTAAGTACTTACTTACTCATAGGCAATTGATTGACACTACAGCTGGCATCTTTCCCACCATAATAGTATGGTATTCCTTTAGTATTTTTCATTTCTTTGGCAGACACCAGTAGGGATGTTCTGTCTACATCCTATCTGCCTTCCTTTTCTTGAAAAATAAGCTGGCAGACCTATTACTCTTTGTTAGGTTGGTAGAGATCCAAACTGTTGATTAGATTGGATGTTAATCTACTTGAAGCTTTGAGTTACCAAGTTGAGAATATGCCCGGTCATTTGAAGACTCCTCATTGTCACAGACAACTGCCTGGCCATCTGACAAAGGGCTCTTTTTCAAAGTACTCGTCCAAGATTTTAATATGGTCTAAGAACAAGAGAGCCCTGCTGAATCCGACCAAAGGCGTATTTAGACCAGCATTCTGTTCACACAGTGGCCAGTTAGCTGTCTGTGAGAAGCCCACAAGTAAGATGTGAGTACCGTAGCACTCTCCTGCTCATATTGCCCTGCAAAGAGTATATAGAAGCATAGTGCCTTCAAATCAGGAGGTAATATATAGCCTGTCATGTCTAACCCTACTGCCCCTGTTTCGGGAGAAGGGGTTTCAGGTAATCAATCAGAATCAGATTCAGAACTAGAAGACGCAGCGCCAGACACCAGCCAGACCATACCAGTGGGGGAGGAAACTCTCACAGGAGATTCCTCAGCTGGGAATCAGCCCACTCCAGAGCTTATCTCCTTAAGGCCAATTCCTACACCCTCAGAGGGAAACGAGGGAGCTTCCGGGAGTGAGCATTCTGAAACACTAACTGATGCTAGAATCCGCCGGAAGCTCAAACGCACAGCACGTAAAGAAGACGTGAGAAAGTCGGAGAGATTGGTCCAGAACCTACCACTGCCCTTTGAAGTATGGGCATTTGAGAAGTAACTTCTCTGTCTCTCTCTTCTTGAACGGACAATTGTCTTGCTTAGTTTGCATAGTAATTGCTTAAGGCGTCATTACAAAGAGGTAAACTCTATTCAAGTTAAAGAGATGTTTGTTGCTTAATAAAAGCTTTGTGGATTACTTAGCAAACCTCATCATTTGCCTCCCATTTATAGCATTTTTCTCTATGAATCTGTCTTAACCTTTTAAAGCCATACAAATTGGTGCCCATCACTACATCTTGTGGTGGCAAATTCCATAGTTTAACTATGTGCTATGTGAAGAAGCTTCACCGGATGACCATAGGAAATGTTGACCATAGGAAATGATGACCATAGGAAACCATCGCCCTTTTGTTGCTGTGAAGAAATGTTTAACGATCTGATATCATCCCAGGGATAAAATCTTTCTTGGAAGAGAGCAGGGTCAGCATCAGGGATTGGAATTGTTGGGTATCTGACAAGGCCCACACTCCAGTAAGGGGTCCAGTGCCATTCCCTGGACTCTCTTAGTTCTGCTGCTGCTCCTCTTTGTTGTTGCTGCCTGTTCACCTGCCCTCAGCAGCAAGCAGGGGGAGGTGCCAGCAGGACCTGGAATTCTGCTCATCTTCTCCTCTCCTTCTGGCAAGTGATACAGATTGGTTCCAGAGGGAGAAGAAAGTGAATGGACAGCAGCAACAGTACTGAGGAGGTGGGCTTACTCAGAGAGTGGGGCCCACTGAGGGCATCTTGCCCAAGGGCCTCAAAAACATATAACTGTCATTAGAAGAAGACCTATCTCTATGTGTACTCAGTAAATCAACTAGCCTCTGTGTATGCTCTCGGTAGCATATAGAGCACCAGGCTTGGATGTACATAGCTTGTTTCCCTTGAGATTGGTTGAGGATTTGCTATGTTTACTTAGCATCTAGAAGGGTTGGGTATTAGTTGACTGTAAGTTAACAAAACCCATTTCCCCCCTTTGTCTGTAACATCCGATGGTTTTCATTCAGACTTTTGAGTCCAGACTGTTCCTGTAGTGTAGGTTATTTTGTTAATTTATATTTCTTGGAAGTGATAATGCTTGGAACAGTCCAAGAGGAAATGATCCTGCCTTAATATATCATCTTGAAGGAGTGCCAGAATTCCAGAACAGATGGAACACTCTGAAGTGAAGTTTAACAGTAATTGATAACAGCTCACTCATAGCTAGTTTTGACATTCAGCCTGATGATAAGATCTATACATAGTAATGAGACACCCTGGGTTCTGGGAACATTTGCACTCACGATCACACAAATGAATCATGTGTGGACTGGGTGTCCAGTGAACTTGCAATTCATCCAGTAACACTGATCCTTTCAGTTGTTTGGGAAAAAGAAACAATGATAGGTGTCAGGTGAATTGCTGGTGGGTGTGAACATCCAACTTTCCCATCACATCATTTGTAGAGATATGGGCATGCATATTCCTAAGGACCAGACTTTCCTCCATCATTTGTAGGACCTTATTTTTGGACCAAATGTGTTCACTGGCCGTAAGGATCAGGTGGAAAAAAAAATCTGTTCTGTACTATGACGTGTGTATTTTCCAAATAGAAGCCTAGGCAGATCCTCTTTCACAGGTTTGCTTCACAACTTGGTATAATTATTTCTTTAAAGTGCAACAAGACATGCACAGCCTTAACAAACTGATGAAGTGAGTTTGGTCAATGGCTATCTATTCTGTCTTACATAAATGCCGAAACATAATGCCAAAACATCCCCTCTAATGCATTACTTAGTGGAAATAACTGGTCTAAGAGGCATTATTTTGATCCGCAAACTGTTTAATTTGCTGAAGTCTCTGTATTAAAAGTAGCTTGGAAGCTTTCACATCCCCCCTGATTAGTTTTTCCCACTGGGAGGCTTTACCATTTAATTTTAATAGTCCTATAATGCAGAGTGGGCAACTTGTGAACTTCCAGAAATTCTGGCCTGCAGCTCGCATCATTCATCACCATTGGCTATGCTGGAGGGTCACAAGTTGCCTATTCATGTCCTAATGGAAATTATTTTTTTAAAGCAGCCAGTGTATGTTTATAGTAAATTTCAATCAAGAATGTGACATGCATTTTCATCCAGCAGAACCTATTGACCTTCTAAGATTCCATCCAGATGGCTTATGGTACTTGGTTGGGAACTGAAGGTGCAGATATATCTTCACACCCTTCTATAAAAGCAGCTGCTTGGTAGTTGGAAGGAATGACTGGTTCCGGAGTTGTGCGGTTTCAGATTAATATATGGTATTTTTAGTTTCCCATTTTATGATGGGATAGGGATGCATCATCTTATTGGCAGCAAGTCAGTCAATGCATTATTTCCATCCATCTGCTTGTCTATTCCATGCTCATGCCTCTCATTTGGAAATAAGAAGTATATACCAGCAGCTATTATTAGCTAAATCCTGCAGCAATCTGCTACCACAGATGGTATTCAGAGTTTTTGAAGCCCAAAGCCATAGAAAATGATTACAAATAAAGAAAGATGGTTATGACCCTTCCCCATGCAGGTGCAGCACCTGTACAAGCAGCATTCCCTGTAGGGCTCAATAGAGCCTTCAGTCTTTCTTCCCTCCTCAGTCACAAGTGCAGGAAGTATTATGAGACCGTTACAGGGAATGGGAGACCTGTGCATATTTCCCATATTCCCCTACAGCCCTCCGTCTCCACACATTGTACATGGAATTGCTTTCTTTGGAAAATAATGTGTCGAGAAGATGTTTTTGCTCTATAAATGTATACTACATATCATAAGGTGATACGATTCTGAAAAGGAATGAGAGAGAAATTCCTGTCAAGACAGTAACTTCTCAAGGACTAAAATCAAAAGCTGGTTCATAAGAAATGAGAATGAAAGTTGACCTCATGCATGTCAAAACTAGCTAGTTAACATTTCTTCGATGAGGCTTGCCTTATTACCAGCCCATTATTTGCCCCAAGAGTGACCATGCTAGATAAACTGCTCCCACTTGGCTTAAAGTTGCACATGTGAAATATGACTTTCAGTTATGTCAGCTATATTTTATTGCATTCTTTTATGCAGGGAGGAAACCCACTGTGTTTCTGCCCTTTGAGATTTATTTTAGAATAGTTTCAGCAAGAGAGTCTTTATATTCCACTTCTGAAATGTCGTGTGGTGAAAACTAGGGCCTGTTCTTAGAAGCAAATCAACCACTTACTTTCTCCATGTGATCTCTTCCATGCATGGGGCCACACAGAGAAACATCACTGTTAACCAAAATAAATGGATGTCCCACTGGTCATTTCAGTTCATATACAAAATATTGCTCTTTTGCAAATGCAAACAAATTCCAGTTAAATGAAACGTAAATTCCAGTTAAGTGAAGACTTGTTAGTTCATTGTGTTCTAAGGCAGCTGTGCTTGAGATGTTTTGGATCACAACTCTAATATGTCCCAGCCAGCATGGCCTATGGTCAGGGATTATGGAAGCTGTAGTCCAAAACATCTGGAGGGCACCAAGTTGGCTTGAATTACCTCTGAACTAAGGCTATGAGAGGGTGACTTAAGTGCCTGTCTAATGGCTTAGCTGACTTCAGATGACAATTCTTGGGTTGGTTCTCACAAAGTTGGAAACTTTGGGCTGCATGCCTGCTACAATTTGCACATTCCTATATAGAATTCCAATTATCCTTCCACCATAGAAGAAAAATATGCATATTACACCTATATGTTCACTCATATACCCAATGCATATCAAATGTCTTACGTGATTGCATGCGTGCCCCATCACAAATGAAGTATTTCTACATTTCTGGCCATATGAGTTAGCCCTTTAATGGGCTGTCTTAAAGCTGGAATTTTACAAAAAGTTAACAATCAAGAATGTGACGTGCATTAATTTTGTTAATTATTTTAGGATTTTCTTACTGCTTGTATTATATTCAATTGCTGTAATATTAGCTCTTACTCTCAGTCTCTGTTGTGATAATAATGTTGTTAAATTTCGGGTTGACTTCATCTATTTAAGCTACATCTTGGAATGTTGGAGCTCATGTTCCAGTACCATGGACAGCTCAATGACAGTAATTCCTGTGCCTTGTAGAGCACAGCGTATCAATCCATTTGATAATAATTTTCAGGGAGAGTGAGAAATTCCTTGGAATCTAACAAATCCAGAGATCTGTAAACACCTCCCTTGATTATAAAACAAAAACAAAGGCAGATCCTCCAGGAACAGAAGCCATTGAAAACACTTCTGCTATGTTTGCTGGACTTGCACAGATTTCAGTGAATTCTTGGTCACAACATGATGTTCCTCTAAGCAGCTGAGGGTGTCCCTGATCACTAGTGTTCTGAATGGGACTTCATCAATAGACATTGCAGGTAGACATAGATCTAGGCTTAGAATTTCCCTCTGCTTTCAGTGGACTATCTGCTACTATATTCTTTGTGAAGACCAGTAATACTGGTGTGAGTCCAAAGGAGAGGGGTACTAGCACTATATTCATGAAAAGGTGAATCACAGTTACCTGTTATAGGCCAACAACATTGGAATATTTAGGTAGGCTTTGGTCTGTGGGGGTAGAACTGGCAGAGGAACTCTAGAAGACATGCATAGAGCGGGCCAAGAGGAATGAAAGTTGTGGCATCTACTTTCAATAGGACCAATGTATTAATTTTCTTATTCAGCAGGGAGAACAGTCAGCAGGAACTGGGAGCTTAGGACTTAACTCTGCCTGGGAGTCTGTAAGCCAATGCAAAATAGAAGTTGTGTGTTTGTGGTGGTGGGAGATGGAAAAGAATACTCATGTGAGGCAGGTTCATTTCAGAATTAGCCCTAGAAATTTCTCCAAGCCGGCTCAGAAAGGGAAGGATCTGGGTTCCTTGAGGCAAGGAAAATGCCTCCCTTGAGAGTTTTGATTCCCTCATCCAGAGGAGAGGTACCATTCTGTAGCTGGGAGTGAAATGGTTCTTGAAACTTAGGTAAGGGCACACATTAGCTCCTGCCCAAACTCATAGGCACTGACTTTGAGACTAATTTTTTAGCCCTGTGGGCTTAATCATGGCTGCCCTGTAACACTCAAGTTGATGGCATTCAAGAGGTACCTTCCTCCACAATAAATCTGAGGGTTCCTTTCCTAACATCGCAGAGAACCTCTTAAGAAATCCTTCATCCTTTGCCCCATTCTGAGCCTAGAGATTTAAGGAAATACTTAGTTTGCAAGTGCTGTGCTTTTTAGTTCTCTGCATCTCTCCCACGTTGGAGGGTGAAATCACTGGACCAATTTATGTTTTCATAGCTGGCTAGGAGTAACGATAAAGATCAACTTGCAGCTGTCCCCGACAAAGTCTTGACATGTCTCCAGAGCATCCACACAACATCTGAATGCATATTGGGAGCAAAAAGCTGTATCTGAAGAGGAGGATAATACTATACCAGTTGTTTTGATCTCTGTTGACAGACATGTTTCCTTGCAGCAGAGAACTTCATTTTAATGATGCATACTACTTCCCTCTTAATTTCTGGAATGACCGTTTCACAAGCAACCCAAAGTATTTGTTTTAAATAGATTGAAATGTGAGAGTTTACATCTAGGAGTGTTCGAACTTGCTTTTATCTGCTTTTATCTCAGGATATAGGAAAGCTATTTGCATCCATTGCTGGCATGAAAAAAATTAAATGAATAGTTGGCAGGATCGTGGAATAACACAGTTTAAAGCCTTTTTGTTTTCACTGTAGTTATCCAGCCAACCCTTTCATTTCTTCATTTGATAGGTTAAAAAAAGGATAGGCTATGAAGCTGGGAATTCCATCTCCATTGTGGAAATGATACAACTAATATTTGTCTAAGAACATAGTCTTCTATAGTCATTTTTTTATGGTAGTAGGGTGGCAGTCCACAACAATAGTTTACTTTTTGTCCCTGTTCCTATTATTATCCAGTTTTTATCAAGTTATACACCCAAAGATTTCTGTACAAGTTCATGATTACAGGAAGATCCCCAAAATTCATTACCTGATAGGTTCCCCCCTTTAAATATGTTCTCACTGCTAAAATAGGACCCAGAGTTCTGATAAATGGGAGTTTATTTTGGTATAATTGTACTATATGAGATACGTGTTAGATAAATTCTGAACTTTATTAACTAGTTATTTGGGGTATGTGTGTAACATGCTTGGGTTCTTCTGGGTTTTGTAGTACTTTGGAAATGACCAACGTCTGATACTAAGAGATGAATATATGTAAAATGAGGAAGACATCAATATATTGTCCTAATTCCTTCATCATTTTTATGCCAATGAGAAAAATGTTCAAAGCTGAAGCATCCATTTGAAGAAGTGGATGATCTTAGATGTCTCTTTAAGAAATCGATTATTAGTATGGTGTAATAGGCACTAGTCCTTTAAAAGCTCTAAGACAAATTTGGGGAGGAGGCCATAGCTCGGTGGTAGAGCATCTGCATTGCATGTAGAAAGTCACAGGTTCCATCCCTGGCATCTCCAGGTAGCGCTAGGAAAACATCCTGCCTGAAACCCTGGACAGCCACTGGCTAGTCATTATTGACAATAATTGGGCTAGCTGGACCAATGGTCTGACTTAGTGGCTGAGTTCAGACAATCAGCGAGGAAAACAATGCATTGTTGGTTGTTTCCCCCACCCCACCCCACACACTAGTTGTGCAACCGGGATTACCCTAATTACCTGTGCCACAGGTTGCCATATCATCTGAGCATGGCTTAGGTGTAGTTCATTTTCACCCACTCTACAACCTGTGTCTTGCATTATGAGTTGTAGAATGGGTGAAAATGAACTATGTCCATGCCAGATTCAGACAACATGGCAACTTGTGACACATGTGGCTAATTAGGGTAATCTCAGGTGTGTGACCAGCAGGGGCAGGGGGAAGCAACCAAAGTTGAATTGTTCCTCCCTCTGATCATCCGATTTCACTCAGTATAAGGCAGCTTCTTGCGTCCCTAAATTGCCACCTGTAGAAATAAGCTGTGGCTTGTTCTCCTAGCAGTATTGGGGACTGCATATTTTATGGGGGTTGATGGTAGCCAAAAAAAGTTCACCCTGTCTAGCATGTTGCATGCAGAAAGCAACAGCTGTTCCTCTTTTTAGCTGCCAAGCCCAATCGTTTTTCTCCTTTGGTGATACAATTGGAGATATATATAAAAAAACCTCACCATATTGGAACCATTACTATGAGAACATTGTGAAATGAGAGGAACAGAATATCCATATAAATAGAAGACTTCAGGTACTGATTGTACTATTCATATTCATGTTTTAATTTAATACAACCTACCCCTTATTAAATCTAAATGGGGCTGCTGCACAATATCTAACCCTCTGCAGTGGAGCACATTAGTACCGAAGGACCTGGCTTGTGTATTTTGGGTCTAAATGAGTCTGAAATATGAACCAGATCTGGGGTATTGGACAGTGCTTAGACTTGTTCTTAGTTTCAATGGCCTAATAGATCCATTAGTTTCATATTAGGATACAATTACGCTGCTATCTTGCATTAAAAGGAGGAAACACATCATGAGGCATCCAAATGAGCTGCAAATCAGAGCTGCACAACAGCTGAACTCATCATCTTTGTCTTTTTGTTGTTGTTCTTTCCCCATTTTCAAACATTATGGCTATAGCTTCCAAGCTACCCTGATCTTAGGACAGAGAGAAATATCACTAGAAATTTCAAAAACGAATTGTCCTTTATATGGTTTGTAAAGATTTGAAGCAATATCCATTGATTGCATTGTGTATGATTGCTGCCTCATTTTGGCTACATTATATTAAAAAAAAATTGGGGGATAAAGGACCAAAAATAGATCAGTATAATGTGATGGAGAAAAGGATTTTTTTGGTCATGGCAGTGGAATGATTAGATGTGGGAAGCAGACTAATCCAAAGAGCTAGTTAACTCAGACTCTGAAAGTTGGCTAATTTGCAGATCTCTGTGGTACTGAGAAAAGTAGAAGGGTGTTGATGAGCTATGCGGGGAATCATGTTTGCCAAGACAGAATGAGCTGGGAGACCAACAGACGGCAGGTAAAATCATGTGGTCAGACAGCAGGAAGTGTGATCACACTCCGTTCATAGAGAAAGAACCTCATTGTGAAATTGCCAGAGAATTGGCATGTATTGAGGAATCTGAGGACACCCTGAGAACAAGACTTTTAAAAATTTAATGCTTTGTTAAATGAAGGAAAATAAATTTTGATTGTATCTATTCACCCCTGCAACTTCTCTTGGTGCTATAAAACAGAGATATCATTCTGATGCTTATACTTTTATGGCTTGCAGAACCCATTCCAGCTGTAAAGAGCAGCAGGGGAGAATGTTCATTTGTACACATTTAGTTGAAACTAGAAAAAGCACCATCTTTTCTTGAAACTCTTCCTGGAGAGATCAGATGTTGTGCTTGGGTAGCCTTCTAGGGAAACATAGTTGTCATCAGTTCTTCCTAGCCCCTTAATGTATTCATTTCTTGAACTATTTTTCTTGAGATTGCACCATGTCTTTTTCCTGTCTTCTTCCCCAATTTATTTTCCCTTTGGGGTGGGTTTCTTATTTTTGTTCTTCTTGATAACTTGATATGGGGAGAGTATTCCATATTTGGATCACCACAACAGAGAATACTCCCTTGTCACTGTATATTTCTCCTAATGAGAGTACTTGGAGAAGAGCCTGTCCTGCAGATCATCAGACACAGGCAAGCTGTTATAGGGAAAGGTGCTCTCTTTGGGTTCCAAGCCATTTAAGGCTTATAAAGTAGCCACATTTGAATTTGGCTCAGAAATGAATAGGCAGTCAGTGCAGTGCCTTCAGAATCAATGTAACATGATTCCACCAGGCTGCATGAGTTCAGTTTCTTGTAGCCGTGCACAGAATTATCCAAAGCTTCTGAGACAACTTCAAGGAAGACTCCACATTTACTGTATTAACAGTAATCCAATTGGGAGGTTACCAGAGTGCAGTTCACCACAGCTAGACTATCCCTGCCTGGGAATGGTCATAACTTTCAAACCAGCCAAACCTGGTAAAGGGCACACCAAACCACAGGGCCTTAAGTGACAAGGCTGGATCAAGGAGTGCACACAAGTTACATACCTGCTCTTTCAGGAGGGGAGATAATCCCATCTAGAATAGGTTTCACACCCATTGCTGGAGATGAGAACTACTTAGCCACTGTGTCTCCATCTTATCAGGATTCAGTATCCAATCTTGAATTCCAAGAGTCTGCTAATGCCTTGCGATACATGTTTGTGCACTTGTATCCACAGATTAAGGTGTATGCAGGGATTTGCCTCCCCACACATAGACCTAAAGTTGCACTTGCAATCCCTACCTCCAAACATCCTCATGCCCCCAGCTGCCTTGAAGATCTTTCTGCATTGAGTGCAAAGATATGAAGGGGGCTTTGTAAGTGTGTTCAACTGAATGTGCTTACAAAGCTCCTATGATCAGAAACCTTGATAAGGCAGGGGCCTGTCTAGCCCTAGGTTCCCAGGGGAACCAAACTGAAGCAGTTGCGCTTATTGGAAGCATGAAGCAGAGTCAAGTCGAGCCAATCAGGATGGCCAGGGCAGATCTTTCAGGACCCTGGACAGCTGTACGCTGGCTGGAACTCACTCAGGAAGTGTTGCTGCCTCAGCAAAATGGAGGGTCCTTCTGGTTGGCAGTCTGGCCCTGTGCTTAACTCCACCTCCTCTGAGGATGTGTGTATTGATTTAAGTGCCATTGGCTCTTTATGACATGGGTCCTCTGAGTCTGAGGAGTCCAATAAAGCCATGTCTTCCAGCCTGGAAGGTCCTAAAGCAATAGTAGGAGGTTTCATTAGGACCAGTTGATGAAGCCGCCTCCCCCTCTGAGCCTTCCTCTAACCCAGAAGGGAAATTGAGGCGGATATTTTACTGTGTTGGGAAGCCTTTGATAAACAAAAGCACCGTGAGTTAGTGCTCCACTGCTGCTTTTCTGCATGTGAAAAGTACAGTGCAAAAGAACATATTTTAAAAAGAGATTGCCAACAGTAACTGCGTGCAACAAATGACGGTTCGTTTTATTGAAGTATAAAAATTCTTTCATTACAAAAGTGGTTTTTTGTTTTCGTTGCTGATTGTGAAGAACTGTAATTTCAGCTGAGGAGTGTTTTTTTTTTTAATTTTAAGTCTGCCAATTTTCAGAATGGTCTGACCTGTCTTTCTCTTGTCATAGTTTGGTACCGTTAGGTCCTCTAATTTCAGAAACTGCCAAATATGGAGCAGAGTTCTCCATTGTGAACTGAGTTGGAGTGAGTGCCAGGGAACCATTCATCTGGAAGGGAGAATGGCCCACTCTGATGCTGCATTGATGCATTTGCTGGGCTTTAGAACATTCTGCTCTTGTGTTGTAGAGTTCAGATGGTGCAGAAAAACCACATTCCAAAAATACCAAAAAACAAACAAAAAAACCCACATGCATATCCCCCGCCCCATTACTTCTTCTTTGATTCCAGCATTGAACATAAATCCATGGGCATAAACTAGAGTTGCTGCCATTACAATTTTTAAAAATGCATTTTCTAAATACAAAGTGTGTATAAATATAGAAAACTATATACCAACTGATGTGTTCCATGGTGGACATCTATCGCCATGTGGAAGGCTGCTCATTTGCAGCTTTCATCCACATTATGAGGATAACTGGACCATAGGTCCATAATTCATCAGAAATGTGGGGCATCAGGCAATAGGTAAAATTATCTCATCCCATAGGCAGATGTTGCTATAACAAGTAGCTTGTCTTATAGTTGTATGCCCACTAGGATATCTTGCTACTTGATAAGTGGCTGCTTATTTTACTCTGTATATTTTGAAATAGGAAGGCCTTTTATTTTCTGGTAAACTTCCCCCATCTCCCACCCCACGACTTGTTACATGCAAAAGTAAAGTAGCAGTATATGTACCAAAGATAGGACAAGATGCATGAGCTTATTCCTTTCCAGACATTAACTTTCTGCACCTTCTATTTTAAATTCCTCCACATGGTGATGCAGCATTCTTAAAACTTTTCACCATATCTACATGATAAGGCAGATAGTTTATTACTCTCCTTATCTGAGATCTAAATCTTTAATTCTTTAATTCTTTGTTTTCACCTCCTGCAATACCTCTTGCCTTGTCTTAGAAGTTAAAATGCCGCCTAGGGTATTTTGTATATAGGCGGGATATAAATTGAATCAGAAATAATAAATAATAATACAATTCTAATGCACAGGTATTTGCATCCTTTGTACCACAAGTCCTTACTTAATCGGCAATCTTTCCTGTCTGAAACGCCTATATGAATTCCTAGAATTGACATTGAACAAACATTTCAGATAGGTTTGTATTTGTCTTAGCCATTTTATAGCTAGACAGACATTACAAGCATTCTCTTTTGATCATGTAGGATAAGAAACTTCTGCAGATTTAGATGTTTCTGTGCCCTGTTTGGCAGCCGCTCTCCTAAATGTACTGCAAAGGGTTTGTTCAGGTTTGTAGGTGTCGCTGTTCATTAGCTTTGTACCCAGACTGCCGCTAGTGCCCCTATACAGTTCTACATATGAATGACTGCCTCTGGGCTCAAACCTATTACTTCCTCTTAATTTTATTGATTTAACTTGCAGCAATTCTCCAGGTGTCCCTTAATCCTCTCTGGGTTAATTAATAGGCACAGCTCAGCTTATCATATGACCATTGCATAGATAGGTAATTTCTTCCCCCTAAGAAACCTAAGTTATTTCATGTCCATTACATCTTGGTTTTCAATCCCAATTTAAGAGAATGAAAAGCAACATGGAAACCTGCAGTTGTGCGAGAAGGATTTATTTTGTGTGTGGGGAGATACTATTTTCCGAAAATGGAAGAGGCAAGGCGATTATCAAATAGAAGAATGGTATAAAGAAGTATGGGATATTGCTATTAATGATAAGTTAACGTGTTGTATTAAAGTTAAAAGAGGATTATTGAATCCAAATGAATTTGAAGAGATATGAAGATTATTTGTAGAGTTTGTTTTAATAAAGGGGGAAGGGTGCACACCTTCACAAGAGTCGTTACAATTTTGGAAAGTAGAATAATGGTCCCGGGGGTGGGGTGCACTTATTATTATCATTAATTATTACTATTATTATCATTTATTATTACTGTTTTGTGTTTATGTGTAAGATTTATCTGTTTGTCATATAATGTTAAAAAATTAAATAAAATCAAAAGAGAAAAGCAATTTGGATGGCAATTTTGGGTTGTAAAATGGTAAGCAGTACCTGCTCTCATTCTTTTGTAAAACAAAGCAAAACACCATCCTCTCACGGAGCTATTTTTCATTTAAAATCAAGTTTGGGAGACAGATACAGGCATTGGTCATATAAAGTCAAGGTTGTTTTTGAAGCTTAATGGAAGTTGGGGAACTAGATACACTTTATTCATTATTGAGATCCTGGTTTGGGAAGTGTTTGCAGTAGGATTTCTTCTGGGAAGGTTATCCTGTCAGCAGAAACAGTTGCAGAAAGCATTGTTCTAAATCAGCCTTCTTCGACCTGGGGGGCTGTCTATACATGGGGAAAGCCATGCAGTCACTATGGATAATCTTCACAGCCACTGTGGGGCTTTCTCCCAGTGCTGGGATATGAAAAAGTCAGGGATTTACCTGGATTTTTTTCAAAGGGAGCGCTGTCAACACTGTGCTTTGGCAATGTGACAGCGCTCCAGGGTCAACCTGCAGGGCAGGCCTAGTGGAAGGCGATCAGCAATTGGTCGCCTTCCACCAGGAAGAGGGCGGGTGCGGCTCCAGGACCTGGATGGCCATCTAGAAACCCCATGTTCCCTCCTCAGCGTCGGGATTACCTGACATCTCCCTGGAAGTGGGAGTGAAGAGGGAGGCAGCACGAACCTGGTACTGTGAAGACAGCCCCCTGTTGTTGGACTACAACTCACATCATCCCTACCCAGTATGGCCATTTAAGCTGGACTTAATAGTTCCTTGTTAACAACTTGATATCTTTTTCTCCCCATTGTGGTTTACTTATACATAATAAATAGCATCTTTGGCTAAGGTATCTTACTCAAAGTTTTTTTTTAAAAAATTATTCTTATATTTGAACTCTTATCTTAAGTGGAGGTGTATTTTTGCTATGGCAGGTGAATTATTCCCCCTCCCCACAATATCATTAGTCATTCATTTACTGAGAAAGTAATTCTGTAGACTTCTATGGTCGGATTTAAGGCCGATCTTGATGTTATGAAAGGTGTTTGATTCCCTTCCACCCAAAATGGCTGGCGAGGTGGAGGAACCCAGAGCACAATGACAGTACCTTACAATTTTCTTTTACTACGTTAGTGGTGGGGAGAAGTCAAGGAGGCTTGTTTCTTAACGGCAGGTAGCCACATATCTTCTATAGCGTCTAGTTCCTCCCTTTAAAACACAAGTAAACAAAAAGAAATCTAAAATGTTGCCTTTCCTCTCAGTGTGTGTTGTTTGTTTTTATACTTGTTTTCAGTCTTGGTACTCAGTTCTCTCTCTTTTGTAAAGGCAGAAGATGCGGTTGTTACATTTTCTGCACTGTGGCTCTGTACATTTTTAAAGCAATAAAAGTTGCATTGACATTTACATTACCTGAGACTTATGGATTGGATGTTACAAAATAGGGCTCAATTCATTAACTTTGTTGCTAACTGGAGTTATTGCAGCACAATGTGAACATATGTTCCACTGTGAATAGTCTTGCAAAGAAGACGTTGACCACTAGTTGTCACTAGTAGAAAAACTGCGGGGAAAACTTGACAGTGTGTCTGTGATTGATTAGGCAGGTTTTTTACTTCCAAGTAAAATATGAATGGAAAAAAATAGGGTTACATTCAGTGTGCGAGATCATCTCATTGCTAGCAATCAATATTTATTTGTTTATTAAAAGTTTCAGATCCTATCGGCCTTTCTGTTAACATATGCTCAGGGTGTATCACAATCACAAATATTTTATATTTATTTGTTATTACATTTATATCCTTCCCTTCCCTTCTTATTTGTTATTACATTTATATCCTTCCTCTCCCAAGGAACTCAAATCAGCTTACACAGTCCTCCACTTCATTTTATCCTTACAACAACAACCTTGTGAGGTAGGTTAGGCTGACAGGCAGTAAGTGTCTCAAAGTCACCCAGTGAGCTTCATGGCTATGTGGGGACTAGAACCCAGATCTCCTGAGTGCCAGTCCAACTCTCTAACCACTGCACCACACTGGCTGTTTTAAAGATTAAAAATAATGGGTGAGATTCAGACTAAATCATCCTTTGAATACACCCATTGAAATAAATGGAATGTAGGTCAGTCATGACTGAACTAAGTACTATTGATTTCAGTAAGCATACTCTAACCCATTCAATCTAAAAACAGCAGCAACAGAAGAAAAGGAAAACAATCAGGAACTACTGGGCAATAGGAATTAAATGAAGCCAGTTGCTTTCCTAAAAAGCCAAGTTTTAACTGCTCGCCAAAGGAAAAGTCAGGTGGCAAAAGAGAGGCAAAATATACCTCCTTGGATACACGTTTTACGCTGTTGGAAAACATGACAGGTTTTGTGGGAAAACCTGTCATGTGTCCCCTTCTGCCAAACATCACACAGTGGAGGCATCAGGCTGTTGAGCAGAGCTCCATACAGAAGGTGATCCTTGAAGCTTCAGACTAGCACTTTAAATTGAGCCTGGATGATTAGATGAAATAACACTGGACCTTTGTTGTTCTTAATTCCATTATTATTCTTAACAATCATTAATTTCTGCAACAGCACCAGACTGGAAAACATTCTTTTCCAAACAAATCCACTACAAATCCATAGAAACCATCTCTCAAGCTCTAGCACCTGCCCACCCACCTCCACTATGGAACAATACTTGAAGCTGCAGGTTGTTACTGGTTATGAAGTAGCAGGTTGTTACTGGTTTGCCCTGCCTAGCTTAGGCTCATGGTTTTGCTGATATCAAATGTCTCCCAATACAATGCCTATACCCACCCACCCCTCCAGGCTTTGAGTTTTTTGTCTGTTTAAAACAAACTGCTAGAACTGCAAACTGAGCACAGTTTGTTCTATGCTTGCATTGATCAGGAGCACTTTCCTAATCACTTCCTGTAATTAAATTCTTCGAAGCAATAAAGTTAATCTTCTTAGTGCATGTAAAAAGCTGACCCACAGCTTGAACTGGAAGAATCACAGTTGTTTATAGGCATGCTTTTTCAGGCCCAACAGTTTCATTCTACACCAGAAGCAATTAATATAATCAAGTTCATTTCCCTCTGCCAGAGATATGGTAGCAGTAATACTTTCTGCTGATGATGCAGGTCTTGTACTTCTGAACTCTTGGGACAGGTAAATGTCATTCAGCAGTTTTATAGGTTGGTGAAGGGTGAAACAACACAGGATGCTGAGAAGCTAAGCCTGAAAGACCTATATACTTTGTAGGCATTGGCAACAAGATCAGTTTACATATGAAAGCCATGCATCTCCCCTTCCTGCCATGAATACAGGTAAATAAGCCTGTAGAGAAACATTAGTGGAAATGATGGTATAGTAAAATTGTCACAGTGATTCTTATGAGTGTAGTGGATGGGGGAAAGGCTCAAAGTTACCTGTGAATCTATGATACAGTAGTGACTGAGCCCTGCTTCATGCATAGCCTGCAATAGCATGGGTTCTACTGCCCTATGGTGCTCCTGCAACATGAGCAACTTCTACTGATTTGTTTAGGCTGGATTGCTTGATATATATGATGCTATTCCATACCATGAGAGTATATGCCTTTAATACTGTGATTTATATAATCACATGATCTTTATTGACTTCTTCGGCAGAAATTGCCTAGGCTATTATCAGCAGCACGGGATTAGTTTCAGGTCAGTGGCAACATATAGAATAAATTTGTGTCTTTGGATCATTGATGGTGTCTGGTTTTATAACTGTTATTCCCTTGTCCCACAAGGGACATATTCTCCTGTGTTGCCCATTAATACTAGGAAGAAGTGCAGCCCATCTGTGTAACACATCATTTCTCCGTCGAGAAGCAGAATATTTACATTGGTGAGTCTTAGTTGCCAATTTTGATTTAGAGAGTCAAAGTCCTTGATACCTCCAACCCACCTCTCTCCCTCTGATGACTAGTATATTCCATTTAGCCAACTTTACTTGCTTCAAATGTTCAGCTATAGGTTGCATAACTCTTGCATAGGCATTTTGTGTACTTTTCTCACCGTCTCCAGCCCCAAAAGAGTCGTGAAGTGTGAAAGCTCGTCTAACTCTTCAAACTATGCAAATAGTCAATATTCTTTATACCTTGGAATTACTTCCTCGAGGATACCTCACATTGCAATTAAGCCAAATCATTGGGAATCAACACCTTTTAATTCCAAGCCTACAAAGTATTTTGTAGATAGCAAATAGTTTATGGCGTTGCAGCTATGTTTGTCCTACAGGCTGAGCCCTACAAACAGTAGTAATTGTATACTTCATTTATAGGGGTTTGCTAACTTACTAATTTTAGGAAAGCCTCCCTGTATTTTCTGATATGTGTTGGCCACATATCGCCTGCAAATAGCAAGGAATTATGGGTGTACTGAGGATGTTTACTTCTTTATGCAGCATGCTGGCCACTTCACTGTCACCCCACGTGAACTCCGAACATAAAGCCCGCAGCTTTGCATTTTAGGTAATGGTAATCAGTACTGATAGGCATGTTGCCTTCAGTGAAGCTTGTCTACAGCATTACTGATATTCCCATTTAGGAACCCCTGATGAACTACTGGTTCCCCCTCCCCTTATTTCTTTTTCTTTCTTCTTTGCAAAAGGTAGTCTGAAAACTACTGTCCTCTTTGTACCAACTAGCACTTCAAAAGGTTTCTCTCTCTTTTTTAGGGTGGGGGGAGCTTTGAAAGGTTCTACTTCAGGCAAAGTTGTTTAGAGCAAAAATCAAGTAAGATGGTGGAGAACTAAGGAAATGTCTGAGAAGTTGTGTTTTGTTGAATCTGCTCCAGTCTATAGGCTTTGTCTAAAGAACTGCTATAATTGTGTACTCTATGCCTTTTTTCCAGTCAAGTGACAGGGTGATCTACTATGAGAAGATACGATTGGCAACGCTGAGGGATCCCATCTTATTTCCAGGTCATGTGAACTAGATCTAGATATGAAACTAAGATTGGATCAATCGTATCTGCCAATATTACAGATCTTCTGATTTCCATTATGACTAATAGGAAAGTGGTTGAGTTGGTAGATAGCGCAGTCTGTGCTGCGATTATACCTCAAATAGTTTATAATCATTGACGAAGAAAATAGTTAAACAATCCTGTCACATCCAATCAATTCTCCTTCCCCTGTTTTGCATCCTTTCAACCGGGTCTGAGTAAGTGGTTGGTATTTTGTTGCATGATACTGCATTCAGTAAAGTTCTGAGGACAGAACTAGTGGAATGCAGCCAAGCACGTAGTGAAACATAGCCAAGGCTATGTGTCAAGACTCAAGGACGGTTTGTCCCATCTGCTGGCACTCCAAACCAAACTTGTAAAATGCTGTTCTAGGACAGAGGCTTAGAGGCTTGAAGCAGAATGGGGCAGGAGTGGGCAGGAAGTGGTGACGGTGTGTGTGTGTGTGTGTGTCTTGGCGGTAGGCCATTGGATTCAAACGGTGCATCTTAGCAACCCTTTGTTCACTGAGTGGACTCAACACAGTGCCAAGAATTTTCTGTAGTAAAGGCTATTTCAGGACTTCTTTTTCACTGCAGGTGAGATGAAGGGTCATGATTCTGCCCTGCTTGATTAGCACAAAACCATGCTCCAACTGCAGCAGCACACACACGTCTGTTTAGCATCGCAGCGGCTGAAAAGGTCTGGGTAGGAGATGTGGGCTGCAGTTCTGGCAGGGAGTGTGTTTCAGAAGTGATTTTAACGCTGAGCTGTCTGAAGGCATCTGCAGTAAAGGCTGCTGAATAATTCATAAGAACTAATATATTCTATAAATTTCAGTAGATTATTCCTTCTGTGTTCTTCCAGGGATGTATTCATTATTTACCAAATCACTTTTATAGACCCTACTTGTTTTGTATCTCATTTAGTAGCAAATTGATGAACTAGTGGATGGCTAAAATCTGAACAATTTATTAGTATTTATTTCATTTTTAGACTGCCCCTCCTTTTAACTGAGGGCAACACCCATGGTTCTCCCCTATGCATGTTATCCTCACAACAAACTTGTGATGTAGGTTAGGCTGTGTGTCAGCATTTTTACGAGCATTGCATTTAGAGAGAATGTTAGTGATTTGGGGGGAGGGAAGGTGAATAATGTCTTCCTGTGAATAATCTTGCTCAGAGAGCATTGTTGAGCAACAAAAGTGGCAGATTTTCACTTTTTTCCCCCTACACTGTATTTTTGGAATGAAAGTATAGAAAAACTTTTGCTACTTTCCTTCGTGTGTATGAAAACCTGCTCATAAACTCATTGATCAAATCTTCGCTGCATTTGGAATTAAATTTCCTCTTGGTAACTAATCTCAACCATATGTTTTGGTCCCAAAGCTTCAGGAAAGGTTCAGAAGCGCCTGTTTGCATAATCTGAGGCATTTGAAATTCTGAGTGCTAATGATTTGTGCATAATTTATTACTCTTGCTGTGGAGCTCCATCACACCTACTCCCCCGCCCCGGTTTTCCTCCGCAATTTTTAGCTCCATTTCATTAGCGTATTAAGCGAATGTCCCCTTTCACGTGGGTTTGTGGTATCGTGCTATACTGATGAAATGTCCCTTTTGCTTGTTTGCTCTTCCATTCCGCCCCACCCCGCCCCGCCTCTTCTCCTTCCGCCTCCAGTTCATTGGTTGTAACATTATGATGGGTATGGGATCCTTCCCCCCTTCCCTCTGGCTTTGTTGTCTACCTATTTACTAACACAGTGCTGGAGGAGGAGAACTGCCCCATCCTCCCCTTTCATCAGCAAGCTCTCCCTTCAAAGCATATGCCCCCAACAAAGGAAATAGTGAGACGACGGCACTACATTGGGGCTGAAGGGTGCTTTAATTCCGTTTGGGGGAAATAATCCTGACTTCCCTTGCTCTAGGAAAACACAAAAAAGGGAGGGGGAAAGGTGGGGTGTCTACAGGACAGGCATGACATCACCTGAGTGCTGTGCTGGAAAACTGCAAACCAGGCATGACAAGAGTGCGATAAAACACTGGTGTGACGGAGCCCGTAATTTTGCTTGTATTGTAACTTGCTTTCGATATACCTTTAATGAGATGGTTGGTTCCAGATTTGTTGTCTGCAAACTTGCACCCACCCACCCACACAGAGCCACGAAGAAGTCTAGAACTTGAATTGTGATTTTTTCACAATTTTTGTTGCATTTTTGTTAAGTTTTAGAAAAACGTACAGTGAAGCTTGCATAAAAATGGCAAGTTGGTAACCCTGTTACCTGAATCATTGATTAGTCTTTCATGCAACAGATATTTCACTTGACATTTCAAGGTGCATCATGCAGCTATAAAGGCAGAATTGATTAGAATTTTAGCAGAATGGAGTGTTAGCATTGGAATAGTATAATTTCTTACAACAAAGCATTACAGATTCAACGGACACAATCCAGTAAACATTTATATGCCATCACTTCATGACACTGAAAATTGAAGAAAAGTGGAATAAATAATTCTTATGTTATACAGAACCATACTCCATTCTGTCTCAATTCCAATTTGTTGCAAATGGATCTGATAGTAATATCAAATTCCAATCAATCCCATTGCTAATCAATAATAGAGTATGTTTCCATATTTGCTTGCTTCTCAACTTCAGGCTTAGTTTTTTAAACTGATTTCTAAACATGATTGATCCTCTTCACAGATGCAAATTCAAACAGTGCTCATCAGCCTTTAATATGTGTACAGTAAAAAGTCATTTTCATAGCAATTATATTTAGCATTTGAATTATCCTCACAATGGATAATTGTAAATGAACATTGTAAAAGTTACAATGCTAGTATAGCATATATGCTGGAATCAGGAGTATGCTACTTATTTACCCCTGAAATTGAATGTAATCATTGCTTCAATATTCCATATTTCTCCTTTTTCTCAAGAGCTTAGTTTTCTTCCTACTCAGTCCTTCCCTACATAATGAACTATCATATAGAGCAATGGGGAACTGTTCTCCTAATCTGCATCCCTCCAATCATTTTGAGGATGCTAATGAACAATGCTAGGGAGACGTCAACCATTATGGTACACAGGGCCTGAATAAATCAGTGTGCATGGATCATTGACCATCTTTGTTGTAAAACAAATGGCCTGTGGTCAGTTAATCATATAAAGAAACATGTGGGGTGGGGGCGGGAGACATTCTGTGTAAGCCCCAGATCATCTTGTAGTTTTATAAACACAACAGCTGTTAAAACATGGAGACACTACAGTTACACATTATTGATACAAATGCAATCCTTGCTGATTGATGAGGTTGCCGTATTAGCATTTGATTTTCGGAGTAGCCTTTTCCCTCCCCTCCAATTCATGCTTTATCTTTGGAACTACCTTAGTCAGTCATTGACATCTCTTTATCTCCAAGGTTTAAATGCAGAAAAGATACTCTGATCTTGCAATTATGGGAACACTATCAGTTGAGAAGTGGCCAGCCTCATTCCCTCTTGCTTGCTGGCCAGAGGCCCGAAAACAAGTATTTAGCTTGCTCAGCCTTAAGTAGCCTGAAGCAAGATTTCCTTATTGACCTTGGATGCTAATGCACCATGAACTGGCTTTACAGACTTAGCCAAGTTGAAATTCTATGTTTTGTTGATGTTCATGTAGCCTTCAGGTACAATTAACCTTCTGGTTTAACATCTTATGGGAGTTCATGCTGTTGGTGTGTGAACCTTTGCGGATTTGATTTTTCTCTTTGGTTATGTGTTGTTTTTTTCATTTAGATGGAATTATTTTGCTTACCAACGAACTCCTTTTTGTTGTCTCTCTTGTGTCTTCGTCATTCATGTTAAAGATCTGCAGGCACATTGATGGGCATTTAAAGGTCACCAGCTCTGACAATGAAATTAATTAAATACGTCTGTTATCATCTGCTTAAAAGTAGGCTTTGTAACTTACAAATATATATATATATATATATATATATATATATATATATATCCAGTGCAATGCAGTCACATGAATGGGATTTATTTCCCTCTGTAGGTTAGGCCAACCTTTCCTAACCTGTTTCCCTCCAGATGTTTTAAACTACAACTACCATCAGCCCCAGCCAACAGTGCCAGTGGTTGGGGTGATGGGAGTTGTAGTCTAAAATATCTGGAGAGCACCTGGTTGGGGAAGGCTGGGTTAGGCTGCATGCCCAGAAAACCGAAAGGGTCAATCCAATGCTTGGGTGCACAGTTCATGTAGGATTCTTCTCCTCTCCCTTTTAAGAAGAGTTTGGGTGAATTGATTGGTCCTGATAACTAAATAAGGCCTGTCTACATATACACCATGGAGTGAGAATTATGTGGTGTACTGTAGAAATTGTAAAATGGATTGTGTCACTTTAACCTTAAGGTAGGATGATTGCATTTTTAATGCCTGTGTTTGTTGTTTAAAGAGGAGAACCCTGCAAGTAGAAAACTGGTATAGGATGGCCTCTGGAAGGATCAAACTAGGCTAAAAGCTCTCTCCTTGGAATACTAATTTTCTGTTTGCCCAGAGTCTTTTACATGGGCAAACACTCCACCCTGACTCTCTTGTATCTGTAGTAAACCAAGCCTTGGCCCTTCAGCTTAACGGTTAAGTGTCCTTGTTTTGGTGTACACAGCAGACGGTATTCTCTAAAAGACAAAAGCAAGACGTGTTGGCAAAGTGTTTTCTCAGCCCATCAGATGATATTGCTCCTTCTATTCTTGGGAGAATAATTGAAAAATTTCCCTATTTTCCACAAATTTCCAACTACAAAACTTGGTACTGCTGTGCCTACTACCTGCAAAACAATGTTGAGCAATGTGCCTGCATTACCAATGTGCCTGCATTACCATTACTGAAGGACCATTCCCACAGCCATCCAAGGAGGGCTTAATTGAACGGATGCTTTTTCTCACTAAATTAGTCCTGTGAATTTGATCCATGCTGTAGGAATCCTGGCGATAAAGACTGGAGGTTCTTTACAACCTTTTTCACAACCGGGAGCTTGAAAGCTTTGGAGATGAGAGGCATGATTCCCCCCCTCCCTTTGGGCAAAATTTCTTCTCTCCCATCCATGAAAGGGGTCCTAAAATTCCCAGAGTCACTGGAGGGGATACATCCCACCTACTGAAAATAAAGGGAGGCAGCAAGGCCAAACTAATCAGTGGTGCCCTGAGGCTTTTTCAGTTCCTGTGACAAATTAAAAGAGGTGAGGGGTGAGCTGCAGAGGGGGGACTGGAGGGGATTGTAGGAGATGAGGCAGCAGAGTGTAAAAAGTTTGGGCAAATTAGGTTGCCTGAAAGATCCAATTTGCATGTTGAAGAGGCATGAAAGGATCAGAGGGTGAAAGCCAATTAACAGATCAAAGGCAGGGGAAACAACCCCACCCCCTACCCCTAGAATGGTAGTTGGTGGAAGAAGTTACGGACAGGAGTAAGATGTGGTCTTAAAAAATGCGTTGGTCTCTTCATATGGTAGAACAGAATAAATGCTGAGAGGATTTCTGGATTAAAGAGCATCCGTTGCTGGGTACATCCTTCTTCAAGCTTACACGCTGAACTTGTTCCAGCTGGACATCCATATTCATGCCAATCCCTTGGTGTGAGTAACTGTACAGCTAATGTACTGGGCAAACCTAGAGTTACTAGCGCAGTAGGTTTACTCAGGCTATAGCTGTTTAACATAAACTTCTGGCTGGCAGCCCAATTTTCAGGGATCAAGGGAAGGAACAAAATAAGGGGGAAAGAACATGAGATGGATTTCAAATACAGGACCTCTCCCTTTTCTGCTGTGTATATTTCAAGACAGGTGAGGTCTACACTTGATACATTCCATAACAACAACAACAACAACAAATCCCTATGAAACATTTTTTTGAAAATGGAGCAGGGTGAGGAGAGAGACATTTATTAAACACACACTGAAGCTATTCTTAATTGTGGGCCATAACTATCATTATATGGTGAAACACCCATGGGTGGATGGGAGGGTAAACCTTCCCTATATGAACCTTCTCTAACCTTGTGCCTTCCAAATGTTCATGACCTCAGGAATAGCATAGAGGTAGCTGATGGAGGTTGGGAAAAAGACGTGGGGGATAGGGGAACTGTTAGGGCAAGAGAAAGGTATAAATGTGGTAAATAGGCTTTGATGGGAAGAGGAAAGAGGGGTAAGTGAAAGGAAATGAATTAAGTTAATCGGGAACAAAGTAGGATAACACGCATATCAAAATTTGAAAGGGCGGAGAAAGACTCCTTGGCCATCTGATGACCTCTCTGGTCCTCACAACAAACCTAACTAAAGTAATCTCTCTTCAGCCTGTCATATCCTTCTGACACAGTTGAATAATCCTTCCAGTCAATCCCTAGTGCTCTTTTATTTTATTTTCCTAAGCATTGAACCTGGTTCCTACCCAACATGTATTCTGTATAACAGTCCAGATTAGGCCCCAGTAATGAACATTTGATACTGGTTATGATGCAGTCACTGCCATTACCTCACAGCAGCCTGCCCTTTGCCAAGGCTAGCCCATGTTCTGGCCAACCCTTCACACCACAGCACACTGATGTGCATTAATGTAAAGTGGCATTGATAGTACCATGTGCTGAATTCGGGTATTTTACTATCCCTGAAATGCCCTTCATAAATACATCTCTGCCTCCAAGGAGACCACAAAATTGTAACAGTCAGTGCATCAGCTTTGATAGGGCCAGAAGGAAATCTGGCCCTATCAAAGGTATCTTGGTAATTGTGCTTTAAAAGAACTTCAGTTTTTAGTTTGTTTTGGGTTGTGGTTGGGGGGCGGCAGTAGGCTGTGTTCCATACTGCAGCACAGAATGGTGTCAAACATGATTATGGCAAAAGCTTTGCCTCTGGTTGCTGGCAGTCCAAAGAACACACACACTAATTAGTAGAAATAATTATGCCCATGAATAGCAAATAGCAAACCTCCAAAGCAGTGTACCTTGAAGTTTTAGATGCTGATTGTTGGATGTTACATTTTTGGTCCAAAGTTTTTTGAGCACCAGCCCTGGAGTCTGTAGTGTCATGCTAATCATGTGAAATGCTTCAGTATGTTGTGCCAGTGCAGCAGCATGGGTCACTGCTGGAACGTTACGCTGGCAACAGCCAACCTGCCAGATGGTGGCATGGTGGCTTTTGCAAAGTTGTTTATCTAGCACAGAATAGAGAAGAGATGGGTGGGGGGGAAGTCAGGCCTAAATACGATGGGGAAAAAGAGTGATGAGAGAGAGATTTAACAAGCAAGAGACCAAAACAGTCTGCAGTACTTAAATCTAGCAATGGACAAACTTACCCCATAGAAATTCTAACTTACGTTTAAGTTACGAATTCCTCTGTCTAACCTCAGATTAATGGTTCTCCATTATTCCAATACCTCATTGTGTATATATGAATTGTTGGCCATGTGCATCAACAAGGTGTGTTTTGGGAACTGCTATCCCCTCTGATTGGTTCTTATCATGTATCCTACTGTCAGTATGGAATCAATGGAGCTGAGAAAAAGCCACTTCCATCCGCCAAAGCCCAGTTCTCCCCCTTGCCTGCCAGTTTCTCAGGGCTGCACCACTCTCCTCCTGACTTCCTCCTCAGATTTTCTTTCCAGTGAGTGTCCCTCACAGTGCCACCTATCAGCACCCAGGTCTTAAAGCAAACTTTTACTTGCCAAACAAGAGAAATAATTCTGTCTAATACTAAAAAGAAATGGCCTTGGTTAACTAGCTGGCCACAGAAAGGAAACAAAGACATGAATGAAAAAGAAATGTTGAACAAAAGGTGCATTCCAACCTAGATGGCTGTTTCTTTGGATTTTACACTGTTTGGTTTGGAAAACTAACTAAAGGGACTTCATTCCATGAACACGAGCCTTGCAAATGGGATGTTTACATTTCCCACAGGAAGTGAAGGGTTAAATCAATCAATAGTAGGACTTTTGCAGAAATGGTGGAGTTTAGATGCTTTTGAATGCAGTGCTATGCATGTTTAGACAAAAAAAAGTCCTACTGGCTGGGGAATGCTGGGAATTGTAGGACTTTTTTTCTGTCTAAACATGCATAGGATTGTGCCTTTGGTCATGCAGAGTGGGCAGGCTTTTGTAATCAATGTCAGTTTGAATAACAAAAATATGAAAGTTATTTAGATAGCCAGCCAAGCTTAGGACACATAGGGGCATTATGAACATAACATCCTACCAGTGAACTAATTTTGAATTTTGGCGACATCCAGTTTAAACCACATATAATTATTTTCCTTTTTTTGCCAAATGAATCTCCTTTCCATGTCTAAATTCAGTTTTCTGCGATTACAAAGGTTGGTTTCCCTTTTCTTGTTTTATTCTTTCTCTGCTTTACAGAAGTGGAAACCTACAACCAAATGGTCCAGTGTACTCTCAACTCCTAACAAGAATACATCTGTTCAAGGCTCTAGCCACCCTGGGAGCCTTATAGTGCTGTTGAAAGCTTGCCAGGGGTCGGAGAATCAGTGTCAGAAAGGAAAAAAAGTCACCTTCTTTTCTTTCCCACCTTCCTCAAACCTGCCCCTATTGTGCTAAATCACTACCTTGTCTGTGGGTGATCTTCACTTCACTGCTCTAAATTATGCAAAAGCCTCTAAGTTTGGTTAGAAGGAATTACACTGACAAATATTTCACCTTACATACTTGGATATTCTTGGGGTACCGGAGGACAGACAAAGTCCTACAAAGTACCCTTATGTGAGATCTGAGATCTTTTAACTTTTTTGGTTTCTGGAATTGACTATACTTATAATTTTCTAGGTTTAATTAATTATCATGGGCAATCAATTATCCACATGAGGAACTGATTTTATTATATTAGATGACAGCCCATCTTAGCATTTGTTAAAACTCTCTTGAATAGATAATGTTAGTGTATGCATGGAGTCTTTCACTTGCTTTTTGTTCATTATTAAAGTGGTATGAAAAATGTACTATGTGCTATTGATTCATATTGATCAATACAAGACCCAGTAATAATTAGGAATCCAGTCTTTTTCTCTTTGACTAGCCCACTTCTTTCCCCTTATGTCTTTGTACAATTGATCTCGTTACTTTTTCCACCATGATTAAAATCTCTTAAGTGTGGCCACCTCAATTTACAGTTCACATTTCAAGAAGGGGTCTCTTATGTCTTGCCAGTCCTCTGCATGTTCACTCATTAAATTATACATATGCTAATGAAGTGTGAAAATCAGCCAAATAACAACTCTCTGTAATCGCTTAATGTCCCCAGAGCACTGTGGCTTTTTTATTATTATCTTATGATTTGCAACCTATTCTGAGTCACTTTTAGGGCGTCATTCCAACAGCTGAGGTTAATTAGCATTTTCACTCTTACCCCTTCGGAGAGAAGCTCAGCTGAGTGCTAGTCGTCACCCACCAAACTGTTCACGTTTTCCATTTTGAATTGACAATCTATTCTAGCCTGCAATGGCTTCCTGCTGTGGTGACAGGGTGCTGCTCTCTGCTTGAGCCTGAGGGTATTCAGTTTGGTGGGCAAGTTAAAATACTTAGCATTTTTAAGGTCATTTATTTATTTTGATCGAAATTTCTTTGGAATATACTTCCCTCCTTCACCTTGCTAACAATAGAATGATCGCTTTTAAAATTCAAATATGTATAGCTACCACCCCAGAAATAACTCGACGATCATACTGTATTGAATATTTAAATCTTTTAGCTGTATTTTCATAGAAAGTTTAATACATGTCACTTACAATTTGGCTTGAATTTTACTGGTCTGGAATGTTATGAAGGTTATTTACAACTTTACACACCCCTTCGTACACTGCTGTAATCCTGCCAGATTTTGCAGGTTTCTGTGTGAATCTCCTGCCCTCCTCCAAAAAATTTATTATAGTTGTGCCTGGTAGCCTCTTCTCATACCTCAAGCTAACGTTCAGGAAAATACATGTTCAAATCGTCTTAACTTAAAGGATCCCCTAGGAGAAATGCTATGAGTGACATATGAAGTGCAGGTTACACTTGATGGGGATGGCACTGAAAATAGCCAGTATTCTAAGCCCATACTGCTAAGAATTATCCACATAGCTCAGGAAGCCAGGAACCTGCTCCTAACCCAGGTTCCTGGCTGGTTGTAGCGGTGTGGGAATTTGTAATACAGTGGTGACAACCTATGTATCAAGTCATTCTAAATCTTACATTCCAAGACAAGGTAATCCGTTGGGCTTTGCCATGTGCATTGCGTATGACACTTATTTCCATTTCCTACTCACTCAGTCTCTGTCTTTTAACTTATATAAAGCTTAGCGTTTTTGTTTCACGACTGCTGTAATACTTCAGAACTTTGCATCAGCGTTTCCCTTTGTGGAAACTGGTCCTATAGTGGATATCTGGAACATTCCTTCAGTTTGGTAAGAGGTAACATAATAGAACTTCCTTTCCTAGGGGTACCCTAATTCCCAGTACCCTTTTAAATATCATTTTGTCCTGGAAGTAATTGCTTGTATATGCATCATATTGATGGGATTGCAAAGCATAAGATGGAATTGTACTAGAACTTTACACAATGCTGAAAATAGACCACCTTGTATAATGATGGTCCTATATTTAGCGCTATGTTGATTTGCATTGGAGGCAGAACCATCAATATTCTTCCACACTCCCATGAATGCCCTTTAGTCCTTAAAATTGCAATGCATTGACTCGTGTGAGGAATTGAATTTGGTTTATCCCTTTTCAGCTAGATCTATGATAGGTCAGTATCTGAAAGAGTTTAGACTCTAAACCTTAGAACAAGGTGTGAATATCAGCCATTATCTCCCTTTTAGGTCCATGGAAAAGTGTGAAAAAAGGAGAGCTTCAGAGAGCACTGAAACATTTCTTTGCCTGCTATACTAGACGGTCAAACTCTAGCTAGCATATTGGTCAGAGGTACTCTTGGGCTCTGAACTGTTCACATGCCTGCTAATCTTCTACTTCAGGCTGCCGTCCCTGGGACATTGCTCCAGCAGACCGACTTACAAAGGCATTGCTTGGGGCCTTGTAAGTTATTTACATTTTCTCTGTGTGTGAGCTTGATTTCTCTCTATGTACACACATCCATTCATTCCTCCCCAGGGTAAATCTGCCGAATGCCCTCATGTGCACACTGATGGAATGGAGCCCAGTTTTCTCTTGCAGTTGCTACACAAGCATTTGAGATATGGTATTGATGAGCCATTTGGTCTCTTCTTCTCTCTATCTTTCTGATTAAGAATGATGGGCTTTACATTCTTAACAGCACTAATGTCTTTTGAGAATGGCCATTATATTCCTTAGAAGAGCAGCCATTTGCCAAAATTCAAATGCTGCTGATAACCCACCTGACAGCACCTGAGGCAACTTCAACGTTTCACAGAACTGCCTGAGGCACAATAGGCATGGGAGAGGTTGGCTGGCCAGCTGGATATAGAGCTGCTTTCTGTTCCACTCCTCAGTTACTACCCAGATCAGGGGAGAGAATAGGATTAAAAAAAATGATCCTCTGCCATCATAGTAAGTGTTTTTCTCTTTAGTCTAAATTGTCCAAAAAAAACACCCCACATCCATTTTTTATTACATTCCTTTTCTTCCAGGTCCCCTTCTGTAAAATGGGAATTATTAGTAGTATAAGGTAGGTACCTTTTATCAAACGAAAAGTGACCCCACTGACCTGTTACTTTTCGTTTGATGAAAGGTACCTACCTTATACTACTGTTATTTTCTCATGCAATTTGTGATAAGGAGAAATGGTTTACACTCCTGTTTACTCTCACGTAAGATGCAAAGAATTCAGCAGGCTGTACTCCCTAACCTGGAAAATTAGTTTGAAAAGTGGAAGATAAATGACCTAAGGCTGAATCCTATGAACATTTAGACAGAACAAGTCCTACAATTCCTTCCATTCCCCAGGCAATCAAGCTGGCTGAGGGAATGCTGGTAGGACTTTTTTCAGTCTAAAAGTTCATAGGATTGTGCCCTTAAACAAGTAAGCAAACGTAGGACTGCAGGCTCACAGCTCAGTCTTTAGTTTCCTCAGAAATATATCTTTCTGAATTCACTGGTAAGCCTGCTTAAGATGTCAACCTTAATATTGTAAAGCACTTGGAACAGTAACATGCCACATTGATAATTAAAAAATTAGAACTCTTCATTATTCCCACAACTGCTTACAAAGTGCCGATAGCGCTAAAACTCCATGGCTACCACAGAAAGAAATCATTTATGAGCCATCTACTTTTAATGTTGAATGGAAACTTGCTTCTTTGGGAGTGGGAGCTGATGCAGGGAAACCTGCAAAGTAAGCTTTGGCTGCATGCGTAGTCTGTTCTTGTAAATGACTAATTTGGATCCCAGCCGAAATGCGTTTAATGGATGCCATATGAATCCATCACCTTCTACTTTTATAAAGCCAGCTAACTGACCAAGTCCTTGAAACGCTAATGTTCCAGAATAATGTGGTTCCCGCAATATAAAGGGCATTAAAAATTAAAATGGTTTTCTTTTATTCACTCTAGAAATACCACAGTTGCAATGTCATAGGCCAGGCTAGGTGTATTTCAGAAAAAAGGCATCAAGGAATGTGTCTTCAACTTGCCCTTGTGAAAATCCTCTGTAGCTTTTCTATTTGACATGATAAATTTCCAACTCCCTGGTTACATGTTGTAAAATGGTGTGTAAAATGACAAGTCTCTGTGCAGCTAAGAAGCTTGCTTATTCTGACCATCTTCATAAGACCTTTATCTTTAGAATTCACAGCAACCTCTGGTTATTTCAGCCTTCCAGCAGGGATCACACAGTGTAACAGGAGATCACTTGCCTAGTCACACATGGGCCAGATGTCTTGCGTCCTTCTTAGCTTGTCTGTTACCTATGTGAAAGTGAGAACAGAGCAAATTGCCTCCTGGCTCAGGAAAGAAAATCTAGAGTGTTTTTCTCTTGACGCTTGTTGCCATTTTTGTATCCAGCAAAGATAAGAAGAATAACATAGGTTATACTTTAAAAAAGAAAGAAAGGAAAAGGAATCTGAAAATTCTGGAAAGGACTTGTACTGCAGTGAACTATAATTTCTACATGAGTAGCTTGCCTAGGACAGGTGCATTAGCTGCATTTTAACTGGAGAGTTTATGATTGCAGTATCTGCCTGGGGAAATGATTACAGCGTCTTACAGAAGTTGCTGGGAAATATACTATGGTGCGTTCTCAGTACATGCAGAGCACAAGCCACTGCTGAGCCTCAGTGTTTCCCTATTTGAATGTGGACGCATGCTAGAATACACCCAACATCCCTCCCTTGCAGTTGAGCAGTGCAAAGAAAATATCAGCATTGGTGGGCAAGGTATCTTTTAGGGGCAATTGTCTGCCATTATTGCACTTTTCATTGAGGAACACTTGAGAGGCTACTGAGGAACCCCAGAGCTCCATGGTACATGTTTTGGAAACGTGTCTATGTTTATGTAGAAGCACACTCCTTGGATCATATTAGCATCCTATCCAACCTAGTATGGGAAGGCCCCGTAACTTTGCTGTAGAGCACCTGCTTTGGATTCAGTCCCAGGTTGAATCTTTGGCATCTCCCAGTAGGGCTGGAGAAACATGGAGAGCCACTGCCAGTCAGTGTCGACAGTACTGGGCTAGATGGATCAATGGTCTGACTTGGCATAAGGCACTTTCCTGTGTTCCTATCCTATCTAAAGAAAGTATGCAAACATATTATTAGCTCAGGCATGATATTCCTCATCTTCTTTTATCCATACTCTGCTTCTAACACTTTATGATAGCATGTTTCATAGAATATATTTACCAAGTCATTGTTATCCCTTTATTGCAATTCTTATTCTTCACCAGTTTGGGAAAACTTGTTGTTGTTGTTGTTGTTGTTGTTGTTGTTGTTATTATTATTATTATTATTATTATTATTACAATTGTGGGGCAGGGTTCCTTTTGGAAATATTTTAGTAAGCTGTTAATATACTGTATAATAGCTTCATCTTATTTCTCTGGTTCTATTGTAGGAAGTTACATGACTGTAGCTCTTTTTATTTTGAATATATTGATAGTCATTGGCATTCTGAATTGCATGACTTGGAAATAAATCCCATGTATTTCAGTGAAATTCACTTCTATAGCTGTGTGCTTAGAATTGCTGCTTTAGTTGTTGCTTGGTTTATCCAGACCTCTGACGCCATCTAAAGAAGCTGTCTTACTGTGTTCCCATGACTATTCTGTGTTTTCAGAATTTATCTTCTCTTTAGTGCAAGACCAGGAGTAATTAGAGGATAAGTGTTATGAGGCTCTACATGCTGTAGATTTCTATCATTAGTTGCTACTGACCAATGTTTTATTGGAACAAATTATAATCTTTGGAAATACAGAGAAAATACTTGTCTACCTTTCTTCTGTGACATGGCCTTAACCCTTGGGAAATTACATTTTATATTCTGTGCACAGTGCATAGCAAAAAGAGAATCTCTTTATGCAAAGCATATGAGGCTTTCAGTGGGAGCCTTGGAAGAGCTTCCATTTAAGTCTAGCTAATTATGACTTGCAACCTGTGCCATAAATTAAAGCTCACGATGAGCTCATGACCAGTCAAGGTCTGTAATGTTTACAAGTCGTAAGGTCATGGTGGAAAACAGCAAGGAACAGCCATTTAATAGGCTGTTGGCCTAGCTGTCAAAATTATTAATTAAATTTTATCTCCTCTCCTACATGCTTGAGTGCCACCAGTATGAATCTTCAGACACGAGGAACCCATGCACAGTAATAATTGGGTGCTTATCACAGGCCAAGCAGTCTTTTAATATGATCCTTTGTTTGACAGCTATCATAATGCACTGATGGAAGATATCAAGATTTCTGAAAATGCCAATAGAATGCATCACTGTGCATCAGACCCTCAGGTTTTAGATCTTAGGATAAAGAAGGCAACTAAGAATCAATAGAATGTGAACTAATACATTTATCCATAATTAGCTTCAGGGGGAAAAATAACTCCCAGTGAGAGCACCAAGGGCATCGCCTACAATTTGTCTTATGCAGGGAGAGGTGCTTTTTTTAAATATAGAATTGGCATACCAGCAGGAATGACTGTGTTGCTGTTCCTTTTGCATGCCTTTTTAGATGGATTTTTAAAAAGACTTGTCCTACCCATGCCCCATTTTAACCGACTAGTTATCACTGATCAGGAAAAGCTCTTATCTCCAATCAGCAGCTGTTTGGAGATAACAACATTTGCCTGTGGATAAGGAGCAGGGCGAAGAAGAAGAAGCTGGCAGGCCACCTTCCATGGACTAGAGGTTCCCTATGTCTGTGTTAACAGAATGATCTAAAGTCAGATTCAATTAGAAAACTGTAATAGCCACAAAGCCTTTCCTCAGAAGGTTTATTTGCTAGCTGCACTACAGCAATGTTTGACACAGTACTGCCTATTGGACAGAGCAGGTCTGCACAACTTTGATCCATTAATCTCAATGCAGCCAATTAGGAAAATTGCTGTTATGGGTGCTGTTATGTATAGCTGCACCCTACCCCTCAAAGGCTCAATAAACCTGCTATGTTTACTGAGTTTTGTTGCCTGCCTAAGACTGAACAAATAGATGTGTTGTCCTGAGTTTGGGAGGCCATTATACATTGCTAGTGGGAAGCTTTTGACTTAGTGGGACACAAGATGGAATTGAGCATTAGATTTGGGCCTGGGTGCTACTCTGGATTTCCACCACATACTCAGGTAAGTTTCAAGCTTTGCCCAGATCCAGTAAAACAGGTTGTAATTTGCACTTTCTGTTTTCCCACAGTTGATTAATATTCAGCCACTTTTAGAATGTTTAAAAGTTCTGGGTGAAAAATCATCTTAGGATTTATATCCTGCTCTTCTTCTGAGGAGTTCAGGATGGCATACATGCTGCAACAGCAGGAAACATGTGAATTGCACTTCCTGGCTCCTTCATCCTCATGATAATCCTGTGAGGTAGGTCAAGCTGAGCAACTGACTCAAGGTCACCTGCTGAGCTGAATGTCTGAGTGGGAATTTGAATCTGGATCTCCACAGTACACAACTCTAAATACTTCACCATGCAGGTTTTCAAGCTTGCGCACTTCCATCTCACAAATTCCTGTACAAACATTACTCATGCCACACTAAAATAAGAACAAGGATTCATAGGACGGTCGAAATAGTTCTGCGTGCCCAAGAGGACTTATTTTTCTTAGGCAGCAGTCCTTCCATTCCATGTGGCAAACTGATTTTTCAACTGAGGGGAACTTCAAAAGTATTTTGAGTCACTTATGCAGAGAAAAAGAGAATTAAAGAGTTGTACTGTGATAATGTGGTTTTAAATGTGGTTTTGTATTTTGGGCGGGGTGGCTATATCGGGGGCTTGCTTTGAGCTTCTGGAAACATATTGTGAAAATATTTTAATAAATACAACTAATAAAAAGGCTAATGCAAGCTCTTTGCATATGCCTAAGTAACCCCTTGGATCATACCAGGAAGTGCAATTCACATGCTTCCTGTTGTTGCAGCACTAGATAAACATCTGACCAGTTCCCTTCCTTGTTTCATTTTAAGCTTCAGTCCCCCATTTGTTAAATAAGAACAGGAAGGACCCACTCAGAGAGATACTGCAAATCACACACACGATCGCGTAATGCATTTGCACATTAAACATGCTGTATAAATAACTTATAGTAATAAATACAAAGAGGCTTGGCCATTCGTTTCAAATCAGACACTGTAAGTAATGAGATAAGAGCTGCATACCCTTGAAATGGTGAATCTTTCCATAGCTCCTTCATAATTCATGTCCAAGTGTCTGTCCCTGGGATTGGTTATTTGGATGGAACTGCCAGAAACATCTCATTTTCTAGGTCATCTAAGAAGCTGCACAAATGCAGCTGATACCTTCCAACTTCTGCAGACTCTGAAAATCCTGGGTGAGTAAATATGACAGAGGAATGTAGTACATGGAAGGGCAAGGGTGACCTCTGCTTCTAGTCAAGTGGTAATAGAATAGCCCCCCTTTATGGCTTCTGACTCACTGATCCAATTCACCTAATCAAGTTGTGTTTGGTGGTGTTGGTCAACTCAAGGCTAGTTTTGCAGAAGACTTCCTCAATGCCAGTATGAGAATGGACAGGCTGTGCTGCCAGTAATAATCTTATAGGTGACATCCATAGGTGACATAGCATGAAGCATCGAACCTAAAACACGGCCAAACAAGCCACAGGGTTCTATAGTATGTCAGTGTAATAGTGGAACACGGTGGGTTTTCAAGTTACAGCTATGATACTACAGTTGGTTCAGCAAGAATTGTCCCAATTTGTTGTATGGCTTTATACCAGGGGTGGGCTACATGTGGCCCTCCAGATGATGATGCACTGCAACTCCCATCATCCATCAGAATTAGCTATGCTGGGTGGGGACAATGGGAATTGCTATCCAACAACATCTGGAGGGCCACAAGTTGTCAGTCTCCAGTTTGTGAAAATGTGGAGGCTTACTTTCAGTGGAATCTATAGATTATTTATTTATTTATTTATTTATTTATTTATTTATTTATTTATTGCATTTATATCCTAACTTTTTTCCTCCAAGGAACCCAAGGCGGCATACGTAATCCTCCTCCTCTCCATTTTATCCTCACAACAATAACCCTGTGAGGTAGATCGGGCTGAGAGTCTGTAACTGGCCCAAAGTCACCCAGTGGGTTTCCATGGCCGAGTGGAGACTAGAACCCGGATCTCCTGACTCCCAGTCCAACACTTTAGCCACTACACCACATAATAGGTCCAGTTATAACAAATGGTGACATTTAGAACTTGATCTATTTTAGATGTGTATCCTTTTACCCCTACTGCTTTAGTCAAAGGGATAATTTGTTAGCCATATAGCAGGCCTTTGTGTCGCAAGACAGTTTCCGTTCCATTCTGCAGGAGGAAGCAGTGGTGTGTAAACCAATTGAATACGATATCTTTTCTATCAGTTTTCTTGTTCCTTTCCCACCTCAGTGACTATTGGATCAGAAAATCCACACGCTAATTTACAATACATCTGTCACTCTCCTCTCGTAATGAGTTGGCAGCTGATGCAGCAGCAAGCTTGAGAAGGTCTTTTAGATTCCAAGGTGCCCTCCTAGAGGAGCACTGAATGCTCAGTATGATTTCATTAGCCTCTTGGGGCTCTGAATTTGCTAGTTTATTGTCAGTGGTGCTGTCATGGCGACTGTGTAGCAAACCTTTTAAGAGTACCTTTGCTGATTAGTATCTGTGTGGCCAGGTCTGGGCCACAGCGCCGAGGAACTGATGCTGATGAGAAGCTGATGTTGACATTTCACACCTGTTCCATCCTGGCCCAGTTTCTTTACAGTGCTGTTCTAACAATTCATCATTGAAGTAACAGCATAGAGACTTGCTCAGCAAGCACATGCATTTAAACAGATGACAGGGATTAAGAGTGAAATACAATATTACAAGCTGTGTGCATTACCATCCATGCCTGGCCCTGCTAACCTTTACTTAATGCAATCCATTCATAGTAGTCCCATTGAAATCATAAGCACAGCCCATGTGGGCACCTGAGAGTTAAGCACCATTCCTAGAATACAAATAGCGGAGCAAATAATGGTCATTACCCACAATCCATTGTGTCTTTCCAAGTCCCTATCATCAGCTCAGTAATACTGTTTAATCCCTTACGCAGATTTAAAAATTCCATCAGAGGAAAGTAATGTGTTTCTGTTCTGGGGTTTACTCTGGTAAAAACATTACTGGATTAACTTTATCTTTGCTATTACAGAGGTCTTTTAGGAGTACCGCAGACTTTAAAAAATATGAAAACTGGATAACATAAAAAGTACAAGCAAACTGGTAATATCTGCAGGTGCCTATCAGTGGGAAATGCACTTTACTTGAATCAATTTCAAATGTTTACATAGATCCTATTTGTACTCCAGAGAATGGCTACTATTAAATTTTTATTTATTTATTTATTTCATTTTTATACTGCCCAATAGCCGAAGCTCTCTGGGCGGTTCACAAAAAAGAAAAAAAGAAAGAACTAGCAATTTTCTTTGCTTATAATAAATCCATAAATAAACCTGGATTAGTTAAGTTTATGCCCATGTTGTGGCTTGCTAAACATGTTCTAGACCAGTGGTTCTTAACCTTTTTTGAGTCACGGACCCCTTTGAAAATCTGGTGAAAGCTATGGACCCCGTCCCTAGAAAAATGCACATAAGCACAACTTTGCATGCAATGAATATACTTTATTTTATTGAAAATTAATTGCCTCATACAGTGTATGACATACACAAAGTATGAATAAATTTATTTGACTTTCACGGACCCCCTGAAGCCAGGTTAAGAACTCCTATTCTAGACAGATCCAACATTTTCATAAAAACTTTCCCATTTTGTTTGTTTACAGAATTGGACCCCATTTTCTGAACTCTATTTGTCCAAAATACCTGATAAAATAATATTCACAATGTGTTCCTCATACCGTCCAATGTCCACATAACACTAAGAATAAGACTACTTATGCTTGAGAACTCAACTAAGCTAAGAAATATGCCTGGTTCTTTTTGTGCAAATCCTGCCATATTCCCTATATCCACAGTTATAGTTCAGTGCAGTTCATTTACTTTCCACCATTTGTTCTGTGAGACAAAAGAAACCCTGTCCTTCACCTCTGACACTAGCGTTTCCAGGAGCAATGCACAGCTTTATCCTCCCCACACACCCTTCACTCCAAAGGTATCCCCAGGTTTGGCCTTTATTTATATGGATGGGAGCTAGTGCTGCACTTGAGGATTCTGTATTGGAGGTGGAAAACATGCCACTGACATTGGATGGTCCCCCCAAATGCTGTATCAAGGGGGCTGAGGTCAAACATATGCCTCTGCCATTACATTTTGTTAGTAGGTAAATCAGGGGTGGACAACTGTGAGAGGTCCAGGGGCCATTTTCTCCCCCTGGATTCCTCTTGTGGGCTGCACCCACACACAAGCACCCAATTTTTTAAAATGGCATTTGTAGCAACTATGGAGTGCCAGAAGGGTAAAATTTAGCATGTTTGCAAGCTAAATTTGATGCTTTTGGTGCTCTGTAGCTGAAATTTTAGATGCAGGGGTGGGGGACTGCATGCAGTCTGCAGGCTGTGTGTTGCCCACCCCTGAGATAAATAATATCAATTTTGGGTGGAGGAGACAAGAAAGAGTTCTACATTCAGAATATTGTTTTGCCATGCCCACTAGCAGAAGGAGTGATTGAGCATCATGTACTACCATGTTGGCTTGTCCACAGCAATCTCAGGCCCTAAAATAAGGCCTGGGTTGTTGTCCTTATATATGGACCAGGCCAGCTTCCTTGAGCTCCATCAGATGAGCATTTTATTGCATGCTCATTACTGCATTTTATTGCATGCTCATTACTGCATTTTATTGCATGCTCACAGATTTTTGCGGATCCCTCTCATGACGTCGTCTGCCTCCCATGCACCTTCCTCCCCTTCTAGCCTTCTTCGCCTGACAAAATAACACCCCAGTAAGTCTTATTTTTAAAGACGGAAGTTGCTGCTATCCCCTGCTGTGTGCAGGAGAAGCAGCGCGATCAAAACGTCCCACTGAGTGGCCACATGCAAGTTGTTTACTTCCTCTTTTGAAAGAGGAAGTAATGAAAGACAAACGTGCGGGCGGAGAAGCGATGGTAAGCAAATGCTCTTAGTGAAAGAAAGATTTCTGAAGGATACCCAGGAAGCTGCTGCAGTCTTAGTTGAGCTTTCCAACAAGAAACAAGGTGGCAGCTTGCAAATGACAGTGGAGCACTCAGGGATGCACCAGCAATCTGTTGCAAGTTGGCTTGAGATAAAACTACTATGCTCTTGGTAAAGATCAAATAATTTCCTTCATTCCGTTCCTTCATTGTTCTGTGGGTTCACTCTGCCTTGCATTTACATTCCTTCTGAATTTAGGCTTAACTTGTACTAAAAAAAGATCAGATCTGGAACTGAAGCATGCATCACTTGCTGCAGTCCTTACTTCTTTCATATGTTCCCTTCTGTGCTGATGCAGACCTGTGCATGGATAAAACATTCTATGATGTTATCATTATACATATAATTGCTTCAAGCTACTTTTTTTGCCAACTTTTCAAGTATTTGAAGAATGCTATCATGTTTCCCCTCAATCTTCTCTTCTCCAGGCTAAACATGCTCAGTTCTTTCGGTCTCTCTTCATAGGGCTTTGTTTTCAGAACCCTGATCATCCTTGTAGCCCTCCAGCTTGCCTGCATCCTTCTTGAAGTGTGGTGCCCAGAACTGGATGCAATACTTAAGCCAAGGCCTAACTGGTGCTGAATAGAGGGGAACCAGTACTTTGCGCAATATGGAAGCTATACTTCTAGTAATGCATCCCAAAATAGCATTTGCTTTTTTTGCAGCCACATCAACTGTTCGCTCATATTCAGCTTGTGATCTACAATAATTCCAAGATCCTTCTTGCTTGTAGTATTGCTGAGCCAAGTATCCCCCACCTTGTAACTGTGCATTTGGTTTCTTTTTCCTAGGTGTAGAACTTGGCATTTAGCCCTATTAAATTTCATTTTGTGGTTTTCAGCCCAGTGCTCCAGCCTATCAAGATCACTTTGAAGTTTGCTTCTGTCTTCTGGGGTATTAGCTATCCCACCCAATTTTGTGTCATCTGCAAATTTGATAAGCATTCCCTGCACCTCCTCATCCAAATCATTAATAAAAATGTTGAAGAGCACTGGGCCCAGGACTGAGCCCTGTGGTACCCCACTTGCTACCTCACCCCAGTTTGAGAAGGTTCCATTGATAAGCACTATTTAAATCTGATTCTGTAGCCAATTGTGGATCCACCTAATAGTTGTTCCATCTAGCCCACTTTTAGCTAGTTTGTTGCTCACAACTACACATGAATATTGCTAAAACAAAAACATACTTTAAAAAAAGCTGCACATTGTAATGCGTAGTGTGTTTGTGTGTGTGTGTGTGTGTGTGTGAGTGAAGAAAATAAAAGCTACAGAACTTGGTACAATATTTAGGAAAAACAACACAAAATGGAACAGTGGAGAATTCCTAATGTGTTGCTTCTGTTTCAGAAACAATACCAAGGAATTCAGAAACAGAGTTTGGGGAGTAATTCAGATTCTGAGAATTTCAGAAGCATCCCTAGCTCTTGATGCTATGGCATGTGTTTTAAAAACTTTTTCAAATGTTTGGGTCCAGTTTAGGGATTGGCCTAAATTTTGCCCTGGTTAGAATCTATGCAGGAACTCTAGCAGGGCTCTGTGCATTCCTAGAATGGATTGTTGTATCCTGTCCATCTTCTGCACTCCACTCTGGAGTTTGGCAGTTCCTCCCCCAAACATTTTGTAACTAAAGTCTATGTAGAACACCAGGGTTTTTTTTTGGAAATCCAAGGGGTAGAGATGATTTTTAAAAAATGTGTGAAAAAGGTTTGCAAAGGAGACTGGCAGTAATACAACTTAGTTCAAATGGAAATCTATGGACGTAGCACCTTCTCCTCATGGTGGAACTTCCTCATGAAGTACTGCAACTGTCAATAGAAAGTTCACATTGATTAAATGAGCAGCAAGTTGGGGACAAAGTTATAAGCATCTCTAATCCAAACAGGAACATCTCTTTTTAAAGGCAAATGACCTCTGTTTGTACACACATTGTTATGCCATAGTTTTACTTCCAAATAGCTAAGCTATATCATTGTTCCTATCCATGTACTTTCTGAGTGTTTAAGCTACTTTGAAATTGGCAGAATTTACTTGGAAGGCGGCCATAATGGAGGCAGGGTTGGGTTAAACAAGAGTTCTTTTTAAATGCGTAAAGAAAGCCTTATTTTGCATTCTCTTTCAGTCTTTGGAAGGGACAAGGGTGCAGGTGTATATGCTGTATGGTGAGATCAAAGTAAACAGAAGGGGAACTATTGAAAGTTAGATAGTTGTGATCCATTCAATGGAATTCTTGCGCAGCAGGCTTTATTGTAACCACCCTTTGCCTTACCGCAGACACCTCTCACTTTCTGCTTTGAGATGGAGATTAAAAGTGGATTCTGACATCTCTTCCAGAGCAATGAGCTTTAGTTAAAACAGGCAGTGTGCAGTTGCTGTAAGATTTATTGCACAGTAGCTCTAGATAAGTTCTCTCTCCTTTTTTTTCCTCTTTGAAAATGCTTTACTTTTGGCAGGCGTATTAATAAGAAAATCGGCCTTTCTGTATTCAAGATGGAATTCATTTCCATGGACAAAGGCCCTTTGTTGAGAGCTGGCTCTTTTCCTGAAGACGCGATAGAGATTATTCTGAAGATAACATTGATTTTTGTCCTTCAGAAGCCTCTAGTAAGAGTAAGAATTTTTGTTATTTTTGGATTACTTTAAAGGTCTGATGCAGCAAGTTGAAAAGAAAATTGTTGTTCAAAGTTCAAATCTATAGGCTGGTAGACTACATATAGGAGGACAGAACCATCTGATGCACAACTTCCATCAGCAGCTCCAAGAAGCTGTGTGAGTGTAGTGCTGATGTTTTAATCTGATCAACAATATCTTTGTCACTCATCTCGGTGTGTTAACGTGCCAAAATGCAACTGACATTAAATGAGGTCAGGAATAAACTCCCTATTCTAGGAAACTACTGCCACCTTTCAAGAGGATGCCTTGTGCTTCTACTAGCAGAGAAAAATACCTTATCATCGACTTCCAGGTTGTCAAGGCATTTAATCATAACCTTTGAGATGTGCCCACTCGCACTCCGCTGGTGCAAAGAGCCATGAATGAGTATCAAATAAGCATTTCACTTGCTGTTTTCAATCTTCTTATCCATTGATGAACCCTGGTCTATTGGATTAGGCCTTTCCCCAGGAATATTAGCAACGGGGAGTTTAAGGTTTGAGATGTAAGATAATAACCTTTTACCCACTTGCTTTACCAGCTGATGTTATCTGCAGGCTAATCTGCAATGCTTCTATTTTATTCAGGCTATCTCCTTTGTAACAGGAAGCATAGGGAAAAGACTGGCAAGATTTTGCAGGTACAATGTAAAAGAAACAAATCCACTGTTAACACTGGAGACTCAACAGTGCCAAACAAGATGAGAGCAAAACGGAGATTAGTTTAAGAAAGAAATGTGCAACATTTAATTTTTTTTCTGGATGGTCTGCTGAGGGGGAAAATCTTTCTGAAAATGTTTGGAGGACCAGGGTTAGAAGAGAGGATGTGCAGGAATGCCCCACTGCTATTTCAGATTAATCTCTGCAGTATTTGAATTTTGAATGACGTTCTGGTGAGATTAGTTCAGGACAAGTTGTAGGCATTTGCCTTTCTCGGGAGCAGGGAAGAATGATAGTTCTTTAAGTATCCACAGAAAATACAGGTCGTTTGAGAATCTTTCCACAATAGCAACCAACCAAATCTATCATCTTGACAGTTCAGAGGCAAACAGCAACTCTCCAAGGGAACGGGTCCAAGTCCCACTGAAATTTTTTCCACTGAGTCTAATGGATATTGCACTAGCTCCTCAGATGCCTTCCAAAATCAAATTGTGTGTCTCCTAAAGCCTCTGCAGCAGAAATGGTAAAACCTCCTTGCCCCATTTCTTACATATTTTTTTCTAGTCTCAAAAGGGTATATCTGGGTGAAGTGGCAAAATTTCAAGCAGCTAGCGGCGCATTTCCTGGTCATGGGCCCTCCATCCAGAGATCAATCCAGTTGGTTGCTATGGATGCAGCCCACACACAACCTTGCTTCAACTTTCTTGGTCTGGGTGGGTGCAGGATGCTTTCTGTTTTGATTCAACATAGTGGACACACTTCATCCCATTCTGCATGCATGATGTCTGAGAGAAGAACGTAACTCCACAAAGGAAGTGTGAAGGTGTGATCAACATTCATCATACCTGGCAAAATATACGAGTAATAGGAATGGAACTTTTGCCCTTTCCTATTATTAAACTCACCGGCAAGTCTTGAGTTTCTGCTTTAATCATAATTGCACCTGCTTGAATGAAAACAATCTTTGGAGTCAATTTGCAGGTGAACATTTCATTAGAGATGCAGAATACATCTCTGACTGCTCACATTTTTTACCTGCTGCTATTTTTAAAGCAGCGATTTAAAACCTGCGCATAGGCTTACACTGGACACACATGGCAACTACTCTGCAGTTTCTCAATTTAACGGCACCATTGAGAAGACAGGATACCCTGGAGAAGAGGCTGATGCTAGGGAAAGTGGAAGGCAAAAGGAAGAGGGGCCGACCAAGGGCAAGATGGATGGATGATATTCTGCAGGTGACAGACTTGACCTTGGGGGAGCTAGGGGTGGCGACAGCCGACAGAAAGCTCTGGCGTGGGCTGGTCCATGAAGTCACGAAGAGTCGGAAACGACTGAACGAATAAACAACAACAACCCCCTTGGAATTAGGAAATCTTTGAATACATAATGCATCTTTCTCATGCATCCTAATTAACTTTGAGGTGGTTCAAAAGTAACAATAAGATTTCACCAGAGGCAACCAGATCAAACTGACAGTGGAGATTCCTGATGTGTGGTTAGCAAGCAAGGATGTGCTTACATTGGTCTAACAACTTTGCCGCAGTGCTTTTATACTAATAGTGACTGAGGAAGCTCTATGTTTAGATTCAGAGCTGCATTCCCCAACACCAGCAGTGAAGCTTCCAGCAAAGCTCTTTAATTCCTTGTCAGAAGGAACTTAATTAAATCCCCTCTGGTTTTTTTTTAAGTAATCTAATAAATATGCAAGTCTAAATTAGTAAATTCATTATATTCTACATTTTATTGTATAGCTTTCCTCAGTAAGGCAAATAATTGCGCCATCTCCTCCTTCCCTACCTTATCCTGCAATTTATGAGTAATTATTTTAAAGGAAAAGAAATATCCAGAAACAAGTCATGCGTTCTTGTGTGGGTGGGATAGGCACATGTAATCCATAGCACTGAGATGAGCTAAAAATGGAATGCAAATCAACACTTCGGATTTGTAGGATTGACATTTTAAGCTCAGAGTTTCTGAGGTATAGTGCATGTTTAAAATAGGGGCAAACTCCTTACTCCAGTCATACAGGAAGTAGGTCGCCGTGCAGCTGGCCCAGTGAAAAAAGATTAAAAAGAATTTTGCCTTCCGCAGTTAGTCAAGGGGCAAAATATTAATAAGTACTTGCAGCCTCTTTGCACAGCATGATTTAAAGGCATGGCAAGTAATGCCAAGATACATGACAATGTAAAGAGAGATGTATAATATATCCACCTATCTTATTATTAAAATTGATTTATTGCTGAAGCGCCTCTTAAATTCAGGATTCAAGTTTGACACAAGTCCTGTGAGATTGGACAGCAAGCAGCCTTAATGGAGATGCTTTCCATTTTCCCTGCTACTGTACTTCTTGCTCAATGATAGAAGGGATCCTAGCAACCAATTCTTTGCAATTGTCTGTAGGGAATCTTTTCCTGTCCCAACATTCTCAGCTGCTTCTGAGGTTCCCAGCAGAGATAGCTTCAGTGAACTGTGCTTCCCCTTCCCGTGTGTGTGTGTGTCTGTTAGACAGGGTATATATTCTTCCTCCATGTTGGAACCATGGGGAGAGGAAGCACTAGTAACTCATGCTTCCTCTCTTATTCCATCTGTTAAAAGTCCAAAGCAGGTTTAAGGTGGTGCTGATGCTGACTGAGAAAGGGAAGAGGGCACTCTGCAATACCTTGGCATTGTAGCAGATCTTTAAAACTTTCACCAGTTTCTGAATCCTCTGAAACAGTAACATTAACATTGGCTTGTTTTACATTTGTACATTGCCCAACAGCTAAAGCTCTCTGGGGGTTCACAACAAGGTTCACTGTTGCCATCAGTGGGGGAGGGAGTAGCAGCCAGGCACCTCTCCATCGTGCCTGGGTCCAGCACCAGCTGAGAGCCCCCTCCCTCCTGCTACCAATGGTCTCTGCAGAGGCCACCAGTGAAGGAGGAAGCAGCAGCCAGGCACCTCTCCATCATGCCTGGGTCCAGCTCCAGCTGAGAGCCTCCTGCTACCAATGGTCTCTGCAGAGGCCACCAGTGAGGGAGGAAGCAGCAGCCAGGCACCTCTCCATCGTGCCTGGGTCCAGCTCCAGCTAAGAGCCCCCTCCCTCCTGCTGCCAACTGCCAACTGTAACTGCTGAACTTTGCAACTAAGATTGTAGTGCCTGAATTTGCTTTCCTTTCCCCCCTCCTCCTCCCTCCTGATCCCCTTTCCTTTTGTGTCATGTCTTTTAGATTGTAAGCCTGTGGGTAGGAACTGTCAAGAAATACTTTTGTCAGCCGCCATGAGAGCCTTTTTTGGCTGAATGGCGGCATAAAAATGCTTAAATAAATAAAATAAATAAAAATCTTCCAGACTATCACAGCCTCCTAAGTAGTTGTTTTGGCTGGGAAGCGGAGTAGAAATACAAATAATAAATAAATATAAAATAAATAAGTGATATGCCACTCTGTTTATTTACTAGCCTGCCTACCCATAAATATTATTAGTGGTGCCCAGAAAAAGAAACAGCCCTCTTCCAGCAAAAACATCTTTGCTTGCTTGCCTGGAGGTGACTCATACTTGGTACATGCGATTGGAAGAGTGGCTGTTTACAAGCCTGTACAAGCAGGGTAGGCAACACGTTGCCCGTGGACTACTTGCGGATCAATGTGGCCATTTGTGCAGACTCCACCTGGTCCCTGCTGCCTCCCCTGAGAGCCTAGTGTGCACCTTATTTCCCAGCAGAATGGGCTTCCCAAGAGGTGGGCTTTTGTGAGTGCGATTCTGCTAGGAACAAGGCATGTGCTTCCTTTCTGCCTTATTTCTCAGCAGACTCACTGGCAGATGCTTCTGCCAGAAGCATTACGGAAGAGTGTGGCTTCTCTCAGGGTTCTGGGGTGGGCATTGCAGCCTCCCCAAACCTCTGAAGCTCACCCCTGCTGTATTGTTTCATTAAGCAGAAGTTTATGAAGGTATAAAGTGGATTAACCTTGTGCTCTGTTTGCTATCAAACCTTTCCATATTTTGTGCTTTGTAATAGACTCTTTCCCCCAACTCTAAGATAATGTTGAAGAGTACATTTGGTCCACTAATTCTAGAATTCCCCAGTTGTTTAAGATGGATTCCTGTTATCACAGTCCGCAGATCCTAACAACAGCATGACCCATGACCTCTCCATTTGAAATATGGGGGAATAGAGGGTTTTTTAATACGATTTCTTTCTGGATAAACATAAAGGATACTGTATTAGGTTCTTATCTAAATCAGAAATAACAGTAGTGCAGTAGATTGATCCTTGTGTTTTTGGATCTGTTTGGGTAGTTTTGGAGACTTTTAAAATAAATAATATATAGTTTGTTCGTTTAGGATGGGAAAGCAGTTCTTGCCTAAATAGCTGAGGGAAAAATCCTTTTGTGGTTAGAGAGTTAATGCATTACAACCAAGTAGATCTTAAGTATGTCAGTACAGACAGTTCTGATGTATTTTAAAAAAGTGCTTCTGAATATATGTTAATTAAAGAGGTTCCACCCACCCACCCCCAAAAACTTCTTGAAATGTTACACCAAGGGTGGCCCAGGTGTGGCCTACAAACAGCACCTGGTGTGTGACATTGTTTTTCCTGGACCTTTTGCTCAAATCTGTGGCTCCTGAGGGAGAAATACCTCAGCTTCCACTTTCTGTTCTGAATTTGACTTCACCGTGGTTAAAGCCATGGTTTAAGGTGTCTTCTGAACAGAGCCAAAATGTCACACAGGGACAAAGGAGATTGTACAGCAGGCAGGGTGGTTATGAGGATGAAGTCTCATCAAGTGGCCTTGCCTAGTAAAGGAGCAGTTTACCCATAGGTGGTGGCAGTAGTGGGAAGAGGAAATCCCCCATAGCGACCATATGCAATATATCTGGATGAATAGAGACATTCCGCTGAGGAGCTTGATAAATACATTATGAACTGGTTCATTGTTTTAACAATGAAGGGGGAAAAGAGGTCAGCTTTAGGAGGAGTTACCAGATGATATTAAGTTGCAGATGTTTCGACCAAAAATAAATAAAATCCCTTTTGAACATTCTTTTACTTGTTGTAGCTCCAGACGTTGGCTAAGCTGCTTTTAGCTGATTAAATTCAAATCTAAGCAGAAAAATCTGGTATCTCTCTCTGTAGCTTTAGACTTACCCCTAAAATATAGATTTGTGATATTGTGCATATCCTCACACAAATTAGCATTATTTGAAATGCAGATTATTGTTGTGATTGCTGAACTAGTGTCTGTGCGACAACAAAAAAGTTTGCCTTTTTTCAAATGAATTCCATGCATCCCTTTCCATTTATTTCCCATTTAGATTGGTGATTGATGAAGCAATTTCTTTCAGATTCACTTTAATTCACTGGGGTTTCCTCACTTCTGCCCCTGGTATCTAACTATATTTCCAGCTTCTACTAAGGATTTTAGAATACAAACTTTCTAAAATGAATATGCCTCTGGCGCTAAAGTCTATTAGCTAGACTTTAGGCAAACGGCTGTCACTGTGGCACTGAATTGGGCAAAGGTGGATCTATTGAACTCCTCGCTGAGATACAAATATTAAAACTATTAAGCTTGGATACCATCCCTACTTGGCCCATGTTTCTTTCCCTTGTTAGGGTGAACACACAGGATCATGTTATTTTATTCTAGAGTTAATTACTATGGAATAATTAAGAACAGCAATAAGTTGGAATTATTATTAAAAAATAAAATCAATTCCATGAATATCCCTTTCTGTTCCTATGCTGTGCTGTTGTTAACCCTAGGCCCACAGGATAGGATGGAGGATATAAATACTGTAAAAATGAGGAACTTGTGAAATTGTTAAATGATCTTTTAAATTGTGAAGGACATTCTCCTTTAAAACTTACAAGCATCCTTCGTATACTTGCAGGTGTGTGGAGGAAACTAGCTCAGAAAAAGTGCAAAAGAGCATTCTCTTGAGGCCAGTTCACCTATGGATCCTGTAAACTGCAAAAAAGGCGATCTTCCCCCTCCCCCCAGTTTAAGAGATTCTTTGTTGGGAGGGGAGGAACAGCTGGCATATTCTGCGGCCAATTCCTCCATGACCCATGATCTTTTAATAAACTCTGAAAGAGCACTCCCCCCTTGCAGCTTAAAGGATCCTATTGAGAGATAGTGAAATTAAGGCTCAGGGGGATATGCAGCCTCTAATCTCAGTTCTCCCCTAAAGCATTGAAGCAGGAAGCGGGAAGATCTCCTCAGAGTTTAAGATATCGTTCTGGGATGGGTGGAAATTGGGTGCAAGGACCAACCCCAATTCTTTCCCTCCAGGTGTGGACACAATTCAGAGTACTGGTATTAATATTTAAAGCCCTAAACGGCTTGGGGCCAGGCTATCTGAAGGGACACCTCCTCCCATATGTACCTGCCCAGACCCTAAGGACATCCTCAGGTGTCCTTCTCTGTGAGCCCCTGCCGAAGGAAGTGAGCAGGTGGCTACCAGGAGGAGGGCCTTCTCTGCTGTGGGCACCATGGCTGTGGAATGAGCTCTCTAAAGAGGTTCGCCTGGTACCTACACTATACTCTTTTAGACCCTTTTTATTTTCTCTGCATTTTAACAGTCTAGCAACTTAATTTCAACTTTGCTGTTTTAAATTTGTATTTTAAACCTGAATTAAATATCTGCATTGGTGCTTGATTTTATCCCGGTTGTGTTTTTATATTGTATTTTATATTATGCTTTTATACTGTTTGTTTTATATTTTGAATGGTTTTTATGGTTTTAATTTTTGTAAATGGCTTCAGTTATGGGGCAGTATAAAAATGCAATAAATAAATAAATAAATAAATTTGAGGCCCCAGGCTGAAGGGAAGCAAGCCCAACTGCCAGGTCTGTCTTGCTGTGGGCCTGCTGCTCTCTGCTAACGTAGTTCTCTGGCAGTATGAGAGCAAGTTGTACAGCCATCAGCTTCCAGTGGTTTGAGATGTGTGTGTCTGTAATTCTGACCTTCCCAATGGTTTTGTACGAGGGAAGAGATCGCCTCCTCCCATGTCTTTCCCCCCAATCATGTCTACACACTCAACATTCACTTATACTAAATATAAGAAGATTTGGGGTTTTTGTTTTTTAAAAATGCCTAACAGTAGTGTAGAAGCCACGTATTGACAGTGCTCCTTCCCATGCCAGAGGGATGTGAACCCATCCCTAAAATAGATGCCTACCCATTAGCACTATGCAAGTATTTACAATTCTGCAAAATTTGCAGAACTCTCAAACCTTCTGTTAAATAGGATGCATGCTATAGAGACAGTGATGCTTTGCACTCTAAAGAGTAAGCAAAACTACTCAGCTGTCTGAAAGTTGCTATATGAAACATACAGCCAGAGGTTGTTCAAATGCTTCTCATCTCTATATCCCCTGCCCGCCCCACTATTGAGCAAGTTCAGATTCTTTTAGAGAGAGTATATGTTTTTCTGGCAAAGTTGTTGTACTTCTTATGGGGCCCTAATGTAGAGAAACCACATTAATTGATTTCACACAGATTAGCAGTGTAATTCTATACATGTCTGCTTAGAAGTGAGCCCCATTAAGTTCAATGGAATATACACCCAGATAAGTGTGCATAGGATTGCTCTATAAGACTGCCGTCCTGCAATTGCACTGTTAATCTGTGCACATTTCACTGGGAGTAAACTCTGCTGAACACAGTGCGACTTAACATCTGAGTAATAAGCATATGCTTGCCTTGTATGGCTTGCAGCCATAGGGTTTCAGATCACTTTATTACCACATTTAGACACAAAGGATGATATTAAAAGTACTGGGCTGGGGAATGTTACCAAACCATCTTGGAGAAAAGGTGGGAGGAGATGGAAGAAATCAAATTATGCTAACAGAACAAATAAAAGCTAAACCTTGTGTGAATAAAACCAATAGGATGGAAGAAGCAAAGGAATCTTTTCATTTACTGCACCATGATGTGTTAGTTATAATTCTATCAGAGACATCCTAATCCATTGGATAGAACTTTAGAAACTGGTTCCATCTCATCTTTGGACTTGCTAAGTCAGAACTTCAATAAGTTACCATCGTACAATCTCTTATTTATTTATTTATTTATTTATTTATTTATTGCATTTATATACCGCTCCATAGCTGAAGCTCTCTGAGCGGTTTACAAAAGTTAAAAACAGTAAACATCAAAACAAATATATAAAGTTTAAAAACATAAAAAGCATAAAAACACAGTATCCTTATAAAAACAGGTTATATAACCTGTGTAGACCTTCCTCGTAGGTTTGTTGTGAGGATAAACAAACCACAGGCTTAGTGTTGATTAAGTAACACAAACTAATAATAATCACTACTTCATAATAAAATTTATTTCATAATTAAGGGTATGCACTTTTCTTGAATCTCCTACAGACGCCTTTATTTTTAAGTGTATTATTATTTTTAAAAATAGCATTGCATAAATATCTGCATTTGTCCTTAAAACTACATGCCATGTGCTTCAAAATGGAATGAATATTCATTCAAAATGGAATGAATTTTCCATATAATGTGGAAAAGAAGATGGCATCAGTGTAAAATGATAGCAATCAAATGCTAAAAACAGCTGCTGGATATGAGAGGAAGGTGGCTGCTTCCAAATTTTAACACACTTACTTAGCTGACATTTGGGTACGACTCATTAAAATGTTTAGAAAATCAATAGGTTTTGCCTGATAAGCTACCAGATGGCTTCACTTGGATAGCCAAAAGACAGCCTCCATGGCAAACACTAAAACCTGGAACAATATATAAAAACCTTGACAGCTATAGATTGCCCATGCTGTGGTACATGTGCTTAAGTTTTCATGCTGTAGCTAAACAAAATGATATAAACCAGGAGTTATAGCTGGCCAGGACATAATTCCTTATGTTCATAGGACATGACCTTTAGAGATCAATTTCATTTCCTCTCATATAGATGCAATTTTATAGAGCAGATAAATTGTAGAATCCACTGCAGATGCTGTGCAAATAACAGAAGTGGGATATCCAGCCATTTCTCTTTGTTTTCCCAGGAAACGTAAAAATCTATCTCCTCCTATCAGCACTTTTAGAAAGTGGAAACTAGTTTACATGAAAATGTAGCTTTGCACCCAAACGTTAAAGGCTAAACTGAAAAAGGGATCTCAGGGAGACAGATTTTCTTTATATAGAGCTTTTCTGAAATGCATCATATTGTCTCAATAATCCTTAGAACCACCATAAAAGGTAGGTCAGTATCATTATCTCAGTTGTGTGTCTGAAGACTGGGGCTGAGATACAGTAGCTTACCTAAGGGTTGAGATTTGAATTGGGGAATTCCAGCTCATGACCTTAATTGCTAAAGTGGAATGGGTGTTCAGCATGGAAATTGCAGGAATGCAGTTTGAATGTAGGCATGAGGCTTAGTGGTGGCGCACATGCTTTGCATGGAGAGAGTACTAGGTTCAATCCCTGGTATCTTCATTTCAAAGGACCAGGAAGCAGGGGATGTGGAAGACTTGTGCAGGAGACCCAGGGCTCTTCCACACGTCGTTCTCGGGGCGCTTCCATCCGCCCCCAGTGCACCCCGAGAACGATCGTGTAACTTGCCTGGTGAAGAGACGAGGAAGACACGTCCTTGCCGCCGCCGCCACCCAGCTTCCTCCGCGCCGGCCAGCTCGGAGAGCTCTTTTTGAAGAAGGTGGGGTGGAGAGCTTCTTCCGCTCTCCACCCCGCCTTCTTCCGCCGAGCTATTCGTCCCGTCCGGCACAGAGGAAGCTGGGTGGCAGCGGTGCCAGCGAGGACGTGTCTTCCTCGTCTCTTCACCAGGCAAGTTACACGATCGTTCTCGGGGTGCACTGGGGGCGGATGGAAGCGCCCCGAGAACAACGTGTGGAAGAGCCCCCAAAAGCACTGTCATCAGAGTAGTATTGGGCTAGCTGAACAAATAGTCTGACTTGGTATAAGGCAGCTTCCAGTTATATCAGTCCTGCGTAAACACATACTAACCAGAAATTTGCCTTTAGAAATCAGGAATGAAAAGCCTAATAAGAGAAGAATAATTTCTTTGGAATTTTTTTTTGCAAGTTCTAAAGGTGTTGCCCTAAGAAACTATGGGAAATTCAAATATATGGAGCATGTCATAGAAGTTGAAAGGAGTTTCTTATGACATGAAATTTGCTGGAGGGAAATGTAACTGTCCTTTCCTGGAGAAAACAGATCTAGCCACTGTTGTACACATGTCTTAATAATATCCAGTTTAGATAACTGAAATGCAGTATATGCGGAGTTGCTCTTGAAAAGTGTCTGGAAACTGCAGCAATTGCAAAATACTGCAGCCAGAATTTGTGGTAGTACAGAATTTGTGGTAGTCTGCTGTACTACGGTCACTTTTCTGACTGTAGTACATCAGACATTTTTAATTGGCTTCCAGTTTTGTTTCTGAGCCCAATTCAAGATGACCTTAAAAAGTCTGAAACAGCCTGAGACCAGGATTATTTCTGTTGCCTAGTGAGGTGCGATTGGTAGGGACATGAGACAGGGTCTTTTCAGTGGTGGTACCCCCATTGTAGAACTCCCTCCCAATGGAAGTTAGATTGTCTGTCTTTTAAGTAGGCAGCTAAGCCTCTACCAAACTTTTAGTATATTTTAATATTGGTTTCCTAAATGCTCTCTTGTTTTCAGTTCCAATGTTATTTAGTTGTATTTTATATTCTTGTATTTTTCTTGCTATGAACTGAAAGGTGGTATATAAATATTTTTACAAATTTTAAATGATTATCTCTAACACACTTTACCAATAGCAGAGCCAAGAACAAAGTCCTGAGTCTGTTTCTTCTCTGGCCTTTTGTAAATTGTAGATAAAAGTTCTCTCCTTCTTTGTTGAGGCAAGATGACATGATAGTAACCATTTCTCACCTCTAAGATTGGGGGAAAGGTCTGTTTTGAAATTTAGGTCATTATCAATAGGATTGCCATTTTCTCTGACAAAGTACTTTGACTTTAATAGCGGCATAGCAGGCAGAAGTTCAGGAAGGTGCAGCTTTCGTATCACTATGACCTGGTCCGGACGTAACACTAACTTATGTTTTATTCAAACCACGGTTTGTTCCCCTACCCAGAATTTGCCTGACAGACAATTTAACAAACTCTGGTTTTTTTTCTCAATCCCTGGACTGTTTGTTTCCCTACTACATCACTTGCTCCCTCCCTATATCATGTAGAGTGGCTGGTGTTTGTGTTTGTGTGTGTTTACCACTCTTGCCTTCTGCCTCTGGAGTAAAAACCTATGAACAACCTATGCTTCTTGGTTTACACATAAGGACAAGCTGTCGTTTAAACAACACAGAGTTCACCACCCAACAACAAACCATGTGTTCTCTTTTTGGGTTGTTCATGGTTAACAAACCATGGTTTATTAGCCCGGCTAGATTTGCACATCCTGACAAAACAGAATTCAACAACCTTTGGATTAAATAAACCATGGATTCGGATTATATGCAAATCAGGTCTATATCTTTTTGATCGGGATGCTGTACTCGCACAATTCTTAAAGGACCAGGAGTCCTCCCCAGCAAAAAGAAAAAAGGTAAGAACCATGCTTATAAAGGTGCCTGACTTGACCCTAAAACTTGAAAATACTAAGGAAAATGATTTGCTCAAAGTCACAGTGACATAGTAGAGAACAGACCCAAGAGAGATTAATTCACAGGCATTAGTTTATGGAAAAGATTGCTTTCCCTCCTATCTCAAGATGTGGCACCTCAAAATCAGTAAGAAAGCATATTGAGTGTACTGTGGATAAACACAAAGTTTCACCAGTGCCAGCCAGCCTTGTCCTGCAAAATCTGGAATTCAGTTAATAATTCGTATTTCTGAAAATACTTATAGAAAGCTCATATGTTCTTCTTCAAAGTACTGTGAGAATAGTTGCTGTTTTAAATATACAGCCCATTTTTAAACAGCAATTATTGCAGTATGACTTAAATTGTGGTCAGTCAACCAGAAGATGTGCTGCAACTAAATCCTGGATACGTTCTGTCCATAAACAAAACATGCATGCCTTTCATGGACAATTGCAAAGGTGTTCTTGTATTCTGACTACCTTGACAGTGTCTTTCATAAGTATTGAATGCTATTAAAGGTCTATGTAAAATCAAATAAAAAATAGTAAGCAAAAAAACCAAGATTCTACTGCCGATCTCCATTGCATGGGTTGCTGAGTAACTTAAAATTTGGTGCAAAAGTGGAAGGGATCAGTATACCCTTCATTCAGCTTACCAGTGCAGTGGGGCAAATCAAAACATACCGATAAATAAGAGCCACTTCGAATACCAAAGAACTAATGTGATACTTCATCACTTGCCAAACAGATTTCCCCTAATTTGTGTGGATATGCATGAAAGAGAGAAAAATGTAACAGAGGAAATTACAAAATAAAAGTGATATAAAATGGATTTTCATAATTGTGCAATTAATCATTTGTTTCAAATTTACCGCATTACGGAGAACATATTTTCTCATTATGCTAAGCATACATACAGTAAGAATGTCTCTGTGGTTATGCATTATCAGGACAGCACATTCTTTAAAGTTTTGTGTTCAGCATTAGATGTCTTTGGCATTGTAAATCAGATGTATCATTTCCCATGCCTTGTATTATATTTTTAAACTTTGCCAAATGCATTCTGTGTGGTTCTACACTGGACTTGCTAAATTTGCAGGACAAAGAATCTAAGCTCTGATCTACATGCATCCAAATAAGGTGGGACAATGGATTGTACCACATCAAACCTTAGGTGTGAATTTTTGAGGAAAACCACTCTGCCTGTTAATTTAAAAACAAAACAAAATGCCTAGCACATCATTGAGAGAAGGTCTACCTCAGCCTACTTCCTTCTGTGCTAATTTTTGCAAAAAGGAATTATTCAAAAATATGATCCCATCCACCAGCAGACTGAAGTAATAAGTTCCTTCTATCCTCCCAGGACTTTGCCACCTTAAAGCAGGCTTCATGTTCTCTACTACAAGAGCAGGTAGTCATGGTTAAATACAGAAATTAAATACTGTACGTATTTTAAAACTTTCATTGTATAGCCTTATGAGAATATCGATTGATTTAAATCAGGCCTTGTAAAATGGCCTTCCCTCATGGCCAAAAGGAATAAGAAAAAGGACCAAAATCAGTTGTGCTCCAGCATTCACCGCTCAGACCAGCCACAGGAAGAGACGCATATGACTCAATAGCTCTATGTAGGTGGCAAACTCAGAAAGGGCAACTCACCCCTTGGAAACCGAATGCTGGACTAGAGGAACCTTAGTCAGATCCAACACGTTAGCTATTGAGTTTATGTGGTCTCTAGCCATTATCTGTGGTCTGCTAAGAACCTTGCAGAGTAAAACATCTTAATTTAAGGATTGGCAACTGCATCTACTGGGGTGGGAGGGGTTTTTCATTGGGACTGCTCTGTGTAGGGAGAAGAGATCTAACCAATTCCTTCTCTTCCCGCCCCCTCCTCCATGCAGTTCCAATGAAAGTCTCTCCCAAGCTATTAACACTGGAAGGGAAACTTCCATTGGTGCCAATGGAGGCATCCCAAACAGGGCTAATAGGTGGTGGTGGGTTAATTGAGATGGCTGTTTAAGACAGATAAGCAGGACCAGGGTTTTGGTGGCAACCGTAGGATTATCATGAGTGATGATGGTACGTGCATTGATTTTACTGAATGTCTATCTGCTGCCATACTGTTGTTCCTTGTGTAATATAATCACATGTAATGTTCTGCAGGTAGGTTGCATGATGATTCCTAGATGGAACTGCTTTGAGTGTAGGAAGTTTGACGCAGTCATTATCTCTAGACCATATTGTTAAAAAATTTACTGCTTCTTGTGGAGGTAATAAAAACTAGTAAAAGCCTACCCATTAATGGCATGAAAAGGGGAAATAACATTGTAAGGGCAAAACTGAGTGCATTTTTAGCCTTGTCCAGGGATTATTAATACCTTTATGCTACAATGACTAGCTGAAAAAAGGTACATTAAACTGAACTGTCATTAGCGGCCTTCTTGGATGGGTTTAAATTCTCTCTGGCTAAACACAGTGCTGAAGATAACATAAAATACTTCCCAGATTGAGTTTTGCCCATCTTGCTTTTAGAAATCTCTTTGCAGTGGTCTAAAAACGTACATCACTCATTCCTTGCCATGAGGCAACTATTGAGCCAAATCAGGACCTTGCGATGGTTTCCTGGACTCCACACAATAGGATTGATTCAAAATAAAAATAAATGAGGCTAATACTTCTTAGCAGATATTATTTCTCCCTATCATAAGAAGATGTACCGCTCACTTGATTCCAGTCTGATTTCAGGTTTCACACCCACAGAGATTTTAAACACTAAGAGGCAGCCATTAATTCCTCCCACAAAGATGGATTCTCCATAGCATAAAGAAGATTCACCAGGTTCCCATTCCAGTTCACTTGGTTTAACAGAATGTTCACTTAAAATAGAGGTGATGGATAATAACATTATCCATGGCCTGGCCAATTATCCAAAAAGCTAGCATGTTGCATGTTTTAAATGTGAAAGTTAAGACAATCTTCCATGACAAGTACATATCTGAAAGCAGTGTGGAACCGTGGCAACACAATTGTATATCCCACCTTTTGCCCAGTAGATTGCCAGTTAGTAATTGTAGGTCTCCATCATTTCCTGACAAAGGGAAGTAGAAGGAAGGGAGGCAAAGAGAACAAGAGGCTTAATAAAAAATGAATTCTGTAGTCTCAACCCTTGGCCTCCTGACCTCTTGATCTCTTTAGCACAGTCTGTGTTTGTTTAATGAAGGAACATATGTATAGCCTGGAGACACGTGCTTTACATCCTGAAGGGGCTGGTAGATTTGAAAGGACCAAAGCCCATATACTCAGTGGAGTGGAGGTGGGCGGGGGCACATAGGGAAATCCAAGAAGAAACTGAGATAGAAATAATTCAAGGCATGCAGTAGGGACCTAGCTGGGTGTTCCATGCACTTGAACATGCCACCATCATGGGGCCTAAATCTGAACTCTTTGCAAACCTGGCCCAGAAGCCTAAGAAAAAATAGACAACTACTCATGGTATGATTGGTCAATGACTCCTTTTCTGGGGTGGGGGGGGGGAACACATTCTATTTTACAGGAATTTATAATTTTTCTCTTAATTATCAAATGATCTCACCATTTAAACTTAATTTTTAAAATAAAATAATACAAATGGGTGTTGTTCCCCCCACCCAAATCTCACTTTCTATTGCTTATTTTGGCCCTGGTGTATTTTCATTTCTTCACTGTTCAGAACCGCATGCATTAAATAAAGTTAGGCAGCAATCCTATGCACACTTTCCTGGGACTAAGCAAGGAGACCTACTTCTGAATGCACAGAATGGCACCTTGCTATAGTAAATTATGCAAATTAAGCTAAGCATGCTTCCTTGGTCTGCATCATTCTTTCTACTTCTTCTAGTCATAAGTAATTACAAGGAGTTCTGCCTGACAGTAAACCCCATTCGCCTGGACAATTGGATATCCTACTCCATTTTTGTTAACCTCTTCTGTCTTTGGATATGTATTTTGTAACGGGTGAGGATTGGGCCTCTCTGACCTTGTGTGAGACAGAAAATATTTTAGCAAAGTTCTGTGGTACTCAAACTCATCCTCTATCATCTTCATCCTCATCATATTTCCATCCTATGTTTTGTACAATTGACCATTTACAATAAAAACAAAAGAGGACAAATCATTTAGGGAAATCGAAAGTGAATGTGTGAATTTAGACTGGAATTTTGTAGGATACATCCACAAAATGCATTTCCGATTATATATCGTCAGGAATTTTTGACCAAGGATCCAAACTTCTTTCACAGCTTGCAGGTATTTACCATTTTGAATGCTTCATTGTGTGACATTATATTTGGCATTAGAATGAAAATTCTTCAGAGTTCACCAAGTCTAATTAGGAGATTCGGTAGCAGTAGCAAGCAGAACGGTATGTATATACACATACTCGCACATCGTTGGGGTTGGGCAATGATGTTTTGAGCCATTTTTGCTGATGAGACCAGATGCATAGAGAGTTTAATGCAGTGGAATTGATTTCTGTTTGCTAGCCTATCATTCCCCTCAGCAGGGGAAAATCAATACAGATCAATCATGTGTGATTTTGCATGCCATTAGATCCTGATTTAACCTCTGTAGCCCCCTCCCCTACTGCGGACCACACAGTTTGAAAGAAGATTGATTGCTTCAGATAATCTGGGCATGACCCTTCCATTGAAACAGTGGGCATTGTTCCTTCATTTCCTAATACTTTTTAACCTAGTTATTTATACATAGGTCTCCTGAAATGATGCCCTTCCACTCTGACTAACTTGGAATTGTGGGCAGAAATCAAAGCGGGCAATGAGGGTGTATTAACCCTGAAAATGAAATTCACCTTTGTATAAAGAAGGGTTAATTTTACTAACCCCCAGACCCTATCAGCCTGACCCTAACAGCTTTCTACACTACATATTGTCATGGCCCCTGAGATAAGCTTATATAGCAGTTTGAGTTGCTTATCCCTCTGTGAAGTTTGTAGTACTTAACAGTATCTTACAAAAACATTTTAAGGCTTGACTTAAACATATTAGGCTTGACTTTTGAGGACCAAGAATAATCTATGTGACTTTAATTAGGGCTACATGTTTTAAGCAATTAATCATTCTGACTAGCAAGGACTTGGATGTTTTAAAGGAGCAGTTGCCATGCAGGCCACACTGAAATACAATCTCCCTTCTTTCTAAGTCAAATTTGGTAAAAAAAAAAAAAAAGAATAATAGTAAAGGTGACATTTTCTTCCAGTTTTATCTAAAATGATCAGATGAATTTGCTTCTCAGGGTGATACGTCTATGACTTTCCCCCTAATAAGTGTAATAAGACAACTGAACATAGCAGTGCTTGTTTGTGTGTGTGTGGGGGGGAGGGTTTAATATGTTTTTTAAAGACCTGGATCTTCCATAATGCTGTCAGACATTTAAACTTGTTTATTTTGAGGACAGCTTGGATCTGAATTATTACTGTAATAGGAAATATTATATATTTCCAAATTATTGAAAATTAATAATTATCATTTACATTTATACATTAATAATTATCATTTACATTTATTACATTATACAAATGTGTGATACCTTTAATTTGTTAAATTGTAAGTAAGTGTACACTGAAGAGAAGTTATCCCTTTCAATTTTCTACGAACTATGTAAATAGCATACATTATTGTAATGCAATGTTCGTTGTGGTCTGATGGAATTTGAAGTGGGGGCCTTCTAGTCTACATGCAGGTATTCTTTATGTGGAGGGGAAAGCGGCAGCATTGTCCTGTGCAGGTTCCAGCATGGTTCTACTGGCCCCTCTCCAAGCACTCCATTAATTTCCCCTCACATAACCTGGATACATGCTTCCAAGTCATAACTTAAGTCTTTACCTGGACAACAGATAGCATCTCCATCTGGGTACCAGCCATCTGTATTTTGTTCCTCTTGCGTTTTGACCCTGGCTTGTAAATGACTTTGTTTGTGCTGTCCTTTCTGTGTGATGCCTTGAACATCTTCAGAATGACTCCTAAAGCTCCCTGGCAATGCACAGATAGTCTACCTGTATCTCCTTTGGCTTCCGATGTGGCCCAACCCTTATCCCATCAGTGAAGGATACTGATACAGCATTCCATTTTGTTATATTTTGCATGTGTTCACCTGTCTCATGGCAATTATCACTAGGATGATTGTTCATGTATTTCTTCTTTAAGTAACTACTGCTCATGAGGGTGGAATCACATTTAGGAAAGTGCCTGCAAAAAGAGATGAGACGAGCAGCATATCCTGTATGTTTGGGCCACAGATGATGATTATAAGTGTCGGGGGCCACATGTGGAAACCTGAAAACACATTCTGTAGTTCAGACCAGTGCCAGGACTTTAAAATGCCTCACTGGTAAACTCTGAATTATTACTCACAAGCTCTTTGCAGAAGCATGAACATCATTTTCAAATGCTTTGACATATGGCCTTTGTTTCCTATTGCTGGCATTCAACTCAATATCTCTTCCTTTTTAAGAATGTCTTTTAAGAAAAGTTTTATGGGAGAGAATGAATATGTATCTTTTTGAGTAAGTGTTTTAAAAAAAAATCTGGCAATTTCATAAACTCTGCAGAGACGCTTCTGATCTATGCCTGCAGATCTTCAGAGCTGTCTTATACTGGCATTTGAACCACAGAAACTTCAAAGATTTATTCTGGTTTTATATATCTATTTTTTCATTTGGGAATTCCATAGTCACCTAGGCCCTTTCTACACCTAAGGATTATCCCAGGAAAATGAAGGGATTGTCCCTGCCTTCTCCTGGGATCCCCTGTGTGGCATTTGGATGCACAGGGATGATCCTGGGGGAAATGGGAGGTGTAGAAATCATCATTGAATACGGGTATATTCTAAGAATCTGTGGTGGCCTGTGTCAAGAGTCCTGCAGCCCTGACTGTTGTTCCTGTCCATTCCCTGTAAATTTTCCTTTACCTCCATGTTTTTTTTAAGCCATCATGATGCCACGAAGGCTGTGTCTAATTTAAATTCCCTTCTGCAGTTGCTGAAACTCTACAACATCTCATTGGTTGCCTTTATTACAAACAGAGTAGGCCTGGGACATGGAGGGGTTATAGTATAATAACTCACCCTGGTCAGTGTAGCATCCCTATTCTATAATAAATCTGTCATTGACCTTTTTCTATTTGGTGAGCTTGTGTGTGTGTGTGTGCGCGCGTGCCCATTTGCAATGAGTTATTATCCCACACTTATCAGCATTAAACTGGATTTGACAACTCATAGCTTGGGATTTGAATGATCTAAATCCTCTATCATTTAGCAGCCCAGTTTTATTTTTTTTTAAAAAAATGGTACTTCTCAATTTATCATCTGCTGATTTGGAATCCTTACTTAAGGTGTACATTTGTAATAAAAAAAAGAAGGAGTTTTTGAGGGCTGAAATCTAGAGGGAGGTTACTTTGCAATCTTTTCTGAAGAGATCAAGTCCATAGTAAAGATCAGCTTCAGACATTATGAAATGGGGCCGACTTAAAACAAGTGAATCACGCTTCCTATTTAACCTCCAGAGCAGAACTCCCACATCTTTTCCTCATTGTGAAACCTCAAAACTCCAGATGCAAAGGCTTTCTTCTCCAGGGAGAGAAGTACAAGTTCTTATTCTTTGGACACTACTACAACGTGTGGGAAGAGGAAGCATGGATCTTTCAATTCTCTGCATAACAACTGAAACTAATTTTAGAAATATACCCGTAACTCTACTTTAGACAGCTTATTCTATTTTTGACCTGTTCTTATACCTGTTTCCTAGTATACATGCTTGAAACCTTAGGCTTAAGCAGTTTCCCCAAGATTTCACTAAGCCCAAAAGACTCCTAGTGCAAAACAATGCTTCATGTCCTCTTCCATTGTAGACATTTACATCTTCCCCTAGATCATGACTTGTGTCTATTGGTAACTCTTTGTTACAGAGGTTGATGTAATTTTCTTCATGTATCTGGCAATGTTACAAATAAAATACAGATTTAAAAAAAAAATTGGCAAAGGATGTGTGGACTACCAGTTGAAATTTTAAATGGTTTTATTGTTGCGACTTGATTGGTATATTTTAACATCTTGTACACTAATTTGTGTGCTGCTTTGGTGGCAGAGAATGCAGTATAGAACTGCTAGGAATTATGTTGGGGGTGGCAACCCTATTAATCTGAATAAACATATTCATAATATATTTGGGGTACTGTGCTGTAGTGGGTAATTTTAAATGTGAACCCCTGGTTTTTATTGATGTGAGCTAGCTGATAATTAAAATGGGACAGCAATAACATCAATTTATTGCATTGAAATACGCATTGCAATACCTTGAAAATCTATGAAATCCAGACACCTGTGGTCCTTCATAAAAAAGGGGCAGGGATTGTGCAATGTGCAATTCTGGTGATTCCACCATGCATTGTATGCTATAAATGTCAACTCATCCCCATTGAGTTGAATGGGATTTGCTCTCAGGTAAGTATGTATAGAATTGAAGCCTAAGACAGCAACTCTATATACATTTGTGTTAAAGCACGTCTCACTGATCAAAACAGGACTGATTTCTGAGTAAACATGTTTAGGATTAGACTGTTAATGGGCAATAATCCTGTTTCCAGTTCTTTGTGTTCCTCCTTGTTGCCAGCCTGCCCTAATTTTGTCATGGTGCTAATTACTAGATGTGTGTGTGTGTGTGTGTGTTGTTGTTGTTGTTTTTTACAAAACTATTCAGTTTTTTAATGAGTACATTAATAAAATATGGTTATTTGACTACCTAATAATGATGAGGCTGACAGTTGAGCCAGCTGCTATAAAACATGTTGCCTATTTAAAATGGAAGCATTTATTAGCAACTTTTTTGCTCTTTGGCTTTGATGGCCACCAATCTGGATGACTTTAAAAGGGGGCTAGACAGATTCCTGGAGAAGGCTATCAATGGCTGCTAGTCTTGATGGTTAGGTGCTTCCCCCAGTATCAGAGGCCTAATCTACACCAAGAGGGATATAGCACTATGAAAGTGGTATATAAAAGGCAGGAGGCACACTACTGCTTTATAGCGGCACTGAAGTGCACTTTGGGGCCCTTTGATACATACCATATACCGCTTTCATACCGCTATATCCTGTTTGGTGTGCCTCCTGCCTTTTATATACCGCTTTCATACCACTTTCATAGTGCAGTGTCCTGCTTGGTGTAGATTAGGCCAGAGTCTGTATGCCTATATACACCACTTGCTGGGAACATGGATGGGAGGGAGCTGTTGCACTTGTGTCTTGCTTGTGGGTTTCTGGTCGACAGCTGGTTGGCCACATGGGCAGGATCTACACTACACTTTTGTGAACCACCCAGAGAGCTTCAGCTATTGGGCGGTATAAAAATGTAAACAATAAATAAATAAATAAATACTGATTTATAATAGTTTATAGCAGTTTTGACAACTGTTCAGGCCCAGGACACATTACATATACCATTTTCAAAGTGTTATATCCTGCTTGGTGTAGATCTGGCCTGGGTGAACAGAATGCTGGACTAGATGGATCCTGGGTCTGATCCAGCAGGATCAGACCCAGGATCTGATCCTGCTGGATTTGTAAGAACATCAGGATCGTATGTTCTTACAAATGCCCTTTCCCCTCCTCTCTCTCTCTCTCTCTCTGTGTGTGAGAGAGAGAGTGTGTGAGTGAGTGAGTGAGTGTGTTTATGCTTATTTATTATTACTGTTGCTTTTGAAATGTTTGCAATACCATAAATTCCAATGTGTTAATCCTACTGTACAGGAATGGATGGGGGCTAGCAAGCTTAAACACAATCTGGATAAGATGGAGGTGCTACTAACCAAGAATAGTTAAACCTGTTCTTGATGAGATTGGACTCCCCCTGAAAGTGTAGTTTGGGAGGTGGGTGCTTTTGGATCCATCACTTTCCCAGGATGACCAAGTGGCAGCAGTCACTGGGAAGTCCTTTTATTAACATTAGCTGCTGCCTTTTGTCTGGCAGCCATAAGATGGAATATATATATATATATATATATATATATATATATATATATATATATATATATATCATCCTTTGTCAGTTCCATTGACTTCTTACTTGATTCTTGGCCTGATTCAAAGAACTGGTTTGGGGATTTACAGCTGTAAATGGACCAGGTTACCTTAAGTACCCCCTACTCCTATATAAGCCTGCCTGGGCATTGCGGTCAATCTCAGCTCTGGAATACTCCCATGATTAAGGTCTGTCAGTCCCCTGTCTTTGAGCCTTTTTCAAGGCATTTTTATTTCAAAGGGCTTTTAGCATGTAATTTTAGATTTTACAGTGATACCTACTGTGTTATGTACCATCTGCTTTCTATTGTTGTTTTTAGTTAATTGTGTATTTGTATTGAATACTAGCTGATATGCCTGGTCTAATAATAATTCCTTCATCCTCATGGAAGTTAGATAGCTAGGCATCTTAAGAATATACTTACCTTGTACTGCACAGTTCTAATGCAAGCAAGTTACATTTTGATCAGTTTTCATGAGGTCAGGATTACATTTCATTAGGGTTATTTGCAATAGTGATTGGAGAAGGAGGATTGCTGATAGCCATCCCTTAAAGATATTTTTTCTGAATGTGGTGCCAGCCATCTTGTTTGCCTTCAACATTCGTTAATTTGAATTATTCTAGCTCTGAACTCAGAGGTTCCACTTAGCTGCAAAGCACCAGGCACTACTGGCAAGATATATGTAATAATTGAGGATATTTAAAGCCCAGGCTTCTCTTTCTAATGGTGACTAAAACCATATGCTACCATAATAGTGAACAAAAGGCTAACAAAGTTCATAAAAGCAAAAGAACACCCTGAATATCAGGCTATGTGGCATTAATAAGCATTAATATTGTTTGCAGCAGTGCAATAGCTGTATTTTGAGCCTCATTGTTGCATTAAACTAAAAATGCTGCAGTGTGTGTTATTATCACCGCTACTATACCCCATCTAATCACTGTCTGCAAATGGTTGGTTTGGTTTTCCAGCCCAAAGTACCACAACAAAGACATACCTCAGATCAGAACAAAGGTATGTGGTGACTACTCAGCAAAGCGTCACATGACCAACATCAACACCTAAACTAAGCAGTGTCTCACACGTGTTCCTGTTACTATGATGATAATCTGCTTTGTTTGTGCCACAGAGAGTTAGGATGCAACAGGTTAAATGGTAGAAACTTTTACATCAATTAAATCAATCAATAAGAAACTGTTTATAGTCTGAAAGTCTATGTCTTTCACACATACACTCAACCTGTCTTTCTGGGGGCAAAACGTGCATGGTGCTTATTTAGGGTGACCATATGGGCAGGGCTCCTGCAGCTTTAACTATGGTGGTGAAGAGAGAATTTCACCAGGTTCTGCATATATATACAAATGACATCTGCTGAAATTCCCTTTTCTATGCAACTGTTAAGGATACAGGAGCCCTGTACTTCTTTCCATATGGTCATCCTAGTTATTAGTGGTTGAACTTCGGTTTATCCTATTCCCAATATCCTAAAACAAATACTGTCACTGTCTCAGTTTTGCCAGAAGGGTCCTATGAATACGCAAACATGTCTTTTAGTAAAGGTTTTCTCTTGAATTTAGAAAAAGTTAGGATTCCTTTCTGGATTTCAAGCTGCATATTCTGCAAGGGGAGCAGGGACAGAATCCCTCTTGTGAATCTCCAAATTATTTCAGCCCATACCCATACATTCCACCTCCCTCCTCCTAACCCCAGATCCCATTCTCCCCATGATCCTAATCCCCTAATCTTTTCCCCTCTCTCTTAATCCCAGAACTACATTTCTTTCCATGCTGCTCCTAACCTCCAACCCTAAGGTACAGTATAGATTGAAGAAAAATACTTTATATTCAAAAAGATTGCATAAAATTTAGTAACTTATTTTTCAAATTGTGGTATCAGTATCAGAGTCAGAGATAAAAACTTCATTTAAAAGTGTTAAAACTGTCAAAGTACCAAAGTATACATGGACAAGAATATTATAAGAAAGCTGCCAGTTTAACAAAATTAAAAACAAGGCATGAAGGAAATTGCAGCCTTTGCAAATGAGTTGAGGGTTATTTATTAGTATAACAATGCAATCCTATACACGGTCACTGAGATCTATGCACAGTGACGCTTATTCTCCGGAAAGTATGCATAGCACAGCCACCTTAGATTTCTTACAATACGTGATTGTCTTCATTTTTCTTTAGCCTTTGAGGGTTCAAACAAACGTTACATGCAAAGGTATCTAAGAAAATCCAACCATCTGTTTCCCTCTTTTATAGTATAAAGTGATTTTGAAAGGGGTGATTTGGAGTGGGAAATCAGCAAGGAGGTTGCTTAACCCAATCCATCACAAGATTTTCCTAATTGCCAAATAATTTCCATAGTGTACAAATTTGGGGGACTGGAATATGGCAACCCTTTGTAAGAGGGGTGCATCGTCTCTCCTTTTGCACTCTTTCAAGTTTCTGTAGAAAAATTGGTGCAAATATTCATAGAGTGCAAGCCTCAGTTCAGTTCAGCTCTATTTGCAGATAAGCAAATATGAATGGGCAGTTTTTCACAGTCAAGACCTCTCTAGGACAGCCCAAATGTAGCCCCGTCCACTTTACCACCCGAGGGCATGGGATGGGCCACCCTTGTTGTATTTTTTGCCTGAAATAAAAAGACATTTTTCATGCTGAGTTCTAAGTCTACTTTTTACTTTCCATCTCCCCCGCCCCCTTCCTGATAAAAATGTATTGCTCCGGAGGAAATCAAATCCAATCTTCAATATATTTAGCATGAAAGCAATAAAGAACATTAATGCACTTCAGAAAAGGAGAGAACTGTGGGCTGGTATCATCTGCCACTTGGAGAAGGAAGGATCACCATGGAAACTGTTTTCATTGAAAGCCATGCACTCCAGGCACTGAATGTAGAGGAAAGCAAGTAGAAGGGGCGGGGTAGAAGAAAGAAGGAAATTTCTTGTTTCCCCCCCCCCTCCTCTGTTGCCACAAAACAGCTATTGGAGCCTTACGAGGCAGAATAATTAATTATAGATAATGCAATTATAAAACATGCACGAATTCGAATTAATATTATACTGCATTGGCTTTTAACGGGGGTGGGTTTGAAGTAGCAGGCGAAAAGCAGAATTATACTATAAAGTTAACCTGAAAAATAGCAATCCCTTGGCAGGAGCTTGTCTGCATTTTAATGATTTGCAGATATATCACTTAAAACAGCCTTCCCCAACTTGGTGCCCGCCAGATGTACTGGACCACAACTCTCAGTATGCCCACATGCCCCAGCCAGCCATGGTGGCTGGGGCATGCTAAGAGTTGCAGGCCAACACATCTGGAAGGTACCAGGTTGGGGAAGGCTGACTTAGGGCAGGTCTAGACCTGCCGATATCCTGGGGATTGCTCTGAGATCATCCCTGTGTGTGGGGTGGTGGTGGGGAGTGGGAAGATTTATTTATTTTTTTAAAAAAATACCTTACTGTTTGCATTCAAGCACTTGTGCGCTCTTTTTCAATAAAAAACAAAACAAAATGGCAGGCGTGACGTCCTCTTCCTCCCAGGACATTGCGCGCTGTGTGTAGACACAGGGCAACGATCCCTGAAGTAGGTAAGTCTGGGGTTGCCTCCTCTCTAGCCTTCTACATGTGTAGGTGTAGACATACCCATAGAAGAATCGAGAATAATTTCCAAACTAAGCAGGAGAGGAAATTGTAAATAGCAGAAAGACCACCTCTGCCCCTCTGGGGGTTGTGCACTGCCTTGTACGTCTCCCAAAGATGAGAACAACCTCAGTCGCTTGGTCTCTCTCACCTGCTCTTTTCCAGTGTAACAAGAAAGATGTAGCCAAAGAGGAACTGGGGTAGATCAATACAGGGTTTTCCCCTCTTCCTCTTTGTGCATTGTGTAAGGGTGACTGTCTGCCCTACTACAACTGGGAATTCCCAGTCACACCTCAACCTTTTTAAATAGTTCTTCTATTTAAAAACTATGTTGATACCTGCAGTTCCAAACAGCTACATGTCTCCTTAGCTGCATTTTTCTAGCTGCATCCTTCTCCAGTCTTCCACACCTGTGCAAACAGTGCTAAACCATTTAGAAAGAAAGTACAGTACTTCAAAGGTTGTGTGTCTAGATAAACAGTAAGGCACATCCTATTTTGGAGGGGCTGTTTACACATTGCACTCTGTTTTCTCTGTAGCATCTAGCTGTTACATTTATGGCAGCTGGCAAATTTCTGTAAGTCCTTCTTACAGAATTGTCAAGTTTTTCACTAGTATGATAATCATTCAGTGAAGAAAAACATTCATATCCAGCAGCCCAAGAAAGACTTTTTCACATGCTTTTGCAGAATGTTTGAAATGAGACTGAGTTTCATTTAAGCAAGTTTTGTGGGTCATGTAGGATGCTGGCGAGTGTGTTCCTTTAAGGATCTTATCCAGAAAGCACTCATTTTGTTGATAATTGACTTGACATAAAATATGGATTCTCTGATAATTGTTTCTTTGTTCCTATGAAAGTTGGTAATCCATTTCATATTGCTGGGCCTTGGTGTCCCATTTGTATCACAGGTCTGAAGCTCTTCAGATATTTTGGATTTCAATTATCTTCCATTTGACTTGGCAAACGATACTAATTTCATGATAATGACTATGTATTCACAAATGCTACCTATGGGCCACTCTGTATTCCGTGAACGACAGTATAGTTGATTCCAATGACGTTTGTGTACAGCTGATGCAAACTATAGTGGAATGTGGCCATTCAGTCAGTCCCTCTTACCAGATATAGGCCCTGTTCAGACAACACGCTAAACCATGCTGCTTAACCGCAAAATGGTTAATGGACTGCATTAAGGTTAATGCAGATGGTGCCATAGTGGCAGATGGTTTGCATAACCCTGATGAAACAGAATCCTTCAGTTCAATGAAACTTTTCAGTTCAACAGGTCCTCTTCCTATGCATTCACACATTTTTTTGTTCAGATAGGTGTGTATAAATTCTACTGCAACCCTCATGGGTGTCTCAGCTGTTGTCATAGTCCTGCCTAGAATGAAATTGTCTTCCTAAATCTATTCACAGCAAGCAAATGCTGTAAATTAGTTAAGACAAACTTCAGAACGCATTCATGTCTTGGTAAATATGCTTAGTGCTGAAGAGACAGGGCAATATGGAGAAAATTGTGCAAATATTAATAGAGGCAGCATGGAGCTCATTATTCACCTGCCTGATGCCATCTGGATGTTCATGGCCCAGCAAACATTGCAGGGGGGAAGAAAGTGGGGAGTGGGCTTCTTGCATAGAGAGTGGATGGATCTATGCAAAGTGGATCATAAAAAGAGTGAGTTGAAATGTATTCTTAAGAACACAAAACAATAGATGTAAATGGAAATCATGCTAGAGATTAACATGGGCTATCATCAACCAAGTGTAACTTGCTACAGTTACAGGTAACCACGTGGGGAGCCAATCATCTGTTAATGTCCCACCTAGTGGAGCAGAAGTGTATCACCTCTCTGCTTCTCTGTATTTCTGAGAGCAAAACTAGATATCATTAAGTAGGGATGTATTAGAATTTCATTTATGTTCACAAATCTTGCAAATGTGTCGCATCAGCAATGCTGAATGTAAGTAGGAGAGCATGTTCTCTGAAAATATTTGCAAATTCCTGAACTTGTATCCAGATTCAAAAAAATGTGCACTTTAAAATGAGCATTTTTTCAAAAATGTGCATTTTCATGCTTTATGGTGGGAAAATGTGCATTTGGGTGCACTTTACTAAAAAAGAAAGAAAGAAAAAAAAGTGCATTTTCCCCACTCAAATGAAACAACAAAAAAGAGCACAATTGAAGACAGGAAACAAGGGAAGGCAAGCTTCAGGTTGCATTAGGAGAGTCTTAGCAGTCACGAAATTCACTTGCTTGCTTGTTCCTATTATGAAGTACACTGGTGTGCAATTGCTTCGTGTCATGTCTCATTTCAGTAAGTAAAATTTTATTTATTTATTTATAAAAAAAATTCTGAGTTGCTTTTCAACTCAAAAAGTACCCTAAGCCAACTTACAATTTTAAACTTTTAAATCAGTTTAAAAACTTTAAAATATCACACACAGCAGCATTAGGAGCTGGAGAAAAATGAATTCATTGTGTTCTTCAGCCTTGCCTTCATCACTTATTATATGAGGCAGGAGTGGGGCATTGCACAATCTGAGGACGCCATATCACACAATGGCTGTGTTCAGACCACATGATAGTCTCAACGGTGGGGTAATGATCAGCTCAACAGTTGTTTATCCAGGGGGTACTCCCCACACAACATGATAATAATCAACCATATTGTGGATGAGGATCAGCATTGAGTTGACTATTAGTCCACCCGGAGTTAACTCACTCATTCCTCACTCTCTCTCTGCCCCCTCAGTCAGTCCTCCTGCTAGTATCCCATCAGTCATTGCTGCCAAAAAACTACCCTGCTGGCTGGATGAGAGCAGCAGCCACCTCTTTGTCCACTCTTGCCTTGCAACTCTGTGGCTGAGGAAATAACCAACGGTGCCCTCCATACAACATGATAACCAATGGTGGTTCAAATAGCCAACTCTGCACACTGTTGGTTATTTTGGCCAAATAACGAATTGTTGGTTTAAGAACTCTCTTCACACAACTCGACAACCCATAGTGGGTTAAATAACTAACCGTTGATTATTTAAACCACCATTGCTTCCGAGATCAGACGAGATTGGCCGTGTTCAAGGTAGTATGGCCGTAGGCGAAACCACCATTGGTTATCGTATTGTCTGAATCTAGTCAGTGCGTTACAATAAACCAGACTTCCCCAACCTGCTGTCCTCGAGAAGTGTTGGACTGCGATTCCCAGCCAGCGTGGACAATGTTCATGTTGGGAGGATATGTTTGGCATTTTAGTCCCGTCTGAAGGCCACTAGGTTGGGAGAGGCTGCAGTAGATATTAAGGGTAGGAGCACAGTGTCTCTCATAACATCTAGTTACACTCTTTAACAATATCCTGACAGTTGTGTCTTTTATGTTTTTTAGAGCAAGCGGCTTTGGGAGGGGGTGATTTAGAGTGCATGTTTGCACTACATTCCTAGTTAAAGTGCAAAAAAGTAGTGTGTTTTCAGAATATGTGTTTTGATTATGTTGCCATTTAATCAACACATTGCAAACAATTTCTTTTTTACCAAAGGTTTTGTGCTTTTGAATTGTTTTTCATTATATGTGCATAAACCTGTGACTTACAAAGACAAGATGCCAGAAATGCTAGTCCTATGTAGATAGAAATTGGCACTGTAAACGTTTTTACTGGTGTAATGAAAATAACAATTTTTACTGGTGTTATGAAAATAGCCATCTGATAGCAAGGCAGCACAATGAACCAGCTGGGGAGGAAGTAATATGTTGAAGAAAAAAACCAACAGATTGAAACATGATCACCAAAGTGAGAAATTACAACTCAAATCAAATTCATGTGGCCAGATGAAGTGGTACCAAGTGGTATGCTTATTTTAGCTGCTTCTCTATTGGCAGATATTACTGTATATGATTTTAAGAACTATCCATGCACAATAACAGCTGCTCCATCATGGCCAGGTACTAAGACTCTAATCTACTGTGCAAGATACAAAATTAATTGTTTGTAGTCAATATGTAGAACTAGTAAGCTGACTAGTGGTGCTTCTGGCTTGGTTTAACCATGGTTTAAACCAAGGGCCCATGGGCACTTTTTTTTTTTGTCTTGAAATTTAATTTTATTTTGAAATGAAGTTAACAAAGTAAAGGCAACAAAAAGAAGGGCATACATAATATTAAATCAAGCTCACTAAAGAAGCAACAGAATTCAGTGTTTATAATCTTAGCCTATAAACAATATGCTTATGGAACATCTACAGTAAAATGGCCTAAGTATGAGCTCATATCTAATAAAAGAATAAAAAATAAGATTTATACGTCATATAAAAGGAGTGTGAGCAAGTTTGTGTTATTATGTGTGTGTGTTAGGAAAAAACCAGACAACTCTACCTGGTTGGAATTTGATCAAATGTTTGGACTTCAACATGAAAATAAATGGAAACCATAGTGCCATAATGACTCAGTTCAGACAACACGTTTCTCTACACAGTGGGAAGACTCCACCCAGTGGTTGAATTTTTAGGAGGTACCACACAACGGTTGCGTTCAGATGACACTTTTGACATTGGTGGGTAGAGCAATCAACCCCTGATTGTTTTTTTGCTGGGTACTCCTCACACGACATGTTGCCACGTCCCGTGGAGGGGTTGAGGCTTGCGTGGAGTGAACTCAACCTGGCATTTGATTGACACAGCCTATGCCCCTCTCCTCGTCCAGTCCTCCTGATGCTATCCCATCAGCCATTGCTGAAGAAAAACAATCCCAGTGGCTCTCTTCACTGCCCTTTCCAGAGAACTCTGTAGCCAGTGGGAAAAGTTAACTCAGTGCAATGGAAAACTCAATGGAGCCCTCCACACAACACAATGGTTGTGCAGAAATTCTCCTCTGCATAGTGTGGATATTCAGCATGGGGTGGAGTTTTCCCTTCAGACAACACAAAAACTCCACTGTGGAGTTCTAAAACCACCATTCAGACAACCTCCGTGTTGTCTGAACTGAGCCAATATCTTTCTTAAGGTTAGGATTCTAAGATTGCTGCACTTGCTGGGTATGTTTATACATAGCTATAGTCTCTGAAATTATATGAACACACTGCTCTTCAGTTGGTTGCTTTAGAGACTTCCAATTCAGTTGGTTGCTTTGGAGACTTCCAATTACATGCTATACTTCCAATTACATGCTATACATGCTATACAATTACATGCTATTCAGTTCGTTGCTTTAGAGACTTCCAATTCAGTTGGTTGCTTTGGAGACTTCCAATTACATGCTATACATGACTTTGGAGCTGGATACAATTATAGTTGTTTACAATACATGACTTTATAGCTATATACAATTGCTTAAGATGGTTTTTATGCAGAAATCCAGTATCATTAGGTTCAAAAGCATAGCCTTAGGAGTTACCAGTGGTCTAATGTGAAGAAATTACGGCAGTAATTAGCAAGCATGTTCCAAAACTCTTGCATCATTGAACATTCCCACCAAAGATGAAAGCATGAACCAATCTAACCACACCCTTTCCAACAATATTGACTATAATTCAGATGTATTAGGTGAAGCCTTGCAGTGATAATCACTACCCCCCGAGCACATTTGGCAATTTGATCAACTGTCGTGGGCAACACCAGATATGGCTGCCATGTGAGGTGTGGCTAGTTACAAGGGACCAGTAACATGCCCCCAAAAACTGAGTACAAGGTAAAGATGGGGTCTGAGATTCAACATACTAAACAATTCTTTTGAACCCACAGTTTCAGAACCAATAGAAACCTATTTCTCCCCACACCCTCTGCCAGCCAACTCATTTCCTTATATCTCCTTTTCTCTCATTCTGGATCACCATTCACAAACTCTCTCTCTCTCTCTCTCTCTCACACACACACACACACACACACACACACTCCAGTGGTTGGAGGCCCTCACTTTTCTTTGAAGCAATTCCAGCTGCTAGTAAGAAAATCTGTTAATTAAAAAAAAAAGTGGGAAGAGTAGGCTACCTAGGTGGGTGCCAAGAAAGGGACTTGTGGGCACACTGGTGCACATGGGCATTATGTTGCCTACACTTGGTTTAAACTTTAAACTAACCACAGTTCTTTGAGTTTAGATAGGGAGCTGTGGTTAATTTTAAACCAGAAGCACCTGCTTCCTGTCTCCTTGTGGCCACACCACACAAGGGGAAAACAGGTGAGGGCATAGCACTTGGGTCCAAGGCTTGTGCTGAGTTTTTCACATAAACCAGTGGAGCAGAACGTGTCAACTTCCAGATGTTGTTGGACTGCTATCAACATGGTCAATGGACAGGGATGATGGGAGTTGCAGTCCAACAATATTTGGAGGGCCACACCTTCCCCATCCCTGATGTAAACCATAGTTTAGCCTTGCATCTGAACAAGCCCATAGTCTGAAATGTTTGTTGGGGAGGGCTTCTGCTTCTTTCCCACCCTCCCAAAAGGTTCAGAATCAGGAAATGTCCTTCATTGCAGGGCAATCATTCAGCATCTACTCATGTTTTTATGTTAGGCCTGAATATGCAAGCCATTGTGTGTATTCCTACATTCTTTGTAACAACAATACAGTAAGCTTGTGAAGAAACTGAGAAAGCTTATGTAAATCAGGGACTGAAAATAAACTATAGCAGCATTAAACCTAGTCTATAACACAATGGAAATGGATGGTAAAAGGTAAAAATGTGTAAAAGCATTCCTTTTTTAAAAGGAAACCCCTTACTGCTGTGTTGGAAGCCATTTTTTTCCTTCCTAGTCTTGCTTTGCATTCACTGCAAACTGCATTCAGATGCAATTGCTGAAGACAGTGTGAGGGTAATTGCAATGGAATTAACCTATGACATTTGTTTCTAAAAATAGCCCTGATAAATCCACCCGTCAGCAGGTTACCTGCTTACTTTGCTACATATTTTATTCTACCTATTTAAAGTGCAACGTTTGTAAGTTAACCATTCTCTGCACAAGGATCTGCCTGTCTTAGTAAATGTATTTGTATATTCCATTATATTTTTGTTTTAGAGATATTAAATATTTTTTAAGAATAATATGTTTCTAGTCACTGCACTAGGAAATTAGATTTGGGATGTGGATAAAATTGAGTGGCAGTCTTAGAACTTTAAATGTTGAAATGTTTGTAAAACATATTCTTGTGGATTACAAGAAAAAGCAAAGACATAGTGGAACAGGGACTAGACAATGTGATCATATTATGCCAGAACCTTTCCAGCTACATGGGTTGCCAGCACATTTGCAGGCCCAATTCCATGTGCTGGTATTAACATTCAAAACCCTAAACAGTCTGGGGACAGGTTATCTGAAGGATCATCTCTCCCATATGTACCGGCCTGCACCCTAAGATCATCTTCAGGGGTCCATCTTTTGGAGCCCCTGCTAAAGGAAGTGAGGTGGATGGCAACCAGGAAGAGGGCTGTGGAACCCTGGCCGTGGAATGAGCTCCCTAGAGAGGTTCTCTTGGCACCTACGTTGTATTCCTTTAAGTGCTATGTGAAGAGCTTTTTATTCCCCCAGGAATTTTAGCATTCTGGGGGGGGGGGAATCTACACTACTGCTTTTAAAGCGCTTTAAAGCGCTTAGAAAACGTTTTGAAACCTGTATATGCAGTGTGTCCTGGGCCTCAACAGTTGTCAAAACTGTTATAAAGCGCTTTAAAGCAGTAGTGTAGATCCCCCCCTAGTCTCTTAGCTCTGTTGTGTTAAGTTTGTTACTGTATTTTAAATCTCTGCCTTGCTGATAGCTTTTACTTTGGTCGTACTTTTATACTGTAGTTTTAAGCTTTTATACTAATGCTGGTTTTAATTTTTGTGAACTGCCCAGAGAGCTTCAGCTATTGGGTGATATAGAAATGTAATAACATACATACATACATACATACATACATACATACATATATGTGTAGTATCTGAGCAGCAATTTTAAGTACTAGGTCCCTGGTCTTCACTGCAAGGTCCGCGGGCCACTTGCAAACATGTCCAAGTGTGGCCCCTCTGACTCTCCATCCCTCTCTCTCTCTGTTCGATTTGACAGAAGCAGTGCCAGCCTCTCTGCTGCAGCCTTCCTGTCTCAGCAACTACAGTGCTCCCATGATTTTGCTGCTGCTAGTCCTTTGCTGCCAGGGCCCCATTGTTTCACCCACCTTCTCCTGTGCCTTAAGCCAGCTACAGAGCCACCTCCTCTGTTGCTGGCTGCCTTGTTGTGTTAATGTGGCTCTCACTTGAAAAATAGTGAAGACCCCCGCACTAGGAAGTAAATCACATTGAACTCAATGGACTTGAACATGTTTTGTTTCGCGCTGCATGCCTATATTTGGAAGATATGCTAGAAACCTGGTATGAGGTTCGTGACTGGTTCCAACTTTGTGGGGAGCCTCAAGTGGGAAATCTTTGTTGGGACAGTCTTCCTCTGTTTGGCTTCATAACCCCACAGTTTATCACTTTACCACTCCAGTGTGCTCTGTTCCCACCATTTGCATCTCCTCAGCTCTGCCTTTTTTTCTAGAGCAGAGGGCTGCCTATATGCTCTGAAAGCCCTGCAGTAGGTGCGCAGTGGCGCTGTGTCAGTTATATGCTGTAGCAGCCACATTGTAGCTATCGCAGGACTTTTCCGCGAAGCTGCGATTTAAAAAAGTCAGGGATTTAACCTGACTTTTTTGCCAGAGCGAGATGGTGTCACGGCAGAGGCATTCCCCAGGCAGATGGTGACCCCTAATTGGTTGCCATCTGCCAGGGCAAGGGGCAGGCCCAGTGAGCCAAAAGGCCACCAGAAACCCTGTGCCCTCCCTCTGCATTGGGATTAGCCTCCGCCACTCCACAGCAGAGAAAGCTCAGGGTTCTGTTTAACATGACAGTAACCCAGTGCCATATAGACAGCCCCCTGGTACTAGAGCATAGGAGCTTCTGCTCATTCCACCTTTTCATCCCTACCCTTCCAGGCTGAAGCCAAGGTTGCAGTAACTATGGTGGTGGATGGAAGGGAAAACTTGGAGTGCAACATTCTTGCTCTCTTTTTGGCCCTACCAGTGCTTACGTTGTTTGAAACAAAAAACTGGTGAAAGCAAGACCAAAAATAAGAAGAGTCATGCTCCACTCTCTCTGCTGACACCAGATGCCCTTTCCACTGGAAATGGGAGATCCACCGAGATGTCCCTGCAGAATTACCAAAAAGGTTCTTTGTTCCCTATTAGAATGAGAGAGAGAAAATGATAATGGGGACCTGTCTATACCGTTCCCATTAATAATACATTTTAATTAAAATATTAAATGGCCGTGTACACCCCCTTTGGTTTTCAGCATGTCCATTATATTGAACAGCATGATTTTTGAGACAAGATATTGGAGTGAAGCCAGGTGGTGGAATACAGTGATATCAGAGAGCATTCATTAATATTGTCTAAGGCTGTATTTTACCTGTTGCTGATTCCTGAGAATCTAAATGAAAGGCAGGGATAAATGGCACAGCTTTCCATTTTGCTTCACGGTTAAGTCTGAGGTCTGAGGAAGGGATATATATTTGCTGCGGGAGACATAAAGTCTTCCTACATCTGGGCCTGTGTTAATGTATTAGATTCTCTCCCCCTTTTTTATCTGTTACTGGGTTTTAAAAAAATAATAATTTGTTTTTAATTTTACTGTAGGTTTAATTCTATTTTAACTTTTGTACATTTATATTTATATGTTTAAATTGCACATGTTTTAATTTTGTAAAATGCCTTGAGTCCTAGTACTGGGGAAAAACTGGGATATAAATAAATAAATATAATAATAATAATAATAATAATAATAATAATAATAATAATAATTTTTAGCACAAGAAAGGTGCAGTTTTTACTCAGTTATTATAAGGTTTCCAGGTGTCCTTCTCCTAGAAAGTACCTCCATTGCAAACGCATTGCATTCTGTCAAACAGTAACCTTTCAAAACACAGGAAAATGTTGGCTGTGATTGTAATTGCAGTGTGAAATGTAGCTGCACAAATCTCAGGTGCCATGTTGTTTAGTAGCTGTGAGATGGCCTGCTCTTTCTTGGCACCATTTTATCAACATTTAAATGTGTTCTATAATTCCGTTACTGGGATTGCAGGAGCATTGACATAGCCATTAGAACAAGCGATTGAAGTGCTAAAGTGCAAGGCTTCTCCTTCATTTTCGGCAACACCCTGCTATGTCAGTGATACTTCACTTTTTCTCTCTTTTTAAAAAAATGGTAACAGCATTTAATGGCTGTATACTCCTCCTTTACAAAATACATACTTCCCTAGATACATATTTTTTAAGTGAAGAACAGACAATCCACTTGCAGGAAATGTATCTTCCCTCCCCCTATAGCAAGGCTCCAATGAGGTGGGATATTGCACCACTGGCTAGCACTAGTCCAGTGCGGTCTGTAAAGCAGGGATGGGGAATGTGTGGCCCTCCAGGTGTTATTAGACTGCCGCTCCCATCACCATTGGCTACTCTGCCTAGAGCTGATGGGGTTTGCAGTCGAGCAACATCTGGAGGGCCATACATTTCCCATCCCTGCTGTAAGACCCCACACGTTCTCCTCCCATCAGGCCCTCAGCCGACATTAACACTCCAAACTGATGACAAAAGAGGGAACGTAATGTCCAACTATTGAAGGTGTTCATGTGGAGTTTTAAATCCTGACAATTCTTTACTAATGATGACGTTTTTGAATTCCCTTAACGATATTCAAGTACAATAGAGGATCTAAGTGCTCCCTAGAAATTCCACTGGGAAGGCAAAGCCCTGACAGTAGTTGTTCCTGTAACCATATAGGCAACGAAGCCTTTAGATGCCTGCGCAAAGCCAGTCTGCAGTTAACTTAAATTGCCTTTGTCTTTTTCTTTTCAGCTGACATTATCTCTACAGTAGAATTCAACCACACAGGAGAATTACTAGCGACAGGGGACAAGGGGGGTCGCGTTGTAATATTTCAGCGTGAGCAGGAGGTAAGTGCTGGTGAATGCAAAAATGCCCATTTTTATCCTTTTAAAAGAAGCTTCCCGCTGCTGCCTAATCTTTGTGTGTCACTCTTCACCCTGCTTCTCTTCTAGCAAACTAAAAATTGCAAAAAAGGCCATTAACATCAATAGGCCAGTTTCTGTCTCAAAAAGCACCCTGCAAATGCTGGTTCCCCACCCCCCCTTCTGCATCCTTTTACTTTCCTTTAACAGTCATTGCAGGCTGAGAATCTAATGTAAAATGAATAGTGCTGAAACATCATAAATTCAGAGAGACCCAACTGCTTTATTTGCCCAGAGAAGTCATGCCTTTAAAGTCTGGTTTGTTTAATCATCAGCAGGACTCCCCACCCTCAACATACACAACTGGCTTTGCTTCGCATAGGTATGCATTGTTCCATTATGGTATATGCTGATGCAGGGCCCTAAACACTAATGGTGATGCTCTTGATTTATGCCATATATATATATATATATATATATATATATATATAATCAGAAAAAAGTATGCAAAGCTTTTATATCTAACTAAACACCACAGTGGGAGCACAGCAGTGCCGATTATTATTTTATTTATATAATTTATCACTGAAAAGGTACATTTCCCTTGTTTTTTGGCACATCTGTGTATGGGAGTGAAAGAAATTATGTTGTATTTGCTGAATCACACACAGACTCATACACAGCTTGGGCTTGTAGGTAGTATGCTCATGTGTCTTCCCCCACTATGTGTACATCTTTAATATGGGGTGGGGCATATGTGTGCAGGCCCCACCATATAATGTATCCACTGCAAACAATATGTTGATGGATTGTGAGCAAAGCCAGTTGGGGAAGTCATGTACTCTGGTTCTCACTGAACACAGTGGAAGAGGACATATGAGCCTGAAAGTCCAATCTACATGGCCAGGCTGAGTTTGAACTGACCCTTAGTAGTGGACGTATTGGTTGTAGGCTGTATATAAATCAGAGTTAGTTATGGAAAAGTTGGCCATAGATCACAATGCTTGCTGCTTTGTTTAACAGTTGTTATGATCAACTAAACATCCCTGAAACAATTATGTGAATTCTAGGTGATATATTACAAAACTAAGAATAGTTACATGTGTGATTGTTTTGGAGAATCCTTACCATCACACCCCAGGAGTCACCAGTAAACCAAGTAAGAATTGATTATTTCAGGGCTAATGTTATACCATAAAATATATTATAAATGGATACAGTTACTGAATCAGAAGTCTAGATGATCTCAAACTCCTTGGGCTTTCCAATATCTATCTACATTATCCATTATAGTACTATGGGCATGATCCAGGTAGAATTATATACTTTTAAGGCTCACTGATTTATATATGATTGTTAAGAATGTGCTTAAATATTTCCCATTGTAACCAATAAGACCTGAAGATCCTTATTGTGCTTGGATTGTATCCCCTGAGGGAGACTGAGCTTTTTAATTAGAATCACATCACGGGATGTATCTGTCATTACTCCCGATCCTTCCAGCACACCCACTCTGGGAAACTGACACAGGAATAGTAAGACTTCTTTATTTCAGGAAACGGTATGGCAAAAACTTTATGGTTGCACTCTTCAGAAATTGTATAGCTGGTGGCCAGTAGCTATAGGCACCATGTAATTCCAGAACAGTCAAAAACTAAAACTACAACCATGACACATTTCCCCATTGAAATCTCCAAGTCGCAAAACACAGGAGAGGAGTAGGCTGAAAGTTCCTGGAGTCAACCTTCCAAAGCAATCGAGGACAACAGTCAGTAACGAGAATAATGCGAGGGTCTGCCATTTGGAAGTGCTTTGCAATACTGTTCATCAGCCCTTTTGAGGATAAAGGCATCTCTGAGCCATTTTGCACTTCGAATTTAGGTATGGTGGTAATAATAATAATAATAATAATAATAATAATAATAATAATAATAGACAAAAAAGAAAAGCGCACATACATCATTGGTATAGCAATACCTAATAACAAAAGTGTTGTAGAAAAGGAAAAGAGAAAAATATACGCCACTGGCCATGGAAGTTAAAGAACTATGGCAACAGGAAAAAGTTACAACTATTCTGTTAATCACATCAGTCACCAGCATCACATCAATTTTATTTTTATTTTTTTACAAAAAACCTTCGGAAACTGGGCATACCAAAATACATCCACACTAACATCCAGAAAGGAGTCATAAAACATGCTCAATAGTCAGGAAATTCCGGAATCAGTAAAAGACAGCATGACTTGGCAAAGTCCGTCATGTCCATCTAGAAAAACTGCCACGAACAAGAAAAGAGATGAATAATAATAATAATAATAATAATAATAATTTGCTAAACTTTTGTAGAGTTGTAGTCAAAACCTGATCACTTTGTATTGGTCTGCATGGAGCTGATGCTATACGTAAGCCAAGTAGGATTTGTGCCTTGATTTGTGCCATTATCGCATCTTGCCAATTTGTCTCGGAGATAAATGATAGGGAGGCCTTCATTCATTCTTGAAACAAAACAAAACAAAGGTGCTCTTCCTGCTTCCTATCACCAGCCTGCAGAGAAACTGACACACGAGGAGAATGCATTGTGCAGGGAAGATCTCTTGTGCCTGCTTTGATATCTAAACTGTAATGTGTCACCATAATCAGACATTTCCCTGTCTTTTAACAATCCTCAGAGAACAAAAGAATCAATTGAAAATTTGCTAGCTCTGCCTCTTTTACGAATCCCTTTATTGTTTCTTTCCCACTCCCGCAGAGCAAAAATCAGCCCCATCGCAGGGGAGAATATAATGTTTACAGCACATTCCAGAGCCATGAACCTGAGTTCGATTACCTGAAGAGCTTAGAGATAGAGGAGAAGATCAATAAAATACGATGGCTCCCACAGCAAAATGCAGCCTACTTTCTTCTCTCTACCAATGGTACGTTGTGATCATGACAGGTAATTCTTTGCTTTCCAGCCAAATAGCCTGCAATTCTTTTCTGGCTTGCAATAATTCACATTTGTAATCCCACTACAAGGGCAGGTAAGTATTGCTCTATCTGTTGTACAATAGAGCAAGTGATAGTTTGTAAGAACACAAGACAACAGCAGTAGCTGAAATAAAGTATTTTTATGAAATAAGTCAACAGTGCATTGATATCAGATCTCACAAGGAAATGCTAAGTAGCTCTTTCCTCTGTAACATGTATTCTGGGTCCTAATGTCATCTAATTGTGCCTTTCTTCATCCCGTAAGTAACATTCAATGATGTGAAGTAGAGAAGGGGATGAGATGCAGTGTGTAGATGCATGATATATTTTAGGATACCTTACAGAAGGAGGACAAAGTGACATGAGATTTCCATATAATATGGAAGACTAGGGCTGCACTTAGTGCTCAGCAAAATGCACCCTGCTTATGCTCAGAAGTCCCCTTTCTCCTTCAGGAATTATTTCTAGGGTTTCCAACCAGCAAAATTTGACTGGACAGCTCAGAATTTCATCATCCCTAGTAGATGATAGAAATAAAAGCATCTTTATAATTTCCTTTCTACAGAATAAGGGGACTCCCTCCTTACACTGATTTCTTTTAAACAGCTGTTGACATACTGAGTGACAATTGGCCCTTGGGTCCTTAAAAATAATGAAATGTTGTCCTTCTTGGAGGAAAGTGTGTCTGCACATGCTTAGAGGCATTCAGCTTGAAGCAGCAACTTTTATTTAACACCCCCAATTACTTCACATGAGCAAACATTAAAACTTGTGAGAACAAAATTCCAGGCTATACCTCGGCATTATTATTCTATGCAAAAAACCACCACCACCACACACACAGAGGTACATTTTAATGGGTATATTTCAATTATACAGGCATGAAGGGACTCAAACGTGATTTCTGAAAGAAACAAACCTGAGAAATAAACTTTTGGCTTCTACCTGCAGAGCAACAAGTCTTGAGGATTTTGTTTTTAGGAGCTGCGTTTGTGAGGTGGGAGTAGTTTTACATGTGGGGGAAGGAACAGAGCATGCTTAGACCCTTCTAATTTTTTTTAGCGTCATACTATCAAATTCAATGTAATTTAAATTAAGGGGTAGGATTGCGGGAAATACAAATACCTATCCCTGGCAGAGAGTAAGCCCTCATCTCAACAGAATTCCAAGGGACTTGGAGAATCCTTTCAGTGAATGGGAAAGAGAACAGAGGATGGGTGGTTGAATGATTATTAGCAGTGGCTGCTTTTAAGGAACTTTTCCATTCTCTTTTTCAACAAAGTTCTAAAAACACACAGACAGACCCAGGCCAAGAGCTCAGCTCCTCCTTATCAGCTGCCATTGGGGTTATGTTAAAGGCACAGCAAGGCAAATCTGTTGCAGGCTGCTAACTAATCTCCTTTCCCCCAAAGAAGTTTGGAAAATAGTCCTAGGAAAACAAAAGGACAACTTGTGTAACAATGTGAAGGGCGTACTAGATTCGGCTTGAGTGGGTTGTGCTTCCTGGGAGGAATCGGGAAATGGTTGAGGGCAACATCCACTGCTTCTGATGCAAGTCAGGTTTTCGCAGCAAAACTATTAATCCTGCATCCTGCTCTAGCTCAATACTTTACCACCAGTAAGCTGTTCCCCACCCCTTCCTTCTCTACCAGACCAATTAGAAGGAGAGGGTGGAAGGCAGACCTATACACCAGCCAGTATGAGCACATGGATGAGGGAAAGAGGGAAGCCCTGGGTCACCTCCTCTCCTTTGCTGCAGAAATCAAGGAGCAATGCCAGTGGTCGTAGCTTCTAGAACCTGGCAGGCAGCTGTTCTTGCAATCAAAGCCTGACAGTAGGCTTCTCCTTCTGGCAAGTAGAGCAATGTAACAGCTAATGGCTGGAAAAGGAGGCACCTGGTCTCTCTTACATTGAAATTATATGTGTTGCTGTATGGCTGACAACCACCACACTTTAATCTAAGAAAGGAGAGCAAGCTGCCAGCAGACATGGAGCAACAGAGAGACACTCATTTTTTGTTTTTGTGTTTTGCTTCTTCTTTTTTTGGCAACAGGTGAGCACCGAGCAGCTAGGGGAAGCAGTGAGGAATGAGTTCTCCCCCCACCCCCAAAAGTGCCGTTCTCGCCAAGTCTGCTGCTTGATACTGTATAAACCCTTCACCTTGCTTCTTGAGAGTGCTGGCCCTGCACTTTTCTTAGCTCTCTAGTACATGCCCAACCTGCTCTATTACAACAACAGAAAGCAACATGCCTTTGACAGCTCAGATATAAGAAAATGACCCACACATTCCGATTTTGTCCTGATGCATTTTCTAATATGCCATTAGGTTTAAACACATAATGCAGTGATGCTAATCTAGTGATAACATCAGTAAGGTTCTTTGACTTCATGACTGTGCAAGGGAGACTATGGCGGAATTAGATTCCTCTGGTATAATGGAGCGGGCAGAAGTATTCCTAATTTGTTTCAGTTTTCAGTTGTGTTAAGCTTATGCTTCATGTTATGTTCAGATAAATATCATGAGGATCCAGTGATGTGACTAGGATGAATGAAACCTTAAGATGGATGTGACTTAATTACAACAGGGGGAAAAGGAGGGTCTAATTATCTTTCATAGTCAACTTACTTTGTGTTACAGAATTTAGCCTATTGATCATTGTAATAAAATTCTAAGAGTTATTAAACTCATTTGAGGGGAAGACTCACTGAAACACAATGAAGATTAATTATGTAGCCTAATGTTCTGTTAATTGAGTTTTTAAATAGTTTTTTGATTAACAGGGGTATTATCTTTCTATTCCGGAAAGTGTTTTCATATGCTAGAAAGACCTCAAAATGATTCAGATTTTCTCCTCCTACCATTTGCCTCCAAATATTCCTACATTATTTCAAAAATAACAAAATATGTGGAAGGCTCCTTAAATCAAAATAACTTAATCCAACAAAATTAATGAGAGTCAACTGGAATTCCCAGAAATGGGTGTGTGTGTGTGTGTGTGGAATGAAGATGAATAAGATTGTCTTTAAAGGCTGGTGGGAGCAATGACAAACTGCTGATAGAACACCCGCCAGGAGGGGGAAAAGAAAACACCATTATTCAGAATAAAAGCCACATGTTCCTGAGGCTCTTTCCCTAAAGGACTTCATGGCACACAATAAATGGGATGACAGCAAAATGATGAAGCCAATGGAAATATCCACCTGCCAGGCAAGCTGGCAATTGTGGAATTTAGCATGGATTCACAGTCAATGATAAAATGTCAGGTTTTATTCCTTTCACTGGAAGGAGGAAGTTGAAACTGACTTTTGAGTAAATTACAGACATGATTGGGCTCCTTTCTGGGTCCTACTTTGTCACCCTTTGCACTTGCAATGTAATCTGTCGCAATCAAAGCTCAGCTAAAGCAGTTAGCACTCATGTAACTCTTAAATTGCTTTTATGGGATATTGTGCATGCTAGTTTTCATGTCTGAGCTGTTCCCACTGCCTGGACCAAAGCAGAATTAATTTAGCTTGACATATGCAATGTACGAGTTGTTCAGTTTTAGAGTCCAGATTACAATAAGCAGCCTTTTGCAGACAGACACTGGAATTTAGCTTTGTGGTTTACTGTTTCAAAATCTGTTTGAAATCTTCAGAGACATGATAAGTAGACTGAGCAGGGATGAATGTTGTTCTTCCTTTTGCCAAATGGCAAGAATAACTGGTATGTGGGTATGTAGAAAACCAAAGATGAGTTTCTTGTAATTGTTCCTTTTAATTTTACACGAGAGTACTTTTATGCCTATGCTTAAATAAGATCAAATGTTTCATCCCACTAAGACCCCCTACCTAGAGAATTGCATGTGCAGTGAGTTCAGATCACTACTCTTGGATCAAAGTGTAAACACTTACAAACTTCGATTTGGAAGTTTGTATTGGTCTAAACAGTCTGCAAACTTTCCTGGAGAACTAGCTGTGTTTAATTAAATATACAGGAAGTAAAATTCTACATTGGAACCTTTATATGAATTATTTTAATGGTGGAAAAAAGATACATAAGGGACATAAATGAGAAAAATGTCCACAACTGGCTATTTTTTCTTATTAAATGGAAGGTTCTCATTTTAAGAATTTCCATATGTGCCCTAGCACCTGTATCTGAAGCTTCTATCGACCTTAGGCTACATCTAATTCAGCAAAAAAAAAGTTTCAGGTTTATTTAGTGGCAGCCTCACCTCTAACCGAGTGGGCCAGGAACAAGACACCTCTAGGAACAGGAAGGTTGCTGGGCACATGTAGGCCTGAGCTATGCATTCTGGTAGCCATCTAGCCAAAGAGGCTGCAGAGACTTTCCTAGCCCAGGATCTCTCTCTCTCTCTCTCTCTCTCTCTCTCTCTCTCTCTCTCTCTCTCTCTCTCTCTCTCTCTCTCTCTCTCTCTCACACACACACACACACACACACACACACACACACACACACACACACAGATTATGCTGCTGAATTGATTTCATTCTGTTACTGTAGAACTTGTGTGCCCTGTATGTACGAAGTATGTGCCATTCTCTCTCTAGAGAAGAAATAGAATAGGGGCAAAATGAAGGTAGGATCAGCCTTTGTGAAAGACTGAATTAATGTTTTCTTGAAACCAGAGTTAGGGTGAAGAATTACTTTGCCCCTGTGATTAATACATACATAAATTATCACTTTGGGGAGCTTCATTTTTTCTTACAATAGGATGCTCTGAGGCTGAGGAGGGTGCTCTTGATCACAAAAGCATCAAACACCCTACGCAGAGATGCCTCAGCCTTTCTGTTGAGCTGGTCTATGGGAAGTTTGTCTGATACTGAGGGAAATAGGTGCTTTCGATGTCAGAGCAGTCCACAGAGCATCCACGTTAGGAGTGTTGGAAACAGAACTTGCCATAAAACCTGTCATGGAGCATTAATTTAGAATGCCTTTGCAGTTCATTGTGGGGAATAGCATCAAAACTGGCTGGAACCAGGATAGATGGAGCTGAAGGAGGAGAGGCAAAGAAGGCCAAAGCAGTACCTCTTGGTTTAGACTGAGAGGCTAGTGGCTTTGGAGGTCCTTCTGTTGGCTCAGGGTGGAGGAACTCCACAGCTCTGGCCATCAGCTTGGGAAAACACTCCTAGGGGAAATGTCTTCCCTGTGCAGGTTTGTCCTTCACATTCTCTTCTTCACATATGCTTCCTTTTTTCTTTTTCTTTTTTCAGGGAAGCTTCAGATCTAATCAAGGTGAAGGACTAGAGGGAAGGTGGGAAAGAGGGAAGGAAGATTTGGATAGGAAGGTTAAGTTGTTTATGGGATTCTCCATGGGGAGTGTAGGGCTTGGACTACATACAGTGCGTGTTTGCTTCAACAGTATTTGGATTTGGAATGGCTGCATAAGTAGCAGCAATCTCTGGATCTGCTGTATTCCCTATACCTGTGGCAACGGCAGGAATGTTTGTGTCTGTTTTTAGAGTAATGGGGTGGAGTTGCTTGGCTGGAGCGAAGATGGCTGAGGCCTTTTCTCTTTCTGTTTTCTATGAGGTATTGTGTGCCTGCAACTCAAACACATGTATGGGCTGTCCACTGGGGTTGCCTAGCAGTGTGTGTGTGTGTGTGTGTGTGTGTGTGTGTGTGAGAGAGAGAGAGAGAGAGAGAGAGAGAGAGAGAGAGAGACCGACCTAAAGGACATCTCCTTCACCAGGTCAGGAATACCTCTTAAATCTCCTCTGTACGTATGCGTGCTGCTGTTCTTTTGTTTTTTTTTGTTCATTTGGGGTTGAGCTCATGGAAAGGCTGGGATCCCTGCTAAAGGGGAGAAGCTCCTCATTCTCTGGCTATGGAAGGGGAAGCTAGCTTTCCCCATGGTAGCTGGACACTTTGAAGGGTGAATATCAAAGTAATACTCTTTGACCCATAAAAGCTTTTGGATGAAGCAAGGAGATGATCTGTTTCTGCATCCCCCACAGAGCCCCTGGCCTTCAACTCTATGGAAGCTGGGTCTGATAAGGTAGTCCAGTAGGCAAAATTTTGGACATGCACCTTTTATGAGATTTTATTTTTCTTTAGCCATTGATTCTCTTGGTGGCCCTGGACAAGCCACTGTCCTTCAACCACAATTTCCCATCTATAAAATAATGATGATAAAGTAACATGATAACAAAAAGCTGTGTACATATAATGAGTTACGTAAATAAAACATTTAATAACAAATTGATAATTATTCAATTGTGTTCAGTATCTCTTCAGACAGTTTTTCAGCTGGATGTTTCTGTTCTCTTCCAGATAAAACTGTGAAACTATGGAAAGTCAGTGAACGAGACAAAAGACCAGAGGGCTACAATCTTAAAGATGAAGATGGACGGCTCCGAGACCCCTCTACAATTACCACACTACGGGTAAGGCAAATAAGACTTTCCTGCTTTTTTTCACCAAAAAAAAAAAGGTAGAATTTAACACTTTGTTTCTGGTAGCAGGTATCCTCACAGAAGGCACTCCTGTCTGAAGTACTCTGTTTCTTTACATATTATGTATATGTAGCATGAACCAATTGTTAATTGCCTATGTCATAGCCATAAAATAGTGTTTGATGACACTGTAGCTATTACTTGAAGCTGTCCTCCCCCAAATCTGTGAATTCTTTGGACTGTGGTAAATTTAACAATCACAGTGAGGTTGAAAGCAACAAGCACGAGGCTGTTTTGGATTCCCAGCTAGCTTCAGTCTCATGTTCTAGTTATCAGGGGCTATTTTTATTTGGAGTTGTTGGTCAACTCATTGAAAGCAAGTGGAACATCAGTGTCCACCATTCCTGACTGGTAGAGTAAAAGGTAGTTTCATACACAACTGTTTTCTTACATGGAGATTATCTCCATGAGCTGGCTCCCTGATTGGAGCACTCATATTTTCCAACATTGATACGTATCTGGTTGTAGAAGGTTTTGCTATGCATAGCAGAGGAAAGGTTCAGCATAAGGAATAGTAGTTCTTGTCTCAGCAAGACAGAAGGTATGTCAGTACTAATGGGATGGAGCATTTGGTTGCTATGGTACTAGAACCTCTCAAGAGAGATAGGTGGCTGGTTTGGGTTGCCAACACCTGACATAATGTGGCAATATAGTGGTAAGAACCCCTTCAGGACGTTTTAGCAGCAATTTACACTTCATTCCAAGTAATTAAGATAGCACATGGTTGCCTTTGTTGCTTTATTCAAAGTGTATTAGTGTTAACTGAATGACACTGTTGTGTATTATATGACCTCCTTTCCGTGTCAGTCAGTGGAGCTTTTGCTTTATTTTTCTATGGAAGAATGATGGTTAAAGAATAGTGAAGCAGTATGTTTGCTGCGGCTGGGCACTTGTTTGATTAGGATCTGAAGCTTAATCAGTGGTGGTTTGGGTTTCAGTGTTCACAAACCAACCTTTGTACTTTGTCTAACTACCACTGCCAGGAGAAGCTTTGAACTAGAAAGTGTACCATGGCATTTAAAGGATGTAGTTACATTTTTTCAGACTATTGTGAGATGTGTTTCGTAGTCCCATTACCTCGTATCGTACAAAATGGCTGGTTTAGTACTAGCCATAAGTCTAGCATATATTAATGTGGTTGCAAAATATTAATTTTGAACAGTTTTATATGTGGTGCTATGATTACTCTGGCTTGGCTTTTAGCTTCTGGTTTCATTGTCTTCCAGGCTAGCAAGGACATTTAATAACCTCAGACAGCTAATTAATTCCCACTAAGAAACAAATGGTTTCCATATTGCATTGTCCTTTCTTGCTAGTAGGTACATTGTTCAAGGCTGAGAAAATGGTTTTACTTTACTACAGTGCCTTTGCTTTCATTCATAGGGCCCATTAAAAGAATTTATCAAAGATTCTGTATGTCTGGACCAGTTTGTTGGGCCAACAATTGCTACTAGCTTGTTTTGTGTCTCTTAAAAGCTCTGTCAAAAGGTTATTACCCAAAGGCTGCCTTCCTCTATGTCTTAGTGCATTAGAGAAACTGAATCTAGTATGTAAAAGGCAAGGTCATGGCACAGTGGTACCGAACTGGAATGTTTTCTTTGTCTAAATCCAAATGGATATTCTCCATATTACAGAAGTGCCTGTTTGAGCCCGGGTGATACTGTTGTACTGACCTATTCCCGCAACGTCAAGAAGTGAACTCTTCCTAGACAATGTCTCTTTAAGACATACTGAATAGAGTGGGATTTACTTCAGAGTAAACATGCGTAGGCTTGTGAGACCTGACTGAATGTGAAGGAAATCACACACCCTTTAACTTGACACAGCATGCATCGGGTTGACTGTACTGCATTCTGTTTATTGTTTTTAATGTTCATTTTGGATGCCATTAAGGGTAATGGAGGGGAAGAGAGATGGATCTTGTGGGACACAATCCACAATCTAATGAAGGTTGTGAAGCCTCAGTTAAATGTATATTATTTAAATACTCAGTTAAATACTATTTTGTATTTTAAACAAACAAATAGAGGGGGAGTATACACACTGTTCCGAAGGCGCCCCGAAGCCCCTTGAGGACGCCCCGAAAACGTTCGTGTACTATGTACCTTAATCGTCCCCAGAAGAGAAGGAGGAGGAGGCGTGCTTCGGCATTCCGAAGGGCGAGGAAAGGGGGGGCGGCAGCGGCGGCCCCTGTGCGGTCCCGGGGGCGGGGGAGGTGCCCTCCCCTTTCCTCGCTCGTCCGCTCTCTTCCCTCCCATGACCCAGCCCCGCTGCTGGGAGCTCTCGCAGGGCCTGCTGGCTAAAGGGAAACGGAGCCTGGAGCAGCCCGCCTGCAGTCTGCGCTGCCGAAGCACGCCTCCTCCTCCTCCTCTTCTGGGGACGATTAAGGTACATAGTACACGAGCGTTTTCGGGGCGCCCTCAAGGGGCTTCGGGGAGCCTTCGGAACGGTGTGTAGACTCCCCCAGAGAGTAATATAATCAAAATGCTTCTATTCACTATTGATGTCATTGTGTACCTGCCTGTTGTGTTTTCAAATAGTCCTTAGGTTGCTCTAGGCCAACCTAATCTAATTTCCTCTTCCCTTCTTATCTGCTTTTTATTCTGATTTCATGGACCAATGAAAGAGAATTCGAGACACAAAATATGTGTTTTCTAGTAAGATTCACTGTGTCTACAGCAAGCTTAGAATGAACATAGGCCAGTTGTATTCACATGTCCTGGTTTGCTCATAACAGGCCCACCTGGGAGTGAGCAAGTGCATGGCCTCCTGCCTGCTTGCCACTTCGACTTTGCTTCCGGTTTAGAAAACAACCTATTCTTGAGTTATTTGGTGTGATGGAACTCTGGATGCTTGTTTCAATTCAACAGCAAACCATGGATTAAAGCGGAAGTGGAAAGCAGGTGGCGTGCATGCTCGCTCCTGCACCGCCCCCAAAACAATCCATAGGTTGCCATTATGTTTGAACCGGGCCAGAATCTGTACATGTACAAGAGTAGTTTTGAGAATGTCCTATTTGGCAGCTGCCCATGAAACCCCAAACTGCACTGCATCACTATCCAAAGATCGTTATGTTCATCATGTCGGTATCACTCATACAGCTACCCTTATCTATGGTATTTAAACGTTTCATTTCTGCAGATAGTTTTTAGGTTCTAGAATGTGAGGTTTAATGTTAGCAAAGGAGAAGAATATGAGGATATGAAGCCTTTCACCTTTTCCTGAGATTAGACTGTCATCACTAGCTTCTTGCTTTTCATAGTTGTGGACTGAGCTTTGAAATCTGTAACAAAAGCAGATTTTCATGTGAGCTTGTTCAGTGAATAGGCAAAACACACACACACACACACACACACCTGTGATTTCAGTTAGTAGAATTCCACCCACCCCCTTACCATGGTATACTTTTAGATTCTTCTTATATGACTTTTACCTTTTCTTAACCTTTTTTTTTTAACAGCCATTAAATTATCTGGAGGTTTGGGACCTGTGAAGGTCAAAGAGTTGGAAGAGAAACTGTGCCGTAGAGTACAGGGATTTTTCATGCCTGTGAGTTCAGTGATTTATCATTGTCGAAAAGATCTCTCCCACTGACCAAGGTGAACTTTTTCTGAATAACGAATGTGATATATTGGAAAAAGTTCTCAATCTTTCTGGCTGTTAAACCAGTAAAGAAGGAGCATGCTGTCTGCTGGACCAGTGCAGCTTTATGATATGTGAGGTATCATTAATGTTGCATGGAAAAGAATGGCATGTCACAAAGTACAGTCCAGAAATGGGCAAGGATGGAGTAAAAAAGAGCACATATCCAGAGATTCCTTTGGACCCTCTATGGATCCTGTTATTATTTATTTATTTACAATATTTATATACTGCTCCATATCTAAAATAGATTCTGAAGCAATGCATATATGAATGAAACAGGAAAAAGAAAGAAGATTAAAAGCAGCAAATTAAAATTGTTCAATTTAAAACAAAGCACCAATAAAAGCAGTGCCTGGTCAATTGAGGAATACTTCCTGGAAAAGAGTTGTTTTCAGGACGTGCTGGAAGTAGTACAGTGTTGGCGCCTGCCTGAGCTGCAGGGGCAGGAAGTCCCAAAGAGAAGGGGCCACCACACTAAAGGCTCTTCTCCTGGTGGACTCCAATCGGGTCAAAGGTCCATGCGTAACCACCAGGAGCATGCCCTCCAGTGACGTCAGTTATGCTTGGTACAATCTTATACATACTTGGTATGTATAGAATTATAGCTAATATGAGTTGATATTCTCAATTGCATGTTGTGATTTATTGTGAAATAGATGTTGGTGTGGATATATTTCGGTAGGCCTAGTTTCTGAAGGTTTTCTGTATAGTTTTTTTGATGTGATGTGAGTAACTGAATAATTGTGACCTTTTCCTGTTGCCATAGTTCTTTGACTTCCATGGCCAGCGGTGTATATTTTTCCTCTTCCTTTTAAAAAACATTTTTGTCATTCGGTATTGCTATGTTGCTGAGGCATGCGTGTTTTTCTTTTTTGTCTATGACCCTTATGTCTGGTCGGTTGCAAGGTATTGTTTTGTCAGTATGAATTGTTCTGTCCCAGTATATTTTAAGATCTGCATTTTCCAAGATTGTTTCGGGTGATTATGTATAGTATGGTGTAGGTTGTTTGATACGGTTGAATTTGATGGCCAGTTCTTGCTGAATTTTTTTTGCAGCTGTATTGTGTCTGTCCATATAGTCCATTCCTGCCAGAATTTTACATCCTCCTGTTACATGGTTTATTGTTTCTTGGAATTGATGGCATTTCCTGCATTGGTCTGTTGTTACATTGTTATCTTTTATTATGTATTTTTGGTAGTTCTTGGTTGCTATAACTTGACCCTGTATAGCTATTAGGAATCCTTCTGTTTCTGGAAATAGCTCACCCTTCCTGAGCCATTCGTACGATTGTTCTTTGTTTATTTGTGGGTTCTGTATTATGTTGTAGTATTTCCCATCGAGTGCTTTTTGTGCCCATTTTTATTTTTTCTATGTGAGTGAGAGTGGTTGTGTTTGATCTTTGTAGTGCTAGATAGAGTGGGGTGTAGTTTTTATCTGCTTTTACTATGGCTTTATGGATGGGGGTGTTTCTAGTGTGGAATTATTATTGTTGTTGTTGTTGTTGTTGTTGTTGTTGTTATTATGGGACTCAAGGCGGCAACATTGGCATGCAACCATTTGGCAACAACATTGTTGTCTGGATTCTCCATAATATCTAAGTGAGCAAATTCTATCAATTCCTGAGGAAGTGGGAGCACTTGTTCTCAAAAAATAGACTGGAGGAACGGTTACTCTGATTCAGAAAGGCTGTTCTTATGTGTCTATAGTTTAATGCCAAATCCTGTTTTGAGAAGATATATAATGCACTTTTAGCGTTGGAGTAGCATTTTTTAAGTTTTAAAAACAAACAGATGCATGAAATGTTAAACTTCTGGTGGCAAGTATATATGGGTGTTGAGGGGGGAAATGTAATCTGTAAAGTCAGATAAAAATTAAATGTAGAAATACAGTCTGTGACAATTGCATTAAAACAAATGTATGCAAAATAAGCACAGTAACTGTTAACGACAGGAGGAACTGATGACGAGAAAACATTCTAGCATTGCTAAGTAGGTTAAGAAATCATTATCATGATTCTGGCCATAGGTGATGGAATTGAACTTTTTGATACCTGCTAACTGAGGGTAGCACTTCATGCATTGCATTTAGTGGACAATAGTTTATGAAAGCTTATGCCATAATCAATTTGTTATCTTTAAGGTATTATTTTTGCTGCCATAGACTGATACAACCACCTTTCTGAAAATTTAAAGCTTTAATAATGCTTTTAATGCATTTATACATAACACAATTCTAACACGATCAGACTGGCATTTACTGTCTATATTTTCCCCTCCTAACATATATTGTATAGCAAGTTCCTATAATTTCCTGTTATTTGTAGCAGCCAACCCTAAGGGAATGCATAAACTCCTATATTAAAGCACTTTCAAGAAGCAGTGCACTTTCTAAATCCTAAGTCTGACAGTGCTTATTATGTGGCACAGGTGATGTCATCAATCTGTACAAGTAAAAGATCAGGATCTTTTTAAGCAAACCGTACTTTCCTGTTCTGTGGCTTACAGAAAGCAATAGATATTTAAGCCTATTTAGCTACTTTGCTGTTATTGCCTTTTTATATGGAGGTGTCTTTCAGGGATCTCATCTTCCACAGAGATCAAGAACAGCATGAGAGCTTTCTTAAACAAACCTCTCACTTCACTGCAGCAGGCTTTTACCCGTTGTTCCCAAGGATACCCATTTATTTGCAAAGCTCTGTTTTCCCCAAAGACTTAAATATAAATAAAGGTTTCTGCAAAGTTTTAGTATTTTTAGTGCCTTTTTGTTATCAGTAGCAAAGTCCATTTATTTAGCTATAACCATAATTTCAGTTGCTTAGAGATGCTTCAAACGTGACCAGGTCTCTAACTGCTATATGGAGATAATTCAGTGTAGGAAAAATGTGTATGTTACCTCTCATGGGAAATAGTGAGTGTTTATTTGCTGTACACAGATTGGGAAACCAATGTGTACAGCACTTTGATGACCATATACTTGTGATAAACACTGAGAACTCATTGAAAATGGCCATTTTTATGTGCAGCAGCAGTGAAAAGGGGAAATTCTATGTTAAATTTTTTTAAGGAAAGGTATTCAAAATAAAGCAGTCAATAGCATGATGCTTTAATATTAATTTATGGCACAACCCCCACTAGCAGAGTAAATTGTCTGCCCCATCCTAACCCCTGCTAGCTAGTGGATCTGGAGGTTAGGATTGCTCTGTTAGCTGGGAGAAACTCCCATTGAACTCAGGAAGACTTACCTCCAAGGAGACAAGCCTAGGGGAACATGTCTAAGGGTGTGTGAGGGACATAATACAGGTATATACCATTATGAATGGTGTGGGGAAAGTGAATAGAGATAAATATGTTACCCTCTTTATAACCTTCAGCCTGGCTTTATCCTGTGGAATTAATTGGCAGTGGGTTCAGGACAGTTTAAAGTAATTCACAGAATGAATGCATAATTAACTTACACAATTCTCTGCCACAAGATATGGTGACAACCACTAACCTTGGTGGATTTTTTTTTAAAGTATTAGACAAATTCATGGATGGCAGCTATTAACCAATGGCTATTAGCTATTAGGTAAATGGATCATCCATGTTTAGAGGCAGTATATCTTAGAGCTTGTAAAGCTTCCCACAGGCATCAAATTGCCCAGTGTTAGAAACAGAATGCTAAGTTAGATGGGCATTTGATCTGTTCCTGCATGACTCTGCTTATGTTCCTAGGTTGCATTTCTTATACAGGAATACAGTAGTGCAAGGCTTACTACTCGAGATTTACCAGACTGATTTTGCTGATTTTTGTTTTAAACTGAAGCTTGACGTACAGAAAATTTTGGAAATTTGAAAAAGTTCAAAGCTTGAGCTTTAATAGCAATTACTTTCTTCCATGCCAAACAAGTAGGGCAGCCCCTCAGGCAGTGGGATGACGGACAGCTCTGATCGGCCAATCAATGTGGTGTGAAGGTGGGTGCCAGGTGCAGCTGCATGGTTAGGCTGTTGCCATCAGCAGGGAGGGGGAAGGGGACGGAGATGGCTAATCAGAGCGCACAAGGAAGGGGTGGGGGTCAAACCACATGCACATTTCGGAGGGGAGAATTCACTATGCATGAGCCAAATTTGCATTATTCATGAGCCCCTCCGTGGTGAGGGGACTGAGGAGCAAAAAAGTAAAGAAGGAGTAGGACTACTAGTGTACATGGTGACATGGACTTTAGACTAATACATATATATCCCACACAGATAACGTTTCCATGTGGGAAAACTTCATTTGTGTGTGTGCGTGAATCCAAGCCACAATACATTTTATTGCTACGTTATTAATATATTATATAGAATCATAGAATAGCAGAGTTGGAAGGGGCCTACAAGGCCATCGAGTCCAACCCCCTGCTCAGTGCAGGAATCCACCCTAAAGCATCCCTGACAGATGATTGTCCAGCTGCCTCTTGAAGGCCTCTAGTGTGGGAGAGCCCACAACCTCCCTAGGTAACTGATTCCATTGTCGCACTGCTCTAACAGTCAGGAAGTTTTTCCTGATGTCCAACTGGAATCTGGCTTCCTTTAACTTGAGCCCGTTATTCCGTGTCCTGCACTCTGGGAGGATCGAGAAGAGATCCTGGCCCTCCTCTGTGTGACAACCTTTTAAGTATTTGAAGAGTGCTATCATGTCTCCCCTCAATCTTCCCTTCTCCAGGCTAAACATGCCCAGTTCTTTCAGTCTCTCTTCAAAGGGCTTTGTTTCCAGACCCCTGGTCATCCTGGTTGCCCTCCTCTGAACACGCTCCAGCTTGTCTGCACATGGCCCACCTACAGGCCCACCTATGGCTGTTTTTTTGTGGGTCCCCTTTGCCCTGTTGCCACAGAAATTCAGTGGCGGGGCAGGATCCAGGCAGGGCAATGAGGCCTTTCAACTCCTAGACGTCGCCCACTTTTTTGGTTATATTTCACCTTTCTGTAAAAATATGCAAGATGACAATAACAACAGTAATACAAACCATACAGAGATTAAAAGCAGTTGCATCCCAAATGTTTTAGGAATTTGAAACAGCATTTTAAAAAATCAGTTTCATAACAGCAGTAATCAAGCTTCATTTTAAAAGGCAGCGACGAGGAAATCCCATTGAAAAAATGTATGTCTTATCTGCTCTTTGGAAGGCAGGTAACGGGGACAGTCAGACATCTCAGCAGCTTCTAGGGACCAAATGAAAAAGGTCCTGTTCCTCATTCTTAACCCCTCATAAAGGGGGAGTGGGGGAAAAACCCAGGAAATAACAGAAGAGTGGCAAAATGAAGCTAGGAGTAAACAGGGGAGAGATATGCTGCTATTACAGGGAGTTGTTAACTTACAGTAGGGCATAGGAATTAGAGAGTTTGTGCCAAAACCGTCACAGAAAAGATGGCTTGGTCTGTGCTGTAAAGATATGAGCCACCGTGGCTTCTTGCATTTCTCCTCTGTAGAAGCAGCCCTAAAATCTTTGCTACGGGATTATGCCAGAACTCGGTTTAGCATAGTTGGGAGTCTCTAAAGTCTGCATGTGGTTTCATATATACTAGGGGATGTTTGCAATGAACAATTAGCACAAATAACGTCTAGGATTTAAATCTCTTTAAAGAAGAAATGTTTTGGCTTTGATCCTTGCACTCTGCAAATCAAGGTTCCACTGAAGCAGTGATAGAAGTATTTCCCCCTCACTTTTAACTACCCTTCCAGTTAGAAGAGAAGGTTTGCAAATGTCCCCCTGGGGTGCTTTGCACAGCAAGATGCTTTCTGTTTCCTTTGATGAATAAAAAAAGGGGGATATATGGGGCAAAACAACTTCCAGGACTAGTAGCAGCACATCTGATTTTGAAAATAATGAAAAGAAAGCAAGCCTTATTTTCTATATATTTTTCTATGTTTTATTTTGATGGCAAGTTGCATTTTCCAGAAGTGACAGTTGATTGACTCTCTCTCTCTCTCTGTGTGTGTGTGTGTGTGTGTGTGTGTGTGTGTGTGTGTGTGTGTGTGTGTATATATAAAATGCCTCAATCCTACAAAGGACTAATTGTTTTGAAGTTCACACTCTCTGATCCTGCACTAAAATCCTTCTGTATATATGTGCAGTTGATGCAGAGAATTTAATCCACTTACATATTGCTTTTGGGGCTGAGATATTTGGACAAATCTTGGAGAAAATGGCAAAACAATAGATGTAAACATGGCTCATAGTCAGTCTTACATTTTCTTCCTCCACCACCCCTCCTGATGGCAACTCTACCACATACCTATTATTATTACAGTTTTTTAGAAAGTGATAGCTTCTGCTGAATATCCTAAGTTGTGTCTCATTGTGAGCCTTCCTATCAGCAAGACTGATCTTTTTTTAAAAAAATTGGAATAAGTAGTACTGGCTAAAAGCAGAGACAGGATATTAGTTGTGGTAGTTCCATTATAGTCTCACTGGAGCATCACTGGAAAAATGTTTTCTGAATCACAGATCTTTAATGAAAATCCCGATCATAACAAAAGCATAACACACGAGATATAACTACAGATGTGCATGAGATATTAATGGGGTGGGGTGAAGTGGGGAAAAACAGGCCTTGAGATCACATCAAGGATCAAAGGTGATCTGTTAGGACATGGTCTATCTAATTACTATGCAAGGAGACTTAGATCAACAGGACTAGATAAATGGTGCACATTGTTAGGTTCTGCTCCTAAGGAGAACAGAACAATGTTTCTGTCATCGAAGGCAGACTTCCTCAATGTGATGTCCTCCAGATTTTTAACATTACAACTCCTGTCAGCCCCAATCAGGATGGTAAATGGATCAGGAATGCTGGGAGTTGTAGTGCAAAATATCTGGAGGGTGCCCGTAATTTCCATTCCTCCTGATAATAATAAAGATTCTCCTTAAACTTTCTTCAGAGAAAATTCTCCCTACAACTCAGCCTAGTAGGGTAGACAGCAAAGTTGCAGACAGCCTTTTAATTTGATGAAACAAATGTCATCCAATCAGCTGAACAAGCGTACCTATCAGTCTCATGTCACGGTGCAGTTCCTGTAGGCTCCTGGCCTTGTCTGAGCATGTGAAACATCAAGACGCCCAGGGTTCTGAGGTGAACTTTGGTGTCACTTACTGAATTGTTTGAAGGGCCTTGGAAGCTGACAGCTGGCCATTACACAAAGGGAGAGATAAGCTTCCGATTAGTTCGTGAGCCTCACCGAAGCTCAAGATGCAACATGCGTGTCAAAAAGGCCTGCAACATATAAATCATCATCTCAATTTTCTGTGCAATGTCACAGACTCAGACCAAAAAAAAAAGGAAAGGAAAAAAGAGACGTTTCTGAGGTTGACTGGTAGTGGGTAACCTTATTAAAAAGTCTTCAGTTTCCTTTTTAAACCAAGGGTTTGTCCATTATTGAAGCAAGGTTTGCCGCCTCTAGGAAGACAGAGATGAATGTCCATTGGTTTGTTTTCTGAGCCGTTTGTTTCTGTGACATTTACTAACAGCCAGTGTTGGATGCGAATGACTGACCACAACAGCTAAACCATCGCAATAGCAAACAAAGAGGCAGTACCACATAGAATTTTCCTGATTCTTGGTTCAGTCATGTCCCTAAAAAGGTTCCTAAAATACAGCAAAACCCCTCTTTTCAGCAAGGCAACTGTTTTGTACAGTAAATATTTCATTAGTTGAACATGTTTTCCTCGAGGTTGAACTTCTGTTGTGGGGATATTCCCAGCACTGGATGTGCTACAGTTTGTACTGTGGACATTCAAAATGTGGGTGGAGGGGAGCGTGTGTGCGTTGTTCTTTTGTATTTTTGAAGAGGGAGAATCCCCTTGGGCTTTCTTGGCAGTGAGAGGCAGCCGCACTCAGAGCAGCCCTAGTGACTGAGCACCAAGTGACTGAGTCTCAATGGATTTTAACATCCCAAAGTGATGCTATGATCACAGTGAGATCAAAGTGATCACAGGCATTGTGGAAAATTAATATGGCAGGTAGCTGCCCAAAATGCTACTGGGGTAGGGCAGGAAAAGGGGCAGACAGCTGGACAACCGTCTGTCTGGTATGCTTTAGGCGGATTCCTGCATTGAGCAGGGGGTTGGACTCGATGGCCTTACAGGCCCCTTCCAACTCTACTATTCTATGATTCTATGATGTCAGCACTGGGCCCTGCTGGGGTGCTGGGGCCCAGATAGCTGCTCAAGGAGCTGGTGCTGGCCTTGCACAGAATATTTCCAGGTTTAATTCCTTGCCCCTGCCTTGTCAACAGCTGTTCTGGGTTCTGATCACAGCAGTAGAACTCTGGATTTATAAGCTGATTGGCCAGCCAAAAAGCACTTTCATGATTTATTACAGAGAAGTTTTTTGCTACTGTAACCAGTTTACTATCAAAATGAGAGGGGCTCTCAGAGGGCATAGCTAGACCAGCCGATATCCCGGGCATTGCCCCGGGATCATCCCTGTGCGTCCAGATGATGCACAGGGCATCCCAGGAGCAGGGAGGGATGATCCCTCTCTTGCCCCGGGATATTGGCAGGCCAAGGAACTGGGACCCAGGCACAGGGCACAAAGCTCCTTCCGTGATTTTTTTTAACTTACAATTTTGGTGGAGTGCTTGTGTGTTTCTGTTTCTTTAAGAAAAATAAATTCAAAATGGTGGCCACGATGTCGCACACCGCGTGTAGATGAGGGCAACAATCTCACGATCATAAAATCATGAGATCGTTGCCGTACAACCCCCTTGTCTAGCCATGGCCAAAGTGTTTTTACTGACTAAAGACTGTGTTCTCATAGGTAGCTTATAGGAATACAGAAGATAGAATAATAGGTGAGTGCTGGGTGACAACGTTTCAGAGTTGCAACTAGCTGCACGCTCATGGTGATTGTAATGGCTTTGCTCAATTCACTTTCAGTTTCAGAAGGACACAAAGAAGTACAGTAGCAAAGGAATGTGATTTTCAAAATGACAACAACATGAAACCCCAGTTTGTTCATACATTTCATGCTTTTTAGTAGGGGTTGGCTCTGGAGATATGGTTTGAGTGCATTGCATCTACCCCCTATTGTGTAATCTTCTCATATTGGTTTTCGTTGGGACTGGGTTACAAAAGAGAACAATAGAAAGCCAAATGTCCTGTGTGGGCTGCACTGTAGATCTTTTGGACATTGGAGAGGAAGCTGTGGCTGCATCCTTCCTTGACTTCCTTCCTCAATTAAGGGCTAAACTACATGCTACGTTAAGTACATAGCACACAGCTGATCTTCACCTTTTTCTTTACCTCTGAGTAAGCATGCAGACATCCAATCTGGATCAGGACCAGTCTGCATGGGCAGGGAAGATTTAAACCTTCCACTTAGCTACTTCACCACTAAATTCTTCCCCCCACCGCTTCAAAGTCTAAAATACAGAGGAAGCCTCCAGTTAGACCAATGGTTCCCCACCCCCACCCCGTTTCCTTAGTCCCCACTAGAAAGGCCTTGCATTGCTTCTGTCTCAGTAGTGATTGCAATCATTACAATTCATCAAGCTTTGATGAATCAGTTTGCATTTAGGTTGATGGCTCTAGAAGAAAGGAGAGTAAATTCATCCTCTCCACTTTTCCTTGTGCCATGCAATGGCTCCCAAGCAAATCACCATGCCAGTGCACCTATACAAAGGAGGGCACATGAAGGGAGGATGTGCTTTCATTCTCCTTGTCATTGCATTTGCTCTCCTTGCCTTAAAATATCTCAGAAACCCATCCTGCTGCCAGTGGAATCCTCTGGGACAGAAGGAAGAAATGAAAAGTAGGTTATACTAATGCAGTGAAAATACAACACCACATAATCTGGAGAGACAGATCAGATGAGTGAGCAAGTAATACATTTTCTTTGCAATAGAACAGAAACATTGCCTGCTCTGCCTAAGTACAAGAGAAGGGTATTCCCTTGCCAGTAAGAGAGGAGATTTCCAAACCTCACTTGTGCACTCGAACCTATGCATGTTTACTGAGAAATACGTTGCAATGTGTTCAGTGGAGCTTACTCCCAAGTAAGTAAGTGTAAGTAAGAGTGTAGTGTTCATTCCCCTGCCTTTGTCAGCAGTTTCCCTAGGATAGGACAGGCAGTGAAGAATTCCTCTTCACAGTCCAGAAACCTTCTTTTCAAACCAGCTCAGCATCCAGTGTGTACTTTCAGAGGAGCTCAGGTTTTCTCAGGCAGTGTACACCCAACAGAGTAGCAGAGTTGGTATCGTAGAAGCATCATTGCCTAGTACCCACTCTTCTTGTTTCTTTCATGGTAGCAACAGAGGGAGCTGCCTTATATTGAGTCAGATCATTGGTGCATCTAGCTTAGTATTGTCTATTCTATACAAACTGGCAGTGGCTCTCTAGACAATTTAGGGAGATTGAGTCCTATGTTTGTCAGCGAAACCTTCACAGTTGGCAAGGGGTATCCACTATCCCAATAATGTGGACCAGTTAATGGTTGACAAGTCTTCTGAGGGCTAGGAATGGAAAAGGTTTATGAAGAACCAGTCATGGAAAAACAATTTTACCTTTGTAGCAACAGCAGATTAACATAAGCAAGGGAAACCATGATGGCAACTAGACAGAAACTATCTCTTGCATCTTGGGCCTATAAAAACCAGGAGCTGGCTAGGCCAGCCTTTAGCAATTTGGCCAATATGAGTCAGGTACATGAAACATATGCATAGTCTCACATTCCTTGGAACGTCTACTGCCTGTTGTAGTGAGAATATTTGATTGGAAACTGACACTTGATCCTCTCAAACCTGCAGTATCTGCCCTACAGTCTCTTTCTCTTGTCTGTATATCTCTTCTTGCCCAAGCATGCATTTCTCCTAGAATTAATAAGTCTCCCCCTTCTCCCACACACAACCATATAAAAACAGTTTAGATAATTCACTGTTTGTTGTATATTTTGGAAACTCATGCACACACCCCACCAGATTTTGTTCACACTCGTACAAAGGATGCTATGACTAAAAATGGTCATGTTGGAAGAAATATGGCTTTGTCTCCCCCACCCCACCCCAGTAGAGCATTTATTCTGCAGCACAGAAATGTATCTCCCCCCGCCCATATTCTCAGTAACATTATCATTTTAATGACAGATAGGGTAATTTGAAACATTTGGCTTTAAAAAAAACGAAGTGCCATAAAACCCATGTGGCAGAACTAATCAATTTTGAATGATCAGATCATCATCAAACCATTGCAACAAAAGTAATTAAAAAGAAAAAAAGGTTTCTTCCATTTGCAGCAAGCACTTAAAATGGTTCTAAAAGTGTTCAGTGGGCACCATTTGTATGCTCAACTGATCTCATCTAGAAATCCAATCCTTGCAAATATGCATTTTGTGGTCTATATCAGACTCATGCAAATATCTATTCTATGTGATGATTCTGGCCCACTTGATGTATCTTGAAAATTCATTTTGGAAGCAGCAAAGCTATAAGTCCTATGTGTATTTATTTTCTGTCACCTAGATAACAGTTGGCCAAACTCTCTGTTTCAACCTACACTTAAACATCCTGTTGTGCTATATGGTATTGTTACGTTGCTTTAATATGAAAAATTGCAAAGGAAATAATGCCTAGGAAGTTAAGAGAAAAGTAGGAATGGCCCGTTTGGTGTTGATGGCAACCGGAAAACCCACTGAGTGTGCAAGCATAGGAGGCTGATAAATATCCTTGTTTCCCACATGCAAACAGAAGCAAAGTTCTTCAATATTGAAGTTGATTATCTTGGGCCTTAGCTAGACCTTAGGTTTATCCCAGGATCTTCCCGGGGTTGTCCCTGCCTGCTCCCAGGATCCCCTGTGTGTCATTTACATGAACAGGGATGACCCCGGGACGATCCCGGGATAAACCTTAGGTCTAGCTAAGGCCTTGGTCAGGAAATAGCTAAGTATCTTAATTCAAGGCTTCATGACCATGTGAACTGCATGCTAAGTTTCTTCCAGACAAGGTTTTTATTGTGCAAGCTCCCTGCCTCAACATGGAATTTTATTAAATCTCCAGATGTCATCATCCATCTGTAACCCTCCTTTGTTTTCCCACTTCTTCTTGCATCTTTTTTCTCCCCCCCCCCCCGAAAAAATAGCCTTGAATAGTAGCGCTAGGAGCTGTTTGTGTGGAAGCACCTTTTGGGTACTAAAGGAACTTACTTATGTACTCAGAATCTCTCTTTCATTTTTTAAAAATATCCTGGGGAACACAGTACTGGTACCAAAGTACTGGAAACAAGCAAATGTTCTCCCTGACTTCAAAAAGGGAAATGTGAAGATCTGGGAAACTTTAGGCTTGCCAGTCTGACTTTGATACCATGGAAGATACTAGATGAGATTATAAATCAATCCATTTTAGGCTCTTGATAACAGTGCAATGGTTGGTAGGGCCCACTATGGATTTGTCAAGAATAAATCCTGCCAGGCTAACCTTATCTCTTTTAAATTGGGTTACTGATGTAATGGATTGTGGGGATGCTGGGGACATAATTTATCTTGATTTCAGGATACATTTGACAAAGTTCTTGTGCTATATTGGGTTATTAAGCTGGTTAAATGTGGACTGGATTATAATATGCTATGTGGTTTCATGGCTGGTTGGGAAACCATACTTGAAGACTGTTCATTAATGGTTCATAATCTGGAGAGAGATTTCAAGTGGGGTGCACAGGGCTTTATCCTGGGCCCATGATACTCTTCAACATTTTTGTCAGTGAAAGATGAAAGGATCCTTGCCCCCGTCCCTCTCTGCTGGTCTTTCTCTACCCCAAAATTTACCCTGCCAATTGGGGAGGGGGTGACAACAGCAGGGAGAGCTGATGTGGAGGGTTTCAGCAACTGCAAAGGCCTGGTCACTCTTGGATTCTTCTGAACATGCCATCATGAGGATTCACAGAATCATAGAATAGCAGAGTTGGAAGGGGCCTACAAGGCCATCTAGTCCAACCCCCTGCTCAATGCAGGAATCCACCCTAAAGCATCCCCGACAGATGGTTGTCCAGCTGCCTCTTGAATGCCTCTAGTGTGGGAGAGCCCACAACCTCCCTAGGTAACTGATTCCACCGTCGCACTGCTCTAACAGTCAGGAAGTTTTTCCTGATATCCAGCCGGAATCTGGCTTCCTTTAACTTGAGCCTGTTATTCCGTGTCCTGCACTCTGGGAGGATCAAGAAGAGATCCTGGCCCTCCTCTGTGTGACAACCTTTTAAGTATTTGAAGAGTGTTATCATGTCTCCCCTCAATCTTCTCTTCTCCAGGCTAAACATGCCCAGTTCTTTCAGTCTCTCTTCATAGGGCTTTGTTTCTAGACCCCTGATCATCTTGGTTGCCCTCCTCTGAACACGCTCCAGCTTGTCTGCATCCTTCTTGAATTGTGGAGCCCAGAACTGGACACAATACTCTAGATGAGGCCTAACCAGGGACGAATAGAGAGGAACCAGTACCTCACGTGATTTGGAAGCTATACTTCTATTAATGCAGCCCAAAATAGCATTTGCCTTTCTTGCAGCCATATCACACTGTTGGCTCATATTCAGTTTGCGATCTACAACAATTCCAAGATCTTTCTCGTTTGTAGTATTGCTGAGCCAAGTGTCCTCCATCTTGTAACTGTGCATTTGGTTTCTATTCCCTAAATGTAGAACTTGGCATTTATCCCTATTAAATTTCATTCTGTTGTTTTCAGCCCAGCACTCCAGCCTATCAAGATCACTTTGAAGTTTGTTTCTGTCTTCCAGGGTATTAGCTATCCCACCCAATTTTGTGTCATCTGCAAATTTGATCAGCGTTCCGTGCACCTCCTCGTCCAAATCATTAATAAAAATGTTGAAGAGCACTGGGCCCAGGACTGAGCCCTGCGGTACCCCACTCGTTGCCTCTCCCCAGTTTGAGAAGGTTCCATTGATAAGTACTCTTTGAGTCCGATTCTGTAGCCAACTGTGAATGCACCTAATAGTTGTTCCATCTAGCCCACTTTTAGCTAGTTTGTTAATCAGAATGTCATGTGGTACTTTGTCAAAAGCTTTGCTGCATTTTAAATAAGGCTTCTTACTGAGTAGGTGTACACTGTATATTTCGTAGTGAATACCATATTGGCATATCCTGTCAGTCGTAGAGAGATTACAATATTATCGATTTTTTTTATTTTTAGTTCCAGTTTTAACAAGAATGCAAAAAGCTTACTTGATAGGAATGCTCTTGAAAACAGATTCCCAGTGGAGGTTAAACAAACAAACAAACAGTCTGGAAATGTTTTAGGAATTTATCATGAAACCCCTTCAGAGAACTAGTCTGAGAGGAAGAGCATTCTTATCAATATATATACAACTTTGTAGGTGTTGATTTTAATTTTACAGCACCCATAGGTAACACTAAGGGCTCATCTACACCAAGCAGGATATTCCACTATGAAAGCAGTATATAAAAAGCAGGAGCCACACTACTGCTTTATAGTGGTATTGAAGTGCACTGAGAACTGTTGGGACCCAGTGACACATACCATATACCACTTTCATACCACTTTCATTGTTATATCCTGCTTGGGGTAGATGTGTCGTGGGCCCCAACAGTTGTCAGTGCACTTCAGTACCACTATAAAGCAGTAGTGTGGCTCCTGCATTTTATATACTGCTTTCATAGTGGAATATCCTGCTTGGTGTAGATGAGCCCATAGTCTCAGGTTGCAAATTCAAGAAACTGGTAGATAATTTGTCTTTTGTTAATAAGTTCCAATTTCCCCCCAAAACACAGGTCATGTCATAGATGGTGGAGGAGCTTTTTTTAGAAGTCAAATTGAATAAGCATTTATTGAATATGTTTGGGCCATTATTAACCACTATTTGTGGTGTTGAGTCTGGGATTTTGACAGCAACCCCAGTACCACAGGGACAAAGTTTGGAAGAAATTAATGAATTGAAGTTAGTGAGTGTAGCATCAGACTCAATGTCAAACTCCCTCCGGGCTCTATTACATATATTGAAAACAACTTGTAAAGATATTCTAAAGGGATGGAACATTGGTGAGTGATAATTGCAAGAAGGGGCATGCTCATATTCCAGATACGGGAAACCCAGCTAGGAAGTGTTGAGGAGCCCAACACTTGGTCCTCTGGTCCTCCCCTCCCATTTTCTTTCCAAAACACAGGAGAGGAGAGGTTCAGGAAAGAGGAGTTTCTAAAACCTTTTGCCTTCTGTTTCATTTGCTTGTTTTACTAGATATCACATTGCTTTTCATCTTCCAGGTGAAATGATACAAGTACCTATATCTTTGTGAGTACGTGTGTGCACACGCGCATACATTTATTTTACCATATGCTGTGGGATCATTTTATGTGCACTGCAGTTGTGTTTTCATGCTTTTTCTTGCAATTACAAGGGCTAGAAATTAATGTTAGCGAGGATTATCAGGGGAGGGAGGGAGCACCAAATGCCCATAGTTTTGCAGAAGGGGCACTGAGGTCGACCCTTTTCTGATGCATGATTTTACATACTGATATTTCTCTTCCAGCTTCACTTGCTTCTTTTGTAAAATAAAGAAGCATATTATACCAATATGAATAATAACTAGAACTGTGAAATTTGTATTTCAGAAAAAAGAAGGGAGAAAAAGAGGTTTTTATTGCCTCTTCGCATTTTTTATTGGCTCTTGCCCTTGTCATGAGCTGGAGCTTTTCTCCACTACATGCTTATTATTCATCCATTTAATATTTGTAAACTCAGCTTGGAGCTTCGATGACCAGAACTGACCTCCTGGAATTTTTCTCCTATTCATCTGATTTTCCACAGCAATTACACTGTCGGTATCTGTGTCTAGGCATACTGTAAAAACAATGTGCCCAACAGAATTATCAAGTGGAATTAGATTGCTATGACTTTGCATTTGATAACACAATTGGGCTTTTGCATAATTCTCCCTGATTAGTGAAACGAGAGGAAACTATCAATCTGGCAGATGAGTTTCCGTCTGCTGGCTCTTTTTGGATAGGAGAAATATATCAGTGAGATCATTTGAAAGAATCATGCCTTTTAGGGTCTGAATTGCTAAACAGTCCATAAATCTGTAGCTGTCGGGGGTGTGGGAGGAGAAGTGGCTCCAGTTGCTACATAACAGTGAAATTTTAGAATGTGAGAAGATACAGTAAAAATCGCCTGTAACTATCCTAAATCAATAAGAGGAATGTGAGGTATGTCTGAATGAAGCTTTCCAAAGTATAGATGAAAGCATTCAGCCCTTCCGTTTCCTCAGTCCACATGTGCTGGAGATTCAGCTCTTGCTTGGTCTGCCACCTGTCTGTATTGCTGAAGGGGGCTATTTTCTTTATTTTCATGCTAACGTTAGTTCCCCACCCCCATCTTTTTAAATATATATTTTAAAATGGTGTTTAAGTGTTTAGCTTTCCAATTCAAGAGAGCCATTGTGTACCTCCAGATAAAGCTCTTATTGTGCTATCGTGCTGCCTCATTCATAGAATTTTAGGGTGTGTGTGTGTGTGTGTGTGTGTGTGTGTGTGTGTAAGTAAGTCCACCTGATAGCTTCCATGGAAAGATGGAATAGCTTTCCATCTTTCCATGACCAGGTTCAGACAGTTGCGGGGGAAAAGAACCCATTGTCGGTTCTTCCCCTACCACCAACACGTGCCAGTTAGAATAATAGAATAGTAGAGTTGGAAGGGGCCTATAAGGCCATCGACACCAACCCCCTGCTCAATGCAGGAATCCACCTTAAAGTTGTATGACTGTGATTTACATAATTACCTACAATGCATTGCAGGTTGCCAAGTCATCCTAACCTGGAGCATGACGTGGCAGGGGTGGCTTGCTAACCACCCTACAATGCACAATTTGCAATAGCTACCCTTTGTTCCCTGATTGCTGACTTGGATCTTCTTGATCTCTGCTTGGGTTTCTGTTGTAGAACCTGACCCCATCCTGTTGTGAAACACACATGTGTTTCTGACCCAGTTGGACTGATAGCCAGGTTCCTTCTCCAACTCCACACTTTGACCGCCAAGAATGTGAACTTTGCCAAAGCCAAGCATTTGGTCACTCCACCCTTTTCCCCCTGCACAGAGCCATTACTCTTTCTAATTCCACTGCATAAAGTAGAGTGCAGCCTACAAAATGATATGCTACCATCCCACCCACCCCCACCCCCAAAAGAAGATCCTATTAATCTCTAAAGTACTTTTTGGTCATCCTTTATATTTAACATAAAGCAGTTCATTGCAGTGATTATTTCAACTTTTCTTTTATTTAAAACTAATAGAACAAATGACCACTCTCCACATTTTCATGGCTGGTAGCACCATTGCATCACACTCTCTTTAGCCCTGTTTTTGCTAGATAGGCTTAACTGCAGGGCTCAGAGATTAGCCTATGCTACTGAACATCTGTGTGGGAAGGCTTCAGAGACGTCAAAAGAGAAAGGAAACACAAGGGGCTAAGAACATCAAACCAAAGCGAAAGGACCCTTTTGAAAATTCATGACAGTGAAGAGTTTTTAGTGAAAGCTTCTCTTCAAGTAATGGGAGGACTTCAGTTGATGTTTGAGAGGCTCTGAAACACTGCAGGGGGCCAAAGACGAGAACTACAATGCCTGAGCTGTAATTGCTTGCAGTATTTTGGTCTGTAGAAAAGGGATTCTGAATGCAATATTCTCTTTAATATGGAGGAGCATAAATTCTGTGTGCCTTGAAGAGGAATGTGGGTCAGCAGAGTGGGATGCAGTAGATGGGGATGGGGGGGCACTCCAGCTCCTGGGGGCATATTATGGCATAGGGCTCCACGTGACTGTTTCGCCTCAGAATGCATGTGAGGGATCTTTTTCACAGTGAGGTTTTGCCTTCTTTCGAATGTGATTAAGGACATTTTTAATTGAGCAAACCCACACACGCATTTTGAGGCGGCACAGTTGTGAGGCAGACCCTGCCACATTCCCCTCTCCAACACACATGCAGTTATATTGGAATCAGCTCTTGAAGATCTTACCAGACATCAGCTCATTGCCTCAGGCTGTGTACAAAGTGACTACAGTGTCTAAACATGTGTGTTGCAGTATATTTTGGATTAATTAATCTACTCTAAATGATAGCCTAGGATGGTTTAACAATTTGCATTCCACTCATTAGCAAGCATTGTGTGATGCATCTTCAAGAAGGGCTGGATTATGTATGTTTATATAAGTGTGTCTCCATATATAACTACAGTTTTAAAATTCCCTGCTTGTGGTGTCTTGTGATAAATTTTTGTGAACCGCCCAGAGAGCTTCGGCTATTGGGCGGTATAAAAATGCAATAAATAAATAAATAGAATAAATAATAAATAAATACTCTCCTGTTTGTGCAGTGTACTGTTAAGCACCGTATACTGCACCACCTATAGTTATATTTGTTCCTAGAAAAGCCATTAATTGACCTTTGAATAAATATGTAGATGTTAAGGCCTAAGAAAAACAAAGATCTACCAGGCACTTTCATGTTGGAATATCCTGCTTGGTGTAGATGAGCCCTTAGCGATATGCTCTTCAAAATGATTTTTTACATCTTTTATTGTCTGCTTGCATCTCCTTTGTGCAAGTTTGTGCTCCCTGGTGTTCTTTTCGTCTGGACAAGTCTGCTATTTTCTGAAGAAAGCCTTATTTCTAATAGGTACCATGGCACTGCTTGTTAACCATGCTGGTGACTTCTTGGATTTGGTGCTACCTACCTAACCTGTGGTACATATTGTAGCTGAGCTTCTATTATTGTGGTGTTTAGTAACCTACAAACATTCTGTAGGAACTTAACCTTCTTGATGCCCCCTTTCAACTTCCTTTTTACAGCTTCTCTCATTTTAGAGAAGTTTCTTTTTTGGGAGTAAAACGTGACTGTGTTGGACTTCCTTGACAATTTCCCACTTATATATATATATTAAATCTGATAGCACCATGGTCACTGTTTCCAACTGGTTCAGCAACACTGAGAGCCAGTGTGGTGTAGTGGTTAGAGTGTTGGACTGGGACTTCGGAGGTCTGGATTCTAGTCCCCACTTGGTCATGAAGCTCACGCAGTGACTTTGGACTAGTCATTGACTCTCAGCCTAGACTACCTCAGTTGTTGTGGGGATAATATGGGGATAATATGGAGAGGGGGGAGGACCATGTAAACCGTCTTGGGTTCCTTGCAAGAGGAAAAAAGCCAGGATATAAATGTAATAATAAATAAATAAATAAATAAATAAATAAATAAATAACACATCTCTTACTAGGTCCTGGGTGACAGCACTTAGTAAATAATGCTATGTATGCATATTTTATACTCATTAATTGGTATAAAATATTGAAATGATCATGAGACTCTTCAGTAATATTACAATATTTTCAGTGAAAAATAACACAAAAGACTACTTCCTACCCCTACTCTAGAATAATCCAGTGTGAGCCTGGACTGACAGTGCAGGTTGATGGTGAGCAAGCAAGAGCTATGCAAATCTTCGTACTTCACTTTTCAATCGTGTCCCAGCACATCCTATTGGGCTGTGCATTACAGGAGGCCAGTTTGGGGCAAAAAGAGAGAAATGCCGCCTTCTTCTGTTTTAATTTTATTAGCTGTAGGTGTGCCCTGAATATCTGCCTGTGTTCCAAAGCTGGAGCAGTTCAGTGCGCTAGGAGCCCGCTCTGTAGTGAAATGGTAATTGAAAAGCTCAACAGGACTCCTGCTGGTAGGTCTGTCAAGAACTGCTAAGCACATTCATTAAAGCAAACAATGCTCCTTCTTCTGCTCGGCTTCACCATCCTTATTGTGTGCTTGGCAACTGTGGCTGCAGTCAGAAAAGGGCATATTGGAAGACTCAATCTATCAACCAAGCTCAGGTGGTTGTTCCCAGATAAATGCGATATATATATGCCTCTCTCTGCACACAAAAACTCTGTTCTGCTTTTAACCTCACCTTTCCCTTTCTGAACTATGAAGGTTTATAAATAGAAGAGTTTATCAGTTTTTTTTTTATCAGTTTATGATGTAATTTAATCCTTCCTATTGTTGATAGAGATTAATTAACATTCTACTTGGGGAAAGATGACGAAATAGTGGAAGGAATCTGCGCTAAAGACACACACACGCACACAGCCATTTTGGTATGGCTGTATTCATGCTGTGTTAAACATGTAAGGGCTTCTGGAGAGTTGTAAAACTTCGTTCAGGATGGGCATGCTGACTTGAAATGCATGATGATCTCTTCGATGGCCAGTTCATCAAATGCACCATTAGCTTTGTTGACATAAACTTTGGGTCAAATTCTACGTACATTAATTGCGTAGTGTGTAGCTGAGGCATATCTCTTTTTTCTTTTTTTCTCTAGAGTACATCCTCCTGGCTCCACTTCAGATTGGGACCAACAAGTACCAGAAGGGGTTTTTAAACATTCCCTCCCTCCACTGTTTGCTTTCCAAAATCTCTCCCACAGGGGGTTAAAAACAGTGGAGGGAACCCTCCATTAACACCAATGGAGACATCTAATTTTTGTTTAAACCCCTGCTTGTGTGTATGTGTGTGTAGAATTTTGGGAACTTTGGTGGGATTTAATCCTCCCCTCTGAGTCCATGGTGCTACCAATTCAACTCAAAGCTGCACACACTTTAAAAAGATAAGCCTTAGTTACATGCTATGCAATTAACATAATATGTAGTTTGACCCTTGTTGACTCTCAAGTAGGGTTGAACAGATTTCCTTAGTTTTGTTCCATGGGTTTCTTTGATTCAGCATTATGCTCTGTCTTCCTTCCAATGTGGATAATTTCTAAAATTAATTCCAGAGTGGGCTCATGTGCAATGTGCTGCAGCTTTCATTTCCTTCTGTTTGGAAACATTCTGGTCTGTATTCCCCTCTACCTTGTGCATAAGAGATAACTGATAAAAGCAACAGTGTGTATAGTCAGATGAGCATACAAACTCCTGAATTCTTTAAGATTCTATTTATTCATTTATGTATTAAAAATGTTTAAAAATGTATCTCACTTTAGGCAGCTAACATAAAAATTAAACCACCAACACCAGCAAGCAGAATAATATAATAAAGGAATGCAACAGCAGTCAGAAAAACACCCATCACAGCTACAGTAAAGTTCCCACTCAGCCTCCAACCCCACCAAAATCTCATTTTAAAAAAGCCCCTCACAACTTTAGCCAGACGGTCAAATATATAAAGATGGGGCCTGGTGAGCTTTCCTGGGGAAGGCTTTCTAAAGCAATGCTGCCATTACTGAAAAAGTCCTACTTCTTGTACCCATCACCGTCAGCAGGGGGCGCAAAACAGAACCTCTGGTGTTAGCTGGAGTACGTGGGAGAGAATATATAAGAAAAAGCAGTCCTTAAGATATCCTGATCCCAAGGCATTTAGTTCTTTATTAAAAGTAAGACTTTTTTTGCATAGTGTTTTACCTGTTTGTACACGTGTGCTTATGCATATTTGTAAGGGAGAAGGGAGAAAAGATTAAAGCATTTGGAAGTAAAGTTGTGGCAAACTGCATATGTTCAATGGTCTCTACAAAATTTAGAAATTAAAATGAAAGATGATGGATTCATGAGGGAATGATCCAAATCCTCAAGATCATGTAAATCAGAATCCTAAAGTCTGGAGAGAAATTTAGATTTGGAGAATATTGTATTTCTACTCCCAAGCTGTCATGTGTAGGTCTATTCACACTTCCAATCTAGTGTGCCTTCTTCTCAAGTTGCTGTCAGTAAACTTTGGATCAGGAACTTTGAGGGTGAGGGGTCTTCTCCTCTCAGTTGGGTGAATCAACCATCAAAGCAATAACAGCCTAAACACGCTCATCAGAGACTTTCTGTATTCTATAATGACACAACAATTTTAAAACTGCAAGCAAAAAATTACAGAAGAAGAAATAGCACTAGACTGAATGTGTGAGTTTAGAAGGAAGAAGAATGCCTGGGGAAACCAGGGGCTGGTAATTAGATTGCAAGTTTATCTTTGTGCAAGAAGGTGTCTTCTTTCACTTCATAGGGACAGCCCAGTAAGGCAGAAACACAGAGAGTGTGAAATTGTAAGCCTACCATGATAATAGTCTTTGATGAATACTCTGTCTGCAAAATATTAATCCTCCGGCAGCACTGGGCAGTTATTTCTACGGTTGGTAGCCTAGGCTGTGACTTCTGGAAAGAGAAAGGGAGAGGGAAAGACAGAGAAAATGGGGACTTAGTACCTACATCTGCACTGGAAGTTGCTACTCACTAGGTGACTTTTTACTTGTGCTTTGTGATGTTTGAGAAATTTGCTACAATTTGTTTCTGATCAGGATTTACACAGTTTGCATCTTCTGGATCGAACATGGACTCGGACGCAATCTGTCCATGGGAGAAGAAAGTGTACATTTCAAAGATGGGCACAATTGATGTATATATTTGGGGATATGCACATGGATTTTCCCATGAAAAAACAAAGTAAAAAACACAACTCACAACCTGATACGGACTGGAGGGAGAATGACCTTTGAGATGGAATTCGGAGAACCCAAGTTTTGACAATTTGCACATCCCTACGTATACTACAATAAAAAGATTCAGTTGAGTGTGGCAGGAGGGGGTATTATTTATTGTTGAATATCCAAAGCCATTTTCTGTAGGCATACTAAGTACTGAGTTCATGGCTGCACGTGGCTTGCTCCGCTGATGTTAATGGGGTCAAAATAAAGCTCAATAGGAGCTTGATCAATGCCATCTGGTGGCAAGCAGATCGATGATTGTACCGAGTGCTGCATTGTTTTTTAAAAATGGGTGCACTTTCACATGTTATTCTTGCAGCTAAAAATACATGTAGATGTAAATTGAGAGTGACAGTACATAAAACTAGGTAGCTGCAAAAGAAGTCTCATGAACAGTGAGATTCTAGAAGCATCTTTGAAGTTCGTTGACTCTTTCTCTTCGATGTTGTCATTCTCACGTTGTGTTTACATCCCTCAATTTTAAAATGTATGATGCTGGGTTTCAGAGGAAAAACAGTGTTTCTTCTCACAGAGATGCTATACACAGCAAAGAGGTACTGTGTGTCAAGTAGAATATGTAAGCACAACAATGAAATGGCTTGGACAAAGCCACACAGGAAATCTTGTGAGCAGATTTTAAAACTCAGAACAAAAGTAATAGAACAACAGTGATTACCCTGATTGGTTTGAGGGCTCCCCACCCCCTCCAATAGCTTTTCCCCTTTCAATTTGGGGTTGACTAAAGAAATGCAGTTCTGATAGGAGCAAATAGACCAGCTCCTTTGCTATTTGAACCACATCCACCATTGAACCATAGCGAAAAAATGAATTTTTGCAGCTCTAAAGAGCATTAGCGCTTCATTAACTTTGGAAGGGGGGACGCCTTCACTATACAGAAGGAAGGCACTGAAAGCTTCATGTGTATTGGTGGCATGTGATCATCACCTGCATGGAAAAATTCTTTTATTGGTATAATATTTTTGTCACTTTTTTTTTTTTAAAAAAAATAAGACATATATATTTAAATTTGAAAAATGGTTGCCATTTTTGACCCCTCCTGAAAACACAACATAATATAATTTGTTGGTTGTTTTATTTTATTTGACAGATTACATAGGTTCTTGATTTGGTTTGTTACACTGAATTACCCTTTAATAATGAGCATATAGAATACCAGATATCGCCCCCAGGTTACTCTTGTAATTGAATAAGGGAAGTGTTTAAGGAGCTGTCTGTATTGGTTAAGACTGTCATGATAATAGTACTAAGAGATGGGTGACTTTAAGTAGAAACGGAATGATTAAAGTGGTATGCTAAATAAGTATTAATTGTTATCCAATAAACACCATTTTACTTGTGACTGTCATTGGATTTTGCAAAATACTATGGGTGTGAGAGCCATTTCATATGCTAAGACACAATGACCCTGTTTGTATGATCACGACATAGTTAACAAGCCATGCTGGCTTGTTAGCCCTACCACATATGAGGGCTCAATTTCCCTAATTACACTTCCTGGTGCAGCTTGCTGTGTCATCGGAACCCAGTCAGCATGGCTTGTTTGAGGGGGCAGCAACCCTCAAATAACTCACAGGGTGTTGTTGGATTATTTGAGGGCTGCTGTCCCCTGCCTGCAACAAGCCATGCTATCTGGATTCAGACAACACAGCAAGCCACACCAGCAAGGGTAAGTAGGGAAACCCAGCCAGCATGCAACCGGCACGCACAGTGGGGAAAATAAGCTACTGTGACTTACTTCCCTCACTGTGATGGGGAAAAGAAGAGGAATAAAACTCAGCAGGAGAATGGGGACTGAAGTGTCTGCACAAAGAAGAAAACTGTGCTATTTTTCTGGGGCAGATTTTTAAATTGTTGCTATTTACACATCACATTTTACATGTTTTTCCCCCAACACAAATATCCCTCTCTGTACTGGAAATTTGTGACATGGCTTTCAGAGCCAAAGGAGATATGACAGGGGCGGACATGTTTGTTGGTCACATTTCTACCCTATTCATATCATAAGTGGAGGTGAGGGCTCAACTTTTTATATATAAAAAAAGAAAAAAAGAGGCATGTGGGTGAAGGGAGCTGAACTCTCCTCCCTCCCCACCTTCCCTTCCCACACGCCACCACTGTAGGCACTGCGTGTTGAATGGCGTCTGTGAGCATGGCCATACCTGCTGACATCCCCATATGCATTTTGCCTTTCTCCAGGTTGGAAAAGGCACCTCTCTCAGCACGGAGAAAGGGACTCAGCTTGTGCTGGAAGGAATAGCCACAAGTCACTGGCTTCAAGCAGTGTGGGAAGATTGAATGTTCCTCCCAATGTCATCTTAGTCCCACAACCCTGCTGCTATCTCCAGTCTCAGATCCGAGATAACAGTGGGGGTTTCTGGAGAGACAGGGCTTGGAGGCCACAGCCTGCCTCTTGGAAGAACCCAAGGAGGCTCCGTGAGCTGGATGTGGAACTTCTAAGGGCAGGAGGTTCCACATCCATGTATTAATAAGTTGGTTTTTTTAAGCAAAGAAACAAACAAATTGGGTTCTAGACACTCGCCATAATGTTCTAAATTCACGTATAAATGAACACTGTCCTGTATTTTTTTATTAGAGACCGGAACTTTTATTTAACATGTTATGCATGTGTATGTTCAGATTTGCTAAATTTTATTTATTTATTAAATGTATATACCGCCCCATAACCGAAGCTCTCTGGGCGGTTTACAAAAGTTAAAAACAGTGGACATTAAAAAAAAAATGTCGCAAAATGTGGAAGTTACAGTTTCTTTTTCTTGCTACCATTGATTTGTGGTCACATGCATTGTTCTTATAAGGAACCAGGCAAACTGCCTGCTATTGATTCTTATATTGCTACTCTAAAAACTTGCTTTACCTCTTTGTTGCCATTGACAAAGGACATTGAATTCTCCCATGGCACTAGGACAAGATGTTGTTGGACTGCAATGCCCATCATCCCTCATTGGCTATGCTGCCTAGGGTTGATGGGAGTTATAGTCCAGCAACAACTGGATGGCGACAAGTTGACCACCCCTGCACTAAAACTGGGGTTTTATGCTTGCAGCCATCACTGGATTAGTCACAAACAGCACAAATTACCCTGATATGCATTTACCTTCCCTAGACCTTTCACAGATGCTAAGAACAGCTGGTCACAGGGCATGCTATGAAGTCAGATGATTCAGAAAATGTGCTAAATCTAAGCAGTGTCTGGAATGTTTCCTACATAGAATTCACCCTATTAACATTTTTTGTTACGCAGTTACCGTATTGGATAAGAAAATGCATTCAAAAATGTGTATATTAGGGGAAAGTGCATACAAAAAGTTTGCATATTAAAGGAAAATGCATATACAAAAATTGCTTGAAAAGAATGTATATACTAGGAAAAATTGCATATTAGGTGAAATTCATACAAAAATGTGTAATTCTTTTATGAGGCCTTTTAAAATAATTTCAAAAAATAATACAGACATATGATGGAATGCATTTGAAAAAATGAGAAACTCAGAAAAAACTGAAAATGGCACATCCATCTATTCTTAGTCCTAGAGAACATTGTTGATCTGCCCACCATCACCCCCATCAATATTGATCATGGCAACTGCACAGATCAAACTCATCAGTATCCATTAATTTTAGTAAACCAATGCATGCCATTATGAGGGGCAGGATGTGTCTGGAGGGATGACCTGTACCTACTCACACACACCATGCATCTATGTATACTCTAAACATAGAGGCTCCACAACGTTGAGGAGGAGGTGTTGCCCCCACCCCCTGCAACACTGGCCTTAATTGCGGCATGTTACTTTTCTCCATAGAGGTGATTGGTAGCTATGCATTTACATGGGATGAGTTAAAGAGGTGCACTTTGGGACACCATTTGGGTGAAAAGCCTGTCTCCTGCCCCTGGTGACCCCGTGTGTCTTAGAACAAGAGCTGAGAGCTGAAGTAACTCCTGTCTGCATAGCTTCATAATTTCTCTATCCTGGACTCCATTTCTTGGTGTGAAACTAGAATGGAGGGACTCTCCAGGACAACCATAGCAATACCAATCAGCCACTTCCAGTCCCAACAAATGAAATCTTCCCTATAGCAGATATTTGGTTGAAGGTTTTGCACATTAGTCTTGCTGAAGTGATTTTTGACACATTTTTGTCAAATACTGCCTTGGCAACATCATCCAAATTTCTGTTCATCCTCTGTACCTGTCAGAACATTTGTAATTTGGCCATCCTTGTAGAAGTCTGAACACAATCCATGCTTTTGGCATATAGAAAGAGGCCTATACCCAGCTCCAGTATAAAATGTAGGTATAGACTGGCTCATTTGCCAGTGTATGTACTACTTTTAAGTTAATTTGCCCACCCTGCTCACTGATAGATTGCCTCTCATTAATTGTGGCAGACTCTGCTTTTGAGTGAATGTTTGGCCAGACCATGTGAGAAACTAGTTAAGATGTTCCTCTCCCAAATAGCTTTACAGAGCCGCATGAAATCTCATACCAAAACCTTTAATTTGGCTCTCTTGCTTTCTAGGGAAATCTGGTAGGTCTGTAGAACCCTTTACCTTTTGAAAACCACCATGTTTCTGACAGTCTGAGTGACTGCATGCTCCCTGCAGTCTGTGGGCAAAATGCTAGGCCAGGTCCCCAGATGGCTGAGCCAAGTCCTTCAACAGCAAACGATGCATCATTGAATATGTCAGGCTGAATTAGAAAGCAGGCTCATCACATTAATCTCAGACTCTGAGCTGGCAGTTCCTATGTTCTAGTGTCACTTGATCCTGGCTGTCATACTCCTGTCTCCACCGCCACAGCTATGGGAAATCTCCCTGGGCAGCAAACAGACAATAATGCACGGTAATGAAGTTGCCGGAGGAAATACTTTACTGGCACTGGCCACTATTGGCTGACACCTTTCCATTATATTAAGTTGCCTTATGGTGTTATGTAGCTGAAGGTATTATTTACGCTTCTACTCCTGTCTTCTGTCGCTGACCATCTCTGTTCATTGACTGGTACCTTATTGAATTATACTTAAGAAACATAAAGGGGAAAACATTATGCGGTGTGGTTATGTGTCCTCTCCCCCCACAAATTCTGGACAACCTTCCCCCTGAATTCTTAATACTGTGTTGCGCCTCCCTCCCCCTGAATTCTATCCACCCTCCCAATTTTGCATCCTCTTCTTCTTTTTGACTATCCCGACATCATGAGATAATGGAACTGCGGGTTAGTGAGAAGGGATAGAATCTATGTTAGCTTTAGTGTAGTTCCCTCAAAAATAAGTAATAACAGATGATGAAGGAAAAAATGATCTAAAATTACTTTGACTACTTGGGCAAAGGTCTGTAGCCTTTTCTGTCTCTTCCAGGGTTTTTCTTTTTGCAGTAATGCTTGCTTGTGTTTAGAAGAAATTTGAAAATCGCCATTAATAACCCACAGATAAGCAGATCCCTGCGCAGAATGAGCCCTATACAGATGTAGCACTTTGGATATGCCACCTCAAGTTTAACATAGAGAACCTAAGGTGGACTGACTTGGAGATGTCAAGATGGACTTGAGCACAGGATCGGAATTTTAGGGCTGTGCTCAAACTTGCATCTCCAGTTAGAAGGATCTCAGCGAGCAGAGTTCTGCCCAACAGGCAACTGCAGAGCTGGCCTGGATAGATTAACCCTGGGCAAACCAATGCTCTGACTCAATAAGATGTAATGTTTGTCAAATTTCTATCCCGCCTTTCCATCAAATGGTGTTTGAGGCGGCTAATACAAATACATAAAAATAATAAAGTACAGTAAAACAGCAATAAAACAAGAAGTAAAAACTCAGAAGCAGGGCAGGTAAAGCACACCAACAAAACCAATAAAATCAATTAAATTAATTGCACTGATTTGCAGTGGCAGCTGCTTTTGTTTTTAGTTTTTTGTATTTTTTATCCATAATGTTTTTAATTTTTAGTTTTTTGTATTTTTTATCCATGATGTTTTTAGTTTTTTGTATTTTTTATCCGTGATGTTTTTATTGAATTTGAATTTGTTGGCTGTATTGAACTTTTAAGAAATGGCAAAGTAAAAATATTTTAAATAAAATAAATAAAAGGAATACTTGATATATATAGGTTATTACTGCAATGCTAGAAATAATGTTCCAGTATTCTTGCTGTTCAGCTTATATTTTACTTCCATGGTATACAATCCTTCTTGTTATGCCATATATCGTCCACTGCTGTATTACTTTATGCTTTATGTCCCCCTCTCTTAAGACATCCCTTCACTGAAGACAAAGGGGTTAACTACACATTATGCGTAGACTCTTGTGATACAGCCCCGATGCTGTTACTTGTTTATTGAAGAAAAACTGTGGAAGGAGGAGGTTTTGAGGAGAAAAGTAGCAGGGGAGAGGTGCTTGACCCTTTGCCCACCTACTATTTCTACATTCAAATTTACTCCCTCTCTCACGGTGGCCTTTTCTTCTGCAGAATTCAGAACATGAGTAAACAAATATATGTGTTTGCATATAGAACAGATTTCATCTGAACTGAACAAAATTAATGGGAACTAAAGATGGTGATGCATATATATACATACTTTGTTATCTATTGTGTTCAAAATTTCAGGTGTAAGATAGGAATCTGAGAGCCATAGTTGTAAATTAGAGGCAAAATGGTTGCACAGCAGTTCACTGTGTGATACATCCTTTGATAATAGAATATATCTATTCTCTTTGATTAACTTCTTTTGTTTCTTGTCTTTGCCAGGTACCTGTACTAAGGCCCATGGATTTAATGGTGGAGGCAACTCCCAGGAGAGTATTCGCAAATGCACACACATATCACATCAACTCTATATCTGTGAACAGTGACTATGAAACCTACATGTCAGCAGATGACTTGAGGATAAACTTATGGAACTTTGAAATAACCAATCAAAGTTTTAGTATCCTTTGCTTCATGAATGTGGCTGGAGTTACCATCCAATCAGAAGAGCCCTGTTTTGAGAAGAAGCAGCTTGCTTGAACCTCCAGTTTCCATCTCTTGAATGGCTGGTTTGTTGCGTTCTACATTTCTACTTGTCCCTGTCCCACACCCACGTTTAGCATGTAGACACAGGTTTATTCAAAAATGTGACAAAGTTTGAGGTTCCAAGTTCAATGTGGGTCCATTAATTTGCTTATTGTCTTTTTTCTTGTTACGATTCTTCACAGAGTATGGTTTAATGCAGAATAGACAGTTTTTCTTCTCAGGAGCCAAATGCATTTGTTCCATACGAAGGTTGCACTAAGAAATGCAGGAAGAAAGGCAGAGCACTTTTAGGAGATCCTCTATGTAATAAGTATGGAGGGAGTCACCTGTATTTTTGCTTTGCATTTCAACCCTTCCAATAACACATACAAGTAGAGGCTGGATGATGAATAAAGTATTCATCATGCTGGTGGGCAAATGTTCCCATGCAATGAGTGACTTGACAGCTTTGCACAAGTGGCTAAAGAATACCCACAGTCTTGGTATTGGCTATATACTAACCATTTAAGGGTTGATTTCAATTCTGTGAAAGTACAGTTTGGTTATTCATAGGCATTCCATGGCACAAGCTCTTCCACACATTGGTCCAAACCAATGTATTCTTATGGCGAAGGCAGGCAAAGAAAAGGGCTGCATTCACATTTACCTTTAGTGACATACGAGCTGCATCATGGTTCTTCCTTTCTGGTTATTGCCCTCGTTTGTTGATTGGTGTTGGTCACCTAAGTCTTGTATGGCAGGGCTACCAAAGTTGAGAATCTGAGTGTGAACACTTTTGCACTCTTGTATGCAGCTATATACGAATTCAGTTCAGTGTTAGAACATCAGAACGTAAGAAGGGCCATGCTGGATCAACCAAGGCTCCATCCAGTCCAGCACTCCATCCCACAAGCAGGACACAAGTGAAACAGCACCCTCCTGCCTATATTCCCCACCAACTGGTACATATAGGCATACTGCCTCTGATCCTGGTGGTAGCACGTAGGCATCAGGACTAGCAGCCATTCATAGCCTTCCCTTCCAAGAATTTATCCACCCCCCTTTTAAAGCCATCCAAATTGGTGGCCATCACCACATCTTGTGGTAGTGAATTCCATAGTTTAACTATGAACTGTGTGAAGAAATACTTCCTTTTATCTGTCCTGAGTCCCCCACCAATCAGTTTCATTACCCCGGGTTCTAGTATTATGAGAGAGGAAGAATCCACATTCTCCCTATCCACATTCTCTACACAATGCATAATTTTGTACACCTCTATCAGGTCTCCCCTTACCCTCCTTTTTTCAAAGCTAAACAATCCCAGCAGTTGTAACCTTCCCTCAAAGGGGAGACGCTCCAGCCCATTGATCATTTTAGTTGTCATTTTCTTCACTTTTTTCCAGCTCTACCCAATTGTGGTTCCAAAATTAGTGTGGCCCTAATTTTGGTACCAACTATTTTTGTTGGAAAGGTTTCAGAGAAGCAGTTCCTAGCATGGCTTGGGTCAAGCTAAAGGGTAAGTGGGGAAATAGGCTGGATAGTTGGGAAAGGGACATTCCCCCCCTTCGCTGGAGCAGTTGTTATTGAGTGTGTCCCCCCTCTTGCATAGCGACCTCTTTGGGAAATTCTGGACTGAAGCACTGAAGAAGTGGTGTGGAAAAGTGCATTGTTTTGGCTACCTTAGATAAGGAATAGCTGGGGGATATGGCAGCCATGTGCTTCCAAGGCATTTTCTGGAGGTGAGGTGGTTTGTGCTTCTGTGAGAAAAAGAGAAGATGGTGCCAGAGCAGGCAGAGATTGGAGTTTTACTCTTTCCCCATCATACAGAGTTACGTTATGAGTGGGGATGTGCAAATTAGCAAAACTGGAGCGTGCCAAAATTCTCTGAATTCCATCTCAAAGCTCGTTCCGACTTGAGTCCATATCAGATTGCAAGCTTTTTGATTTGTTTTGTTTTCATGCGAAAATTTGTGCATATTTTTGTCCATATTTTTTTTCAAAATCTATGCATTAGTTGTGCAAATCTTTGGAATATATGCATTCTTCTCCCATTGATTTAAGCATATTTGGGTGCATTTCCAAAAGTGCACATGTTACCATGCACATTTTTCAAACATACACATACATTTTCAAGGGGGGGGGGGGTTTCTCCCACAAATCACATTGCAAATTTAGAAATGTATGGACTTCCAACCACAGATTGCATCCCAGTCCATGTCCGATACAGAAGGTGTGAACTGGTTAAATCCTGTTCAAAACCAAACTGAAACAAATTTCTCATGCATCCTTAGTTATGAATTATGAGAATTCTGAGGCTCTGGTACAAAGTTTCCCAGTTGATAATCAGGCAACGCTGCTTATTCAAATAATTGCCAGAGCAGTGTGGGAAGAGGTTACAGGGAAGCAGCTCCCACGCTGCTATGAATGGGGCTTAGTAACTTCAGATTTCACTCACAGTAGAATAAGACGCCTTGGCTGCTCTGAGCACTTCAGATAAAATGCTCTATGCCAAGCATATTGATAGTATTTTTATTAGCTTATCATATAATGCTATACTTTAAATTTGTATCCACATATTGGTTGAACAATTTGGGTGTCAAGTCTGCAGTCCCACACACATTTAGCTGAAGGGCTTATCCCTGACATCAGGCATACCTGCATCTTTGATTGTATTGCACTTGTGGCAACAGCACATGTATCACGGACAAGGTAAAATGGATGAAGAAGGGTGAGCCAGCATTGATAGCACATGCATTCGGGAAGAGGGAAGTGAGAGAGAAAGAGAAAGACCACATTCGGACAACACAATAGTCAATGCCGATTTAATAGTCAACTCCACAGTTGATTATCAAGGTGGTACTCCCCACACGACATGACTATAATCAACTATGGTGTGGATTAAGGCAACATCAAGTTGACTATTAGTCAACTGTGTGTTTGATTGACACATCCCCCCTCTTTCCCCCCATAGTCCTCCTGCTGGTATCCCATCAGCCATTGCAAGTTTGGCTGGCTGGACTAGACCAGCACCTGTCGCTTTGGCCAGTCTTGCCAGGGCACTCTGTAGTTGCTGAAAATAACCAACTATGTGCAACAAAGTAGTCAATAGTGCCCGACATGCAACACAATAACCAACAGTTGGCCAAATAGTTAGCTCTGCAGAGCGTTGGTTATTTGTGTTAGTTATTTCGGCCAAGTAATCAACCGTGGTGTGAAAAAGTCCTGACAGACAACACAATAACCCACCATTGACTATTTAACCCACCGTTGGTCATCGTGTGGTCAAAACCCAGTCAAAGAGAGAGAAAGATGGAGGATGATAGGGAGAGGGAAAGAGTAGGGCTGGAGATAAGGATCTTGAGGTAGGAATAAGGGAAAGAGGGGACTGGGAATTAAGAGTCAGTGGGAGAGACAGAGCGAGAGCGAGCACAACATGCAATTGGGTGGAGGGGATACTCTCCAATGGTTACTGCTTGGGGAGAAGCATATTCTACATGTAGGTATATATTTACCGAAAAGCTTGGCTGCAGACTTCCTCCTGTATTTACAACAGAGTGCAATTGCTAGAGGTCTTTCTCTTTTCTTTAGTTGTGTTTATATTAAGTGGCCCTGATTTTAAAATGTTAATTTCCTTGCACATGTGTGGTCTTTCTACTGACCACAGCTAGGTTCCCACTTCCTATAGCCAGGAATCTGAATGCAGCTCAGCTTAGCTGCTCATTATCACAAGGTGCTGCTTTCCAGCTCAGTTGACAAGTTGTTGGATTTTGCATACAGGATCAGCATCAGAGGTGGGTGGGGGAGGGTAATTGCAAGGTGTAATTTAGAAGACAGGTGCCTTTGGGGAGCATGTGGAGAAGAAATATTAATAGGTAGCTTTCATTGCATGCTACAGATGCATGACAGGCTGCCAGAAACATAAAACTATGCCAGTCATCTTTATAAAGCCACAACAGGAATAATGATAGGACCAATGGAAATTATTCACTTATATCAAGTGTGCCCAAAACATGACTGGAATACTTCAAACTGCTTTTAGACAGTGTTGCTCTCAAGTAAACAGATAAATGTAGGTTTCCTTTGTGGGTCTTGAAGATTAAGAAACAACAACGCTGACTCTCCTGGTGTTAGATGGGTTCATAAATCCTTCCTTAGTCATGAGTGAGTGTGTGCTTCTTCCTTCTCGTCTTCCAGCCAATGGCTTGGGGATTTGCCTGGATGGTATATCATCTCCTTCTCAGAAAATGGGGTACAATCAATGGGGTGAAGAGAGATGAAAGGATCAGTTGTCAAGAAATGCTGTCAGGGGAGAGTCGGAAATGAAGAACTAAACGACGTCCAGCTTATAACTAAGATGTGAGGTCTTAATTTACATGAATGCATCTTGAAATGTGGGTAGTCAGTCCACAGTGAAGCAATCATCTGATTTTACCATGTCAAGCCAACGGTCTGCAGACTTGTTTGCAAGTGCACAGTTTAAGCCTGCCGTGATACGCTTGCCACAGCATACTTTTTACGGTGCACCTTGACATTTCTTAAGCCTACAGTTGTCTCTCACACACTTCCTTTTCTCTGGGTCTGATTTTTGCACAAAGTGTACTGCAGCAACTACATCACCTCAGGCTTCAGTTGGCCACTTCAGACAAAAGAAAGGATTCTCTGCAGCACTAGAAAGATAAGACATCAGAAGGAGGACACATGCTTACATTACTGACCCAAAGGACCCAGCACTGTGTATTAATCTAGAACCTCATTTATTGCTTGAGTTTTGCTATTCATTGCATGCATTATTTTGTCCTTAAGAATTATCTATCTTTTGAAAGGGGTGGAGGTGGGGGTGTCCCAGTTGCTTTGATTTCCAAATCTGTTTTGGCCCTCTGTATCCATTTTAAGCAATAACAAGGGTGGAGAGTGTAGGTCTTGTGGTTTAGTAAAATCTTGTGGTGAAGCTGCAACACTTTATTCTTGGTAAGAACTGTAACAGCCCATCTTTTATCAACCTGGTATATTCTAAATGAAGGAGGCCTTCTGGTCTGTCAGTGAGTTATAGATGGAACATGTCAGCATGTGACAAATCCTATCCCATCGCTAAAGTGGCTGCCTGGCTACAGTGGTTTGAGTGTATAGATGCCTAGTTGAATTCTGTCCACTGGAGGACAGCAGACAGTTGCAAAATTGCCACTTACTTCTTTTTAGAAGAGGGAAAATACGTAATGGATATTGTATGTGATTTAGCCAAAGCTAAGCACTTTTAATAATTTATACAGCATCAAGGGTGAAGGCATAGTTATCTAAAAGATCCAGTTACTATATAAAAAATGAAAGCTTTATGCACGTACCTCAGGGTTTCTTCTTTATTAGGATTGTGGCCCATATGCTTCTGTGAAGTGGGTATATAGCTCTCACCAAACTCATTTGAAAACACCTCTTTTAGCCAATTTTAATATTTGGAGCGAGGAAAGACATGTATTCTAGACTCCAGAAGTGGTTACACTGGGGAAGGTACATGATGTCCTGTTTCTCTCTCCTTCCCCTCACCCCACCCTCACGTTGCAGCCATTTTAGAACTGTTCCACACGGCAGCCTATTTGCAGGGGCATTCATTCCACTAGTGTTTGCCATAGTAAGTGAGTAATGTTGAACAGCGTGTGTGTTTGCGCGCATGCATGCGTCTCTGAACATGATCTGGGCATGCACTGCGGGAGTGTAGCCAGTTGCACCTTTGGGAATCCAGTTGCTGCTCCTTAGATGTTTATGCAAGCAGCAAAAGAAGGAGGTTTATCAAGCCGTGGGTGGGTCACAAATTGTGCAAGCCTGTTCTATGTGTTGATGGCAACAAACCTGCAATTCTCACTCATACTTAGGATCCAGTGAAATAGCCTCAGCATCAGATCGAGAGTCCAGGCCATCACTTTGCTCTAGCATTTGTTCTGGACTGGATATACTAATTACAAAAATAGCTGCAGTTCTCTTGTCCATGTGATCCTTTTGCTCTTACAGTTGGGCCCACCACTTCCTGCTGAGTTTAAACAAACAGGCCTGCCACCACACATAGTGTAAGCCTGAGACAGAATGTTGGTTTAGCTGCAGCGGCACATGTCTCTGTTAACAATCCATCAATCATAAATATGTGTGTTATTAACATATGGGGGGGTGCAGACCAACTTTGGAAGCTGCATTATATTGAGTCAGATCATTGGCTTTACTTGTTCAGGATTGGGTGCACCAGGAGTCAGCAACCCAGCACCAACAGGTGCCATGACACCCCACCCCCAGGACCACCGTATATGCTTCCCCGGGACCTCCATTCCCCATCTCCACTCAACTTCACTGCTGCTTCTGCTGTCGCTGCTTCCTACCGTGCTCAGCAGCAAAGAAGCAGGAAATTGGCAGAGTTCCTGCTTCCTCATTCCTGAGGTAAATGCAGCATTAGGAAGAAATGGTAGGTGATGGAACCAGTGGCAGCAGAAGCATGCGGAGTGGCTTGGGGCGGTGAGTGGGCATGCGGCAGACTCTGCACTGATGGACAGCAGCTCTCCAGGTTTTCACACAGGGGCCTTTCCCAGCCATACCTAGATAAGCTGGGAATTGAATCTGGGTGGGGGTTTTATGCTCGTAAAACATGTGCTCTGTCACTGAGCTACAACCCTTCCCCTAAGTGTGTGTGTGTGTGTGTCCATTTGTGTGTGCCTGCTTGGAGATAGTGGTCACAGAACTGCAATTGCCAAACCACTTACAACCAGTTAGTCCTATTGAAGACAGTGAGTTGAAGATTTCAGTCTCAGGACTGCATCATGTGTATGGGCAGCTTGTCTTTGACTGATTGCAGTTCTGTTTAACAAGGTCTAAATTTCCCAGGGGCAGAAACATGCAGGGGTTAATGAACCTCCCCTTTATCCCTTACAAATCCAGGCCCAAATCCGACTTAAGTTGTAGGTGAAAATTATGTTATGGGGAAAGGTTCATTCTGATTAAGATTTGGTGTGTGTCATAAAACCTCCTTCATATGATTTGTTGTAGACAGTTTTAGCGAACCAAAACAGATTGACAAAGCTTCACAGGCCCATAATAATAATGCTATCTGACTTTTCTGAAGTTTTGGTGTAAGATCACAAATATTTTAAACTCTCTACAAAAGCTATATCTAATATCCACTAAAATAACTTCTTCCAGAGTAGTCTTACTGAAGTTTGTGAGGCTGCTCTATGTTACATAGCTTGAGAAGTGAAATCAAAGTGACTGTAGGCAGAATTCTAACACAGAATAAACAACTTCATTTCATTCTTAGCGCTATCAGTGACTTCCTATGTGATGTGCAACCGTGACTTCCTCTTTCTGGGCATTGGTTTTATTCCTGGATATTAGAAATATGAGCCTTTGTGATTTGTTGTGAGCAAAACTGACCAAAAGAAGTACTTGATGAAAGCAGTTTGTAGAATAAATGACTCCATATTTAAACATGCCAGTAGTAATGGAAATGGTGTAACTAAGGGAATTTTTTGGCTGTCTGGGTAAAGAGCCCATATTTTCTTAGTTTCTTGACTTGTGATTTTAATCACAGTCCTTCCAACTGACAGGAGAACTGGCAGCAGAGGTATTAAAGGCAAGTACTGAAGTATATTAGCAAGACTGGTTGGCTATAGGCAGGCTACGCAGTGGCACTGTTTGCTGGTCTAAACGTTATCATCTTCCCTTTTAGAAGCAACTTAAAACATGAGCTTGACCAGCATTACATGAAGTGTTTCCGCAACACCAAGCAGGATATGACACTTTGAAAACGCTTTGTGAACTGTACATGGAGTGTGTCCTGGGGCCCAACAGTTGTCACTACTGTTATAAACTGTTTTAAAGCAGTAGTGCAGATCCTGCCCAAGTCATGTAGCAGTGGTATGGAGGCACTATATGTGAAGGCGCATGGCACATTACAGCCACTGTGTGGAGCAGCCCACGGAGAGAGTGTTTTAAGGGGTTTCCCCTGAATAGTTAGTGTTCCTGGAAATTCAAAGCCATTTCCCACCCATTATCTCAGTACTCCTTAACAACAATGTAATATAGGTCAGTGTGATTATTCCAGTCTTGCAGCTGGGGGGATGAAAAAGAATGAATTGCTTATGACTACCTAATGACTCAGTGGTTAATTAAGATTTGAACTGGTGACTCCGCTGTACCAGTGTATACTTCATATTTCTAAAGCTCATAACGGTTTACTTGTCATTATCTCCATATTACATATTTGTGCTGGGGGGTGGAACTGAGGCTCAGTGGCTTGCCTCAGTGCATTGTGTATTCACAACTCAGTTTCTTAGGCTGCAATCCTATACACATTTCCTTGGGAATAAGTCCCATTGAACTCAAGAGACCCTTTGAAGTCAATGACACTAACCTCTGAGTAAATTGCGCTGTCAGCTGCAATGCTACATTGGTTTTCATGAGGGACTTAATGGACAGACTAGCCTTATTCATGTCTAAGACCAGTTGCTTTAGAATATGGCATGGCCACATGCCTTTTTACATGGGCCTGATTGATGTAACCTGTAGTAAAAAACACAAAAGCATGAGAAGAGCCCTGTTTGGTCAGATCAAGAGCCTATTTTGCCCAAAATCCTATTTCCCATAGTGGCCAACCAAATGCTCCTTGATCTAACCGCAGCCTTTGACACGGTTGATCACGATCTTCTCTTAGATTCCCTCCATGACCTTGGACTCTGTGGCTCTGTCTATAACTGGTTCGCCTCCTATCTAGAGGGTCGCTCTTTCAGCGTGTCGGCTAACGGCAGCTCGTCCTCCTCTTTTCCCCTTTCAGTTGGGGTTCCGCAAGGCTCGGTGCTTGGCCCATTGTTGTTCTCTCTATACATGCTGCCCTTGGGCAAGCTTATTCAATCTCACGGCCTCCAATATCACCTGTATGCCGATGATACACAATTATATCTTTCATCTCCGGAACTTTCTCCAGATGTTCACGATCGTATCTCGGCATGTCTTTCAATTATCTCAGCCTGGCTGCTTCATCGTCGTTTGAAACTTAACATGGCAAAGACTGAATTGCTTGTTTTTCCTCCTAAACCTTCTCCTCACCTCTCATTCTCTCTTACTGTCAACGATGTCACGCTTACTCCGGTCAAGGAAGCTCGTAGTCTTGGCTTTATATTTGACTCCTCGCTCTCCTTTACTCCTCACATCGAGGCAGTAGCTAAATCCTGTCGTTTCTTCCTATATAATATTGCCAGGATTCGACCATTTTTGTCTGTCTCTTCTGCCAAGACTCTCGTTCACGCACTGGTTATCTCTCGGCTGGACTACTGCAACCTTCTTCTCTCTGGCCTTCCTTCGTCTCACATCAGTCCGCTGGTCTCTGTCCACCACTCTGCCGCTAAGATCATCTTCCTGGCCCGCCGCTCTGACCATGTCACTCCACTTCTGAAATCTCTTCATTGGCTTCCAACTCACTCCAGAATCCAATATAAACTTCTCCTGCTGACCTTCAAAGCTCTTCACGGTCTAGCTCCTGCCTATCTCTCCTCTCTCATCTCACACTATCGCCCCGCTCGGGCTCTCCGCTCCTCTGATGCCATGCTTCTCGCCTGCCCAAGGACCTCCACTTCCCTTACTCGGCTTCGTCCTTTTTCTTCTGCTGCCCCTTACGCCTGGAACGCTCTTCCAGAACACTTGAGAACTACAAACTCAATCACTGCTTTTAAAACTCAGCTAAAAACTTTTCTTTCCCCTATAGCCTTCAAATATTGAGTTTGTTCTGACTCTATACTGTTAGCTTCACCCTACCCGGTGCCTGTTTACACTTCCCTGTGCCTGTTTGCATTCTCCTTCCCTCTTTATTGTTTACTACAACTTATTAGATTGTAAGCCTATGCGGCAGGGTCTTGCTATTTACTGTGTTATCTGTACAGCACCATGTACATTGATGGTGCTATATAAATAATAATAATAATAATAATAATAATAATAATAATAATAATTGCCTACAGGATATGAAGTGCACAACAGGATATGAAGGAAATAGACCTCTCCCATTATTATTCTCCTGACTATCATGACTTGTATTATTATTATTATTATTTATTTATTTATATAGCACCATCAATGTACATGGTGCTGTAAAGATTACACAGTAAATAGCAAGACCCTGCCGCATAGGCTTACAATCTAATAAAGTTGAAGTAAACGATAAGGAGGGAAAGAGAATGCAAACAGGCACAGGGAAGTGTAAACAGGCACTGGGTGGGGTGAAGCTAAACTGTATAGAGTCAGAACAAACTCAATATTTAAAAGCTATAGGGAACAGAAAAGTTTTTAACTGAGTTTTAAAAGCTGTGATTGAGTTTGTAGTTCTCAAGTGTTCTGGAAGAGCGTTCCAGGCGTAAGGGGCAGCAGAAGAAAAAGGACGAAGCCGAGTAAGGGAAGAAGAGGTCCTTGGGCAGGCGAGAAGCATGGCATCAGAGGAGCGGAGAGCACGAGCGGGGCAATAGTGTGAGATGAGAGAGGAAAGATAGGCAGGAGCTAGACCATGAAAAGCTTTGAAGGTCAACAGGAGAAGTTTATATTGGATTCTGGAATGAATTGGAAGCCAATGAAGAGATTTCAGAAGTGGAGTGACATGGTCAGAGCAGTGGGCCAAGAAGATGATCTTAGCGGCAGAGTGGTGGACAGAGACCAGCGGACTGATGTGAGATGAAGGAAGGCCAGAGAGAAGAAGGTTGCAGTAGTCCAACCGAGAGATAACCAGTGCGTGAACGAGAGTCTTGGCAGAAGAGACAGACAAAAATGGTCGAATCCTGGCAATATTATACAGGAAGAAACGACAGGATTTAGCTACTGCCTCGATATGAGGAATAAAGGAGAGCGAGGAATCAAATATAAAGCCAAGACTACAAGCTTCCTTGACCGGAGTAAGCGTGACATCGTTGACAGTAAGAGAGAATGAGAGGTGAGGAGAAGGTTTAGGAGGAAAAACAAGCAGTTCAGTTTTTGCCATATTAAGTTTCAAACGACGATGAAGCAGCCAAGCTTGTAGCCATTGATAGCCTAGTCTTCCATGAATTGGTCTAATCCCCTTTTAAAGCAGGTGAACATCACCACAGTTTAGGGTAGGAAATTCCATAGTTTAACTATGTGCTGCTTGAAGAAAAGTGTCCTGAATCTCCCACCAATCAGTTTCATTGGATGACCCTGGGTTCTAGTAATATGGGAGTGAGAGTGAGTTAAGAGTTCTCTCTATCCACTTTCTCCACCTCATGCAAAATTTTACAAACTTCACCTACTGGGCGGTATAGAAATGTAATAAATAAATAAATAAACCTCTGCCTTATGCTCCCTACTTGCTTTCCTAAATTAAAATGTCCCAAACACGGTAAACTTTCCTTGTAGAAGAATTGTTCCAGCCCAATGATAATTGTGGTTGCCTTTTTCTGCACCTTTCACACCTCTACAATACTTTTTTTGAGACGCAGTAACCAGAACTGTATACAGAGCTCCAAGTGTGTTCATGCCATAGCTTCGTACAAAAGCATTATATATACTGGAAGTTTTATTTTCAGTCCCTTTCCTAATGAACCTTAATATGACATGCCCTTTTTCACTGCACACCAGGTTGTCTTCTCATTGAGGTATCCACCGTGAACCCAAGATCCCTCAGTGACAACTGAGACCCATTATGCATCACTTTCCACATTCTTACAGCTCTTCACAACTGCTTTTGATTTTTAACCACCCTAGCCACTTTACTGCTCATCTCTAATTCTAAATCATTTATTACCTTAAAAAGCACTTGTTCCAACACAGATCCTTGAGGGATCCCACTTCTTAACTCCCTTCATTGTGAGAACTTCCCTTTTATTTCTACTTTCTACTTCCTGTTCTAACCAGTTACCAATCCATAAGAAGCCCCATTTTCTTATCCCAGGCTAATTTTACTCAGGAGCTTTTGTGAGCAACTTTGTCAAAAGCTTTTTAAAAGTCCAAATATAGAATGTCTACTGCGTTACCCATATGCACATACTTGTAGAGATTCTCAAAGAGCTAAGAGAAGTCTATTTATTTAAGTATTATTGGGCAGTATCCAGTATAGCTGCTACACCTTTGCTCACTCTGTTGCACTCATGGGACCAATCGCTAGTGCAACAGGAACTATAGCGCCTCCTAAAATAAATAAATAATGGATTGATGAAACACTATTTTCCAGAATGGAACAGGTCAGAACTCCCTTCTGTTTTTAAAATCCTGTCGTCAACTTCTAGCTTCTCATTGTGCTACCAATAGATACCACTAGCATTTGTAGCACTGGATATTGCCATTATTATTATTGTTGTTGTTGTTGTTGTTGTTGTTGAACATATACTCCATTTCCCCCCCAGAAAAGAAGTCACTCATACACTTTTATATTAATATATACTTTTATAGTTATATAAAAAGTATAAAAACAAAAATTAAAACACTTTTGCCATAAGCATGTAATTTCCTGAATCCATTTTTAAAAATTGGCATTACATTGGCTGCTTCATAGTCCTCAAGTACAGAGGCCAATTTTGGGGACTTTTTTTATTGGAAGATCAGCAATTTCGCTTATGTTTTCTTTAAGAACTTTTAGGTGGATATCATCTGAACCTCTTGATTGGTTATTTTTTTATTTATCCATAAGGCCTACAACTGGTAAACCCACTTGTTCATTCCAGTAGGTCTCATGCAGGGGACATGCTCGAGACCTACTGGAATTGGATCCCTTATCTCTCTCAAACAGAGTTTTCATTTGTGAGAGGATGAGGAGGGAGGTATATCCAACTATCCAATTTCCCCATCATATCACATTAAGGAAAGTATTTTTTCCACACAACCACATTTTCTCAGTAATCCCTACAGGAATGGGATGTTCCCACCCTCCCATTCCTCCTGTTAACAGCAGGGACGTAATTTGTTTTCCATATGGGGCAAAGGAAGCCTCTGTGCTTTTCTCTCCTCCCCTTCTTTCTCCAAACTAAGGCCTCACAAAGCCAATAGAATTGCCCCATGCTGGGTTTTTTGTAGTGTGAAATCTAAAACTGCTTGACACCAGTAGTCACCATCTCAAAGCGTGACTGAGGGAGCCAATCTTCAAAAGATCATCTGTACTAATCAGGGCTTTTGCTCTGAATAGTAAAGGCAACTAAAAATACCTAAATATCTAAGATAGCCTGAATCTTAGAATTATTTTCACCTGTGATTGTCTTGGATCAAAATTTGAAAGCAAAACCACCAATCCCAACAACAATTATTAACACTGGAAATTGCTTCTTGAATGATGCAATTTTATTTGTACTTTTATTTTGCTCCAAAGAAAAAAAAACAACAAAATCATGACTCTTCAGTCCTGGATTTATAATCTGAAGCAGTTGTAATCTTAAAGCCAGCAGATAATGTAGGGGAGATGAGATTTCCTGAACTCTTATTTTTACTGCTGGCTTTCTTTGTACTAAAATCAATAAAGAAGCACAGGCTAAGATTTAATTAGCATGGGCACTAACATCCCCATGAGACTTACTTTAAAAAAATCCTAGCCAATTTTCTGTTCTAGTGTACTTATTTTTCTTGGAAATAATATGGCCTGGAATCACCACATTGCATCCTGAAAATACCGTTCTTTTTCTTCTTCTTTTTTTCTTTGTCGTGGTTTTCATCATGAAATCTCAAAATACTCAAAACCTATTCCCAGCCACAATCTGAATGGTGCTGCAAATCTTTCTTGAGACAGTTGTAGCTCCTCTGCAAATGAATGGTTAACAACGCTCTTACCTCTGCTTCAGTGTATTGTGGTCTGGTGATTTAGCTCTTCTTAGACCTCGCTGTCTTTCACTGCCCTGCATTTTACGTTTTTGCCATACATATGCACTTCATCCTCCCCGCAAAAAGCTAAATTTGCGCCCAGGCAGCCAATTTTGATGGTGTGGAAAAGGGAAGAGTAGGAGGGAACCTTGACATATTTCTATGGGGTTGTGAACTAACTAGGATGTGCAAGGTTAAAAAATATCCTTCTCCCCTACTGAAAAGGAAATGAAGGATATAGTTTTAGGCACACTTACTAGGCAGTAAGCCCCACTGGACACAGGATTCCGCTATAATTAAAAGAAGCAATTCACCAAGTTTCTGTGGCGAATGAGCAGATATGAGCAAAGGGAAACTGCTTGGATAATGGAAGAATGTAACAAGCAAAACATTAACTGTTCAAGCTAAGCACAAGGAACAACACTGTGGAAAGTGTTGTTTCTTTGGGGCTCCTACAAAGAAATCTGGGCAGGGTCATGTGATGAAGAGAGGGCTGTATAAGGTATTCTTGGCACAAATTGCACAAACATTTGCTGGTATGGAATGCTCTAAGGTTAGTGTGTCTTCCTTCACAAATGACTGACTTCCCCACTTCTCTCTGTTGCTGTGTAGTCAGGACATTCTCCATTGGCTTTGCACAATGTTCCTTGAAGCTGTGCTATTCATAGGCATAGCACTGGCCATTAGAATCAAGCATCTTCTGGTTTATATTTATTTATTACACTTATATACCGCCCCCATAGCCAGGGCTCTCTGGGCGGTTTACAGAAATTCTAAAATTAAGATAAAAATGAGTATACAAAATTTAAAATTCTAAAACACAGAACATACACACATAAAGCATTAAAAACCGTTAAAAAAACCCTAAACATGTGGGTGATTAAGATGTGCCGCCCCTGAGCAAAGAGGAAAGCTTAACCGGGCGCAGGAAAGATAGCAGCATTGGTGCCAGGTGAGCCTCATCATGGAGATCATTCTATAGTCTGGGGGCCACCACCGAAAAGGCCCTGTCCCTTGTTGCCACACTCCGAGCCTCTCTCAGAGTAGGCATCCGGAGGAGGACCTTAGATGTTGAACGTAGTGACCAGGTATATTCACATCGAGAGAGGCGTTCCATCAGGTTTATAAAACCTTTGCCAGCAAAGATGTTCCTTTAGGACAGAAGGAGGAGGAGATCATGGACACAAGGGGAAAACAGGAAGGATCTGTTTGTTGGCCTGTCAAGGAAAACCATATTTTTAATCTTCCATCAGGTTTAAAACTTTTTCCAGTCCCAAATAGAGCACAAAACAAAGCATTTAAAGTTTCCTTTCAGCCAAAATGTTTGTCAAGGATAAACTATCCACCTGAAAGTTGGTTGTGGGTTGTTGTTGTTTTTACATGGAACATTCCATCACATTCTGATATTAATAAATTCATATTAGATTCTGTGAATCAAGGCCATAAGGGACACTTAACACACTGTGATCAGTGATCATCATTTCAACTGGTACACTTGATATGCCTTCTGTTTTTTACTACTATCTAGCTAATGAGCACTATTATATCATTGCTACTAAGCATATGTATGAAAAAGCATAAATTGCCTTCTTTTTTCAGTAGAAAAAAAATCCAAAATCCACGGTAGAACAATAGTTTTATTGGGATCAACCAGAATGTCAACATAGTGAGCAAAATTTCAAATTCTTCAATTTTTTTTTTTTTACTTAATATTTAGTCTGATTAAGAATTCTGGAAGCCGATTTTCTATTCTGTAACCTTTTGTTTGGTCCTAACAAAGGTATTGCCCTACTGTGGATTAAGCGTACAAGATTCCACAAGAAAATGGCATTGTACCCAGCCTTTTGTTATGAAAAGATTTTCATCCTAAAACTTCTCAGTGGGTATGATATAAATCAATGTGAAACATTGGACAAGTGAAAAGTAACTTTCGGTGAACTAACCAGACTTTAGTCTAATTGAGTAAATTTCCTGGTTCTGTGAAGCTAAACACTTGAAGGAACAATGTGGTTAATGTAAACCAAGATGTTTGCTAAGAGGAAAAGAAGGAAGGACACACTTAATAACATATAGCAGCACACCAAGTAGTACTTCGTTGAATGATTAAGATTATGAATGCTATATAGTAGTTCCCATATCCTAGTCAAAGCATCCTAGTCACTAGCATATCCTAGTCAAAGTAGTTCCCATATCCTAGTCAAGGCTTTGGTGTGATGGGCACCTCACTCTCTGTACAGCTTTAAAATCACCAGAATCTCCTCCCATTGAGGATATATGGAAATTTTACCCTACATATGCTAGGAGTTGCTAGCAGAAAATGGACAGTAGGCAATGTCAGCCAAGTATAAGACACAGGAAATGCAGGGGACAAGGGAGAAAAAACAGGAGCTAATAACTCCTAATTTTCATGAGGGTAAATGACTGGTATTTATGTGGCTTACCTCTCCCTTTCATTACCTCTGACCACCTTGTTTATTTTCTTCAGACAATTTCCCCTGGTGTTTCAGATTGATTTTGTTTTCTGAATTAGAAAATCTATTGCGCACCTACCATCAGCCAGGGGGCAACCTAGTTGACTAATGAGTTAGGAGCAATTTTGAATCAATGCCTAGCACATATTTGATGGCCAATAAAGTGAACGGTTTGTAAACCAGCATTCTCGCTAGCACCACTGGATGAGAAAGCAGGAGGATGCCAAGAGGCGAAATGATATACATTCCACCTGAAAAGTATGGAGCCAGGAAAACCCGTGGGTCCAGAAGGCGAGATTAAGGTGTGCCCAGATTTCTGAAGGGTACTGCCACATGCCCTCTGTGTTAATTAATACTTTTGTAATTAAGAAATACTTTTGTAAGCCACCATGAGAGCCTTTTTTGGCTGAACGGCGACATAAAAATCCTTAAATAAATAAAAATAAAAATAAATAATGTGGTACAACTAATAGTCCCTGTTCCCTGTGGTGCAGGTTAGAATCCCTATCCAATTCACCTACATATATTGAAGGAGTGAAAAATCTGTTTCATTTTTGCTGTCCTTTTACCAACCTGGTTGTGAACAGAAAAAGGAGAATGAACGGTAACCAATCTGTGTTAACTAAATATGAGTATGAAGTTTCTGTAGAATGGCTCAATGTGGGAAATCCTTTTCCTGGGACAAGAAAAGGAAAGAGGGCCATGGAAATAAGGGGTTGCTGAGAAGTGTGATTTATTTATTTTATTTACTTACAACATTTGTATGTTGCTCCATATTTGAAACAGATTCTGGAGTGGTGAACATAAGAAGAAAAACATTAAAAGATACAAAGATTAAAATATTATTAGAATTACACTTTTAAAAAATGCCAAAACAACAACACCACATGCCTGTCAGTTAAGGAACGCTTCCTGGACTAGAGCTGCTTTCAGGAGGTGCCAGAAGCAATACAGTTTTGACGCCTGCCTGACATCTGGGGGCAGGGAGTTCCAAAGGAAGGGGGCCATCACAGTGAAAGCTTTTCTCCAGTTGGACTCCACTAGGGCCAGAAGTCCATGTGGGATCGCCAGGATCATATCCTCTGATGACCTCAGTGAATGTATTTGAATCTCCATTGCTGTAAAGGGTTATGCCTATTACAGATCATTGTTTACTCACCCCTTCAATAAAATGTAGGCAATGACTCTTACACAAGAAATTCCCATAAAAAGTGTTGAAGGATGCTCTTTTCTAACGTGAAGTTGCAGCTATTTGAAAAGGGACAGTCCAGAACTTCAGCCAGATTTTAAATCCATTACACAAATAGGCTTTGAGGATAGCTGAAAACATGCTACTTCTCTTTTGGTCACTTATTCCATCTTATGCTCATAACACCCCTGTGAGGTTGGTTAGTCTGAGAGATAGTAACTGGTCCAGGGTTATCTGGTCAATTTTATGAATGGACATGAAGTTGAACCTAGTTCTTCCCAATCCAAATTTGACACTCTTTATCTCCTACACCACCCCGGATCTTAATGTTGAGAACCCCTACTTCTGTGCTGTTTGTTTTGCCTTGATTCACTTTTGCCAGATATTGTAGATATAAAACCAGCAAACATGGAGGAGCTGACAGAAGTGATTACAGCTGCAGAGTTCCATCCACACCACTGCAACACCTTTGTCTACAGCAGCAGCAAGGGGACGATAAGACTGTGTGACATGCGAGCATCCGCCCTGTGTGACAGGCACTCCAAATGTGAGTATTTCCTGGTCCTTCCACATGGAGGGAGGAATGGGGAGAATGTACTATGATAGGATCTCTCCTCCCATACAAAAGGAAGGAGGAGAAATATCCTTTATGATCAATTATTTAGTTTTCCTGGGACAAATTATACCAGCAGGAAGTTAATAGAATACATCCTTTCGTTGACCTGCTTCCTGTGGCCTGTTGCTTCTCCAAGGTCAAGAAAGCAACCTCAGAGAGATGGTTAGAGGCTTATTTGTGGCATTTATATACTGTTGAGTATAGTAAAATCTCTCAACAGTTCACAATATTAAAATACAATATTAAAAACACTTTCAACTGCAGTAAAAAAAAATCAACTAACAGTAAGATGGAGCAGCATAATTAATTTACTTACAGCCCAAGGAAAGCCTGTTACACCTGAACTGAGCCCAGGACTTCTCAGCTTTCTTCTCTTTTTCACTGACTCTTTACTACATGCTTTTATTTCTGCTTCCTGAAGTGGGACCATACTGACTTTTACTAATATTTAATGATCCCATTCTGTAAATATTATCCATTTCACAATGGTTTTGTGATAGCCAGTTCAAATTAGAACATTCTCCTATATATTGGTGTGTGTTTCTTTTATAAAATCAAATTCTAATGTATTTTATTTCCATCTTAAAGTGCAGGTGAGATATGAAATTGTTTCTTTTCAGAGGCTTTAAACCCGAAAGGTGATGTCCTCGTAGAAAACATCATTTTCCACCATCCATGATGCTGCAGTAGCTTGCTCTGGCTTTTTACTATTGAATCAATCCCTAACCCCTAATACCTGGGTTACAAAAATGACCCCTCCAGTCTTATCTCCTCCACTTAGTGCGAAATGTCATAGAAGCCAATTATTTAACAGTTCCAAGTCTATGATTATTCCTGATATCTATCACTAGAGTTTATTGAATAGCCACTATTTTTTTTTCATTCATTCCTCCCAGTGTCTGATTATTGCACCACACTAGAGTACAGCTCAGAATCATAATATATGTATTAAGAAGCAAGCCAGATTCATTTCTTTTGCTTTCCTGTACTGTAGACCTTGGCTTGGTTTGCTCCTTTGTTCTGCTGCTGCAGTGTCCTTTAGAGCGCATACAAGGCAATTCTGAAAACAAGTTCAATTTGACCTCTCCCTTGACGTCTGATATTGATTTTTCTCCATCCTTCAGAAGCATTGGCCCTCAGTCAATTGTGGTTCAGCAGACATACATGTCAGAATGGAGGCAGTTCATCAGGGTTCAAAACAAAAAGCAACTCTGGCGTTTAAAGATTAATCTCTTCAATAGAAAGATTTAATAACAGTTAATGTTTAATCAAAATGCAGATGATATTGCAGCACATCCTAATCATGGGTGTAATACACATGGGTGTAATACACCGGCTATGGGATGTGGGTATGGCAATGTAAACTGAACCTCTCCATGCTTTAGCAGAGTAGCGCAGTAGCATAAAATAGTTAGCAAAAGAAACCCTCTGCCTGTGGACATTGAAGCAACTCTATTGCTCAGCTTTCCTTATCCCATATTGTTCTGGTAGTAGCTCTTAGAGAGAAATCACTCTTTGGAGAACTGTTTCTTTCTTGGCAGGTAGCCATTGTAGAGGGAATAGTGGCGTAAAAAGTATAGCCAGATTTCCTGGCCTGTGCTATTCAAGTAGTATCAAAGAGACCTCGGGATATGTTTGTGAGAGCAGCCTTCCCCAACCTGGTGCCCTCCAGATGTTTTGGATTACAATTCCCAGCATTCCTGACCATTGGCCATCCAACCTGGGGCGAACTCCAAAATGTCTAGCTGGCACCAGGTTGGGAAAAGCTGTGTTAGAGAAATAAGACTCTTGGAAAAGTTCCAGTTGTCATGTTTCTAAGCCCTCCTACCAAGGTGTGAGACAATAAAGAGGTCTGCTGTGCAATCCACCAAAGCTTTATTCAGTAAATAGACACCTCTTTACACCTGAAGGGATGTGAATGCTAGGAGCTATACTCTAAGCTTAATTAGCTTATTAAAGCAAGGCAGTTACCTGTCAACTAAATGGACGGTTTCTGCTGTGCTCGACGGGCTTTTACCGGACCCCTCCTTCAGGGAGGGTCTTCAAGGTGTATCCTCTGCTGTGTGGCTATTCTAGTGGATTGCCTCCCAGCTTCTCTCAACTTCACCCACTGGACTCTGCAGTGGACTCTGGGATTTGTCAGTTCCGATGCTCCCTCTCCTCCAACAAGGACTGAGTTCCCAGGGAGGGGAGACGGGGGAAGATGATCTCTGAACTTGGGCCTCCTGTTCGATAAGCTTACCACTATTACTCAAAAGCTCTTTGTATTAGGACCAAAGCAGTCCCTTATTGTCTCAATTGGGGACTACTACCTGTATGGAATGGCAGCCTCCTCTGCCCAGAAAGACCCCCCCCCAATTGGAGTAGGCATCCATATTCATCCATTAGTATTTGATGATAAAGCCTTCCTATGTGCCAGTTGTCATGGTACCATCAAGTCTCCAAGCGTAAGAGTTTTTTGAGTGAAGGAGCACCATCTGGTCTTTGATAACAAGACAGTTCGCAGATTTCTGTATTTCCAATTTTCACTTTGCAGCGGTAGTAATTGCAGATAATGAAGATGGGAAATGTGGGAAGGAAGGTCTTTTATGTCATTCTTTTGATGAGTAAAGCACAAAGCAGGCATTGTTTCAAAGTGGCCTTGACTAAACATCTTGTTAAGAGGGGCTTTTGGAGCGGAGTTTGGATGGAAGCCCAATTTAAGGAGGTCTACATCCAAGCCCATTTCTCCATCCTGCTATCTGTACATGTAATTCTCATTCTGGACTGCTAGGCTGGGTGTAAAATGACATGCTGGCAAGTGGGCCTTGCACGTGTGTGTTTGTCATTTTACAACATTGTCCCTGTTACTTGAATCTTTTGCATAGCACCGCCATTTACCTGAGTGCCTAATTTTTAAGAATGATCTAACTTACACTACTTGCATATATGCACACACAATCTCATAAATAAAAACCAAGCAAGCATGACTGAAAGATGGGTGGATGCCTCTATTTTTTTAGATCAGGAAGATAAAGTGGGGAGGGGAGGATTAACCTAACCCCCTCCCCAGTGCTTCTGTTCCTATCAAATTCAGAGCCCCCAATTAAAAGAAAAATAGAAATGATCAGGAGATGTCACCGCAAAACATGTAGATGTTCCTACGTTTTTCACAAGCTCTAAGTTTAGACGCTTCGGTGGTGGTTGCAAATGTTCACTTTTCCCTCCCCATCAGCAGCCGTCAGCCCTACTATCATTTCAGAGCACTGCCAAGCTTGACTCTAGCTTACACATAGCAACTCAAAGAAAATATGCAGCTGTTAAAAATTCCTCCCAAATCATTCCCCCTGGTGTGCCAGAGCCCATAATTATTACAGCAGCGACAAGCTCTCGTGGAAGTTAGATGCTTTGCACAAGCCAGCTCAGATCTTGATTTTTTCCCCCTGGTTGTTGATGTTTTTATTTTCAAAAATCCCTTAAGTCATCAGATTTCCTGCTGGCAGCAAAGGACCTCAAGCTGGAGACTGCTGTGAGCAATGCCATTTCAGATTTGTAGAGAGATCATTTATCCTAGCGCCTTAGATTCCCCCCCCCCCCCCCTGCATATACCATATTCCAAAATTCAGGAGTTCATAGCTCAGCATTCAGTTAGGCTGTACTGTTAGCGGTTAATAAAGCTAACCAAATGTTTGTTGAGAAAGGAAATCCTGTTTTGGTGGGGGGTTGCAGTTTTTTCAAGATGGGAGGTTCCCCCCCCCCCCCCAGATTCAGATTTCCTTTTTTATTTTAATTGTCAAGTGTGTCCTTATCCTTCCAAGGGGATTGCAGCTGTTTCATATAACTTTACACTACGTATGCAGCTCAGAAGAAATGCTGATGTTACTGGCAAATTTTCTTACGCTTCATCTTGTTTTATCCACACTTCACATCTCCTGTCTCAGCCACAGAAATGTGATAGAGCCACTTTGACTGCTCTAGCCTTGCGACCCAGGGGCCAATGAAATGGCCAACAGTGGCTGAGGAAATAACCAATGGTGCCCTCCAAACAACATAATAACCAATGGTGGTTCAAATAGCAAACTCTGCACAGCGTTTGTTCTTTTTTGGCGGTTGTTTTGGCCAAATCACCAACCATTGGTTAAAAAAATCCCTCCACACAACCTAACTCACAGTGGGTTAAATAACCAACCATCAACTATTTAAATCACCGTTGGTTATTATGTTGTCTGAACCCAGTCACTGTGTTTTTGTGATGTAAAGTTTATTTACACACATATACAGGTTGAGCATAAGAAAAGCCAACTACGAGTCCATCTAGCCCAGCACTCTGTTCACACTGTGGCCAACCAGCTGTCAACTAGGAACCCACAAGAAGGGCACAAGTGAAACAGCACCCTCCCACCCATGTTCCCCAGCAACTGGTGTATGTAGGCTTACTGCTTCTGATAATGGAGGTAGCGCATAGCCATCAGGACTAGTAGCCTTTGAGAGTCTGTTCCTCTATGGAATCTGCCTAATCTCCTTTTAAAGCCATCCAAATTGGTTACCACCAATAATGATGATGATAATAATGATGATGATGATGATGATAATGATAATAATAATAATAATAATAATAATAATAATAATAATAGTAATAATTTATTTCTTACCCGCCTCTCCATTCTGATCGAGGCGGGGAACAACAGCAAATATAAAATACATAAAACTGAATTAAAACATAATATACATTGTTAAAACATCCTAAAATTGGATAGGCCTGCTGGAAGAGATCTTGTAGTAGCAAATTCCATAATTAAATTCTATAGTTTAATACAGTATGCACTGTGTGAAGAAGTACTCCCTTTTATCTGTCCTGAATCTCCCAGCAATCAGCTTCATGTCAGGTCACCCCTTAGCCTCCTTTTTTCCAAGCTCAACAATCCCAGCTGTTGTAACCTTCCCTCAAAGGGGAGATGCTCCAGCCCCCTTGATCGTTTTCGTTGCCCTGTTCTCTACTTTTCCCAGATTTACTCCAAAAATTTTTTAGTTGTGTTGATTAGAATTGTACGCAGTATTCTATAGAATTGTATGCTATTCTATATGCTATTGGCACTTTTGTTCTCATAAGCATAAGATGAGGGTCCACAACATTAACACTCCCCGCAGATCCCGTCCCCCCATCAGCTGTCTCTGGGACCCCATGGTGCCATAGGGCTCCCTGCAGAGAGCAAAGTCAGCCCTGTGTCTCCTTTTCAATCTAGTCACAGCACAGACTGACTGCTACATCTACAGCTTGTTTCCATTGTTCTCACAGACCACTGAGTTAACATCTTCCTTAGAGAAGGAGGAGAGGAAGGTAAGCCCCCTTCCAGAACCATCTACCTGAGGCCATCTCTTAGGATAGACACCACTGAGCTAATCTCCATAACCCTGTGGGGAAGAAGATGCGAGGGAGACTGGAGCAGGCAGGCACCATCAGGGCCTGCTTCAGTTGGACCCCCCCCCCCCCACAGGACTAACATCTTCACCTTGTGGGGAAGAAGGAGCTGTTGGTTTGCCCCTCCATTGGGAGATGAGAGGACGGAGCAGGGCCTTCCCACCAGGCTAAACAGTCTCCTTAATTTCTTTTTATTTTCTCCCTCTTCCCTCCCCATCCACTTTTCCTTGTGTGTCACGTCTTTTTTTTAGAATGTAAGCCTGAGGGTAGGGACTGTCTTCTTTATTGATACATTGTAAGCCGCTCCGAGAACCTTTTGGCTGAGGTGCGGGATAAAAATACTCTAAATAAATAAATAAATAAATAAATAAATAAATAAATAAATAAATAACAGTAGGGAATCCTCCAGGTTAAGGTTATGCAACTGGTTGGCTTGCTCTAGTAGTGTCTTTTCACAACCACAGACTTTTCACAATCACAGACAGGGTTGGGGGAATCCTTGAGTGATCGTTCAGGTTAACCCCAACACTATCTTGAGGACATGACGCAAGTTCTGTGCTTGCTCACATGAAAGCAAAGGCTGGCATATGGGCGGGCAGTTCAGTGAAGCAAGGCAAATGGGAGTGGAAGACTTAGGGAAGAAGGTCAGAAAGGTAGGGTGAAGAAGTCTGGGGTGTCAGGCAGGGTGGGATCACTCTAGCACAGAAGGATTTCTGTAAGCAACCTCAACAGAGCCTCTGCAATTACAGAGTAAGCTAGGAAGATTCAGTGCTTCTAAGCCTTGCATCATGCTGAATGGCTGTGGCCTCTGCCTTCTGGCACAGAGGACCTATGTTTGGTCTCTTAGAACCTAGCATAGCCAGTCAGATAAAGTGAGTTGCATTCATACTGCTTTTGAATCCCATGGTGGTTCTTTGCCTTGGATTGCTTCCAGCCATGCAGTCAGAGCCCAGGTGAAAGCTCATTTTGTACTGATGCATTTTAATTTAAGAAATTAATATTTTATACTCCAAGGTTGCTGCTTTTTTAATGACACTGAAGAGGACTGCCTTGTACGAAAATATTGAAATGCAAATAAAGCTAGCGTGATGGAGTTTGAGACTGTCAGATGAAGGAAAAGAGCATCAGCCATCTCTCTGGCAATTATACTTTAGGGGCTGCAAAACAAGATCTTGTTAAGACTTCAGTGTCACCACTAGTTTCTCTCCCCACCCCACCCACCCTGCTTTGTCATCAGGCAGGAGTTTGCAAAGAAGCTCGACTTTTTTTTTTTAAGGGAGGGGGAAACACCCACAACTTGTTTTTTTTATTTTTTATTTTTAAACCTTTTGGGTTTGTACTAAACTCAGAACGTTTAGGGTACATTTCACAAAATCATATAGTTTTTGTTAAAATAAAAACAAAACCATTATTTATTATTGTCCTTACTTAGAGGCATCTAGAATTTACTCACACGATATATATTTTTTAAAAGAGAGTTTATCTTTTTGTGTTGAGCTTGTTAAAATATACAGATCATCCTTCAATAAAACCTCCAGAACAACTTAAATTGTGACAGCACAATTCTGTATGATTCTATATTCAGAAGTAAGTTCCTCTAAGTTCAGTGAGACTTATTCCCAGGTAACTATATGTAGGATTACAGTATTAGTTGCATTATTTTTACGGGATTATGTCCACATTGTGTTCTCTTTCTTTCTGTGAAATGGCAGCTACTATATTATATCCGAATGCTATGTTAAACATTCACAATATGCCATTAAATATTTTTGCATGTAGAAACACGAACACTTTTTATTTACCACACTGACCCCAGACCTATTGACTTCTGTCTTGACCATGTTTTATTTTATGTTGCTTATTTTTTGTGTGTGTTGTGCAGTTTTCGAAGAGCCCGAGGACCCAAGTAACAGGTCATTTTTTTCTGAGATCATCTCTTCAATTTCTGATGTTAAGTTCAGTCACAGTGGGAGATACATCATGACCAGGGACTATCTCACCGTCAAAGTGTGGGACTTGAACATGGAGAATAGGCCTATTGAGACATACCAGGTACTTAACTCTTGCGGTTACTATGGTGCTGGGAATGAATGGGAGGGGAACGAAAGATAATGTATGTAAAACACTTTGAAACGTTCTAAAATGCTCTATAACTCCATATCTATTTACTGCTACTAATGTGGGATCTCTGAATTCACATATGCACATTGTTCAGGACCTTTCTTTCTATGAGGGAAATCATGAAGGTCTTTGCCATTGCTTTCAATGAGCGAAAATCTGTCACATCTGAATGTCATGGGAAGAGAAATAATTTAAGTGTGTTTGTAGAACACTATATTCAACCTAAGATTATAGAATTGACTGAGAAGATATTCGAATCAGAATACAGTTATATTTTCTGCCTAATAGTGTTGCTGCACCTTTGGGGTCCCTGAAGAAACATTTATTTGAAAGTTGAATCATATATGAAACAGCCTCTCACGCGGAGTCAGACCAGTGGTCCGTCAAGCCCAATATTGTCTACTTTGACTGGCAGCCCTATCGAAGGTCTCAGGCAAATATCTTTCCTAGCCTTGCTATCTGGCGTTCTTTAACTGGGATTACTGGGATTGAGTCTAGGGTCTTGTGCATGCTAAGCACATGTTCTACCATTGAGCCATGGAGTCTTTCGATGACTCAAAAGATTCTGATCGATTGAGATGCCATGGAATCCAAAGGTGGTGATGTTATAACTAGTGCTGGGCCGAATCCTACCCCCTATTTTGGGGAACTTTCTCTCTCCCTGCAAAAGAGGCATTGTTGTTTTTCTGCCTCTTTCATGAGGTGGGGGATTCGGAGAATTTTCTCCTTGGGTAGGGGGACAGGGTTTCCACATATCTTTTTTAAGTGTAGCTGATTGCTGAGGGACGTTTTTCCTATTTTTTAGGTTTTTTAAAAACAACAACAACAACAACAACAACCCCTTCCCCAAGCATTTGAAGGAGCCCAACAATTCTTAGTAAATGCCTGTTGGAGACCATGGCCTCATCTACACCAAGCAGGATATTGCAGTATGAAAGTGGTATATAAAAGGCAGGAGCCACACTACTGCTTAATAGTGGTATTGAAGTGCACTGACAACTGTTGCACTTCAATACCACTATGGGCCCATTGACATAGATCATATACCACTTTCATACCACTATATCCTGCTTGGTGTAGCTCCTGCCTTTTATATACTGCTTTCATAGTGCAATATCCTGCTTGGTGTAGATGAGGCCTAAGTGACCTCTCCCTCTCCAATAAGCATTCAGGAAGAACTCCTGGGCTCCTGAAAATTCCAGAGGTGTTTTTAAAAATGAAGAAGTAAGAAAGAAGACCCTTCAAAAACCAGCTACTTTTAAAAAGGCAAGTGGAAACCCTGTCACCCTTCCCCAAGGGGAATATTCTCTGAAATTATCACTTCTCCCAACCTCTTTTGCATGAGTTTTCGTTTTTTCCCCTTCCCCCCTTGAAATGCCGAAAATGGAATGGTTGGAATTCTTGGCACAGCACTAGTTACGATGTTCTGTACCTGCTGAAAATTCTGTTTCAAGCTTTCTAGGAAGAGGGAGGGGTATGTCTCCTTCTTGGGTTTCTTAATGACTTCCTCAATACCTCAGGTGCTTGATGGTGACAACTGAAGCTTCCAGAACAGAGAGTGGTGTGTGCAGCTTCTTCCACCACTGAATCTTTCTACTACCTAAATAAGATCTTCGAGTGGTTTCGTTCCTCCTTCTTTCCCCCATTGGCAAATTATTTTTGAGGTTTCCTACTCCTTTTCTTCACTTAGGTAATGGGGCTGCTCAATTCTTCCCAAGTATTTTAGTCACAAGCATAATTCCTTTGATTCATGTTTCTGGGTGAGGAATGAACTGCTTAATCTATCCACTGTACAACAAGAATCTAGATCTGTAAGATGCTAGCATGTGGAGAACTGGGGGAGTATCCAATTGTGTCATTCTGTTAGGGCAAATGACATTATGCTAGTGGAAACTAGGTTCGGAACTACGCACAAGAGAAGAATCCAACAAAAGTTACATTTGCTCAAGTGGTTGTGCATTATGCATGTGCAACCAGTTGCGCATAACTTTTGTGCAACTCGTGCAACCGGTTGGGCAAGTGTTATGGGCATCTGCTTGCACAACAGAAATATTCAATGGATCTCTGCTAGTGCTATTTGAGTTTGTGGAATGTCACAGCTAGATACTGCCCGTGGTTACAGTGGTTTGGTTCTTGACTGCTAGAAATCAAGCTTTAGCATGTGATTCCCACTGAACGCTATTTTCCTTTCCCTCTTTGTGTCTATGTCTCTTTCTTAGGTTCATGATTACCTCCGCAGCAAGCTGTGCTCCCTCTATGAAAACGATTGCATTTTTGATAAATTTGAATGTGTGTGGAATGGGTCTGACAGGTGAGGAGCTTCATCAATGGTTACACGGAAGATTTTCTTTTCATTTGGTGGTTCCTCAAGCTTCCCCTTGGTTCACACTCTCTTGCCTTTTATTTCTTTTGCTTCATGGGATGCGATGTAGAGGTAGATAGATTTAAACATGAAGCTGAATGAAACCATAACACTTCCAGGTGGCAGTTCTTCTAGTGACCTAGAGCGGCAATACAGGAAATGCAGCAGGAAGCACCTTGAAGCAGAGAGGCTTCCTTGGGCAGGGGGTTGGAGCTTGGGCGGCTGGGCTAGATGCTACTGATGCTTTGCCACCCATGTTGATCCTGCTGGTTGATTTGTTGTAGGACTGGTCAGCTTGGGGAATAACACAGTCCCAGTGTGATTTGTTGGCTGAAGTGTGCCTCACATATGTACTGTATCGAAAAATGCTTTTATTGTACTTATTCATCATTGGGTACGTGTTTTTTACCCCCTCAAACAGATCTTACGTTGATTTCTATCAGAATTTTAAAAATTCCTAGGCATGCAAAGCCAGTGTTAAATTGGCCATTCTTAAAATATACGTAATGTAGAATTGGAACTGACATGATCCATATGATGCTTTTCTAACTCTACTTTAACAAGTATTGCTAATTAAATTGGCACCTTTTTGGTCAACACGTAGCTCCTTTTTGTTTAAAATGTTCCTCATTAGAAAACTGAACTTTGGGAGTCCTGATTTTTAATGAATTAGGTGTCCTTCATCAAATCTGTCTCATCATCTAGAGCGTAAAATCAAACATGGAATTAGCTTGCTACTGTAATTCACTTTTTCGTTTTCAGTTATTGGGCTGGGCTTGCAACTGCTGCTTAGGGTTGTGAGGACAGGGACATTGCTCTGGATTCTCTAGTCATGGGAAAAGTCCTAGTTTCACAAAAGGTGCTGTGTCTTCAGATCCCCCCTTGTTTCCAAGCAGTGGACACCCTGATCCAGATATCTATGTGTGGCAGAAGATAGCATGTCAGCAACTGAGTTTGCTGGACCTACTAGTCTGTGTCCATGTCACTGCTATCTTAACTGATGGTTTATTATAACTCATGGTTATATGGATTGGAATGAAAGCATGCAAGAAAGTATGCAGCAAATCACTACACCTTGCCTCCCTGCAACCTTCTTGCATTACTGTAAGCCAGCTGCTCCCTGCTAGCTCCTTGTAGAACTAAAGCTTCCTCAGTCAGGAGCCAGGAAGTACAGCTCAGTAGCAACTGGTTCCTTCCCCCAATTCCTGGAGGCTTTTAAGTGGAGATCCAAGCTGCAGGAACCCAAGAGGTGAGACTTTTCTCAGCTGTGCATGTGCTGGCTGGACCCATCTCAATCATTAAGGGGAATTTTGACTGCCCCCAAAATTGGAAGGCAGCAAGCTCCGCCCATACCCTCAATATGCCTCCTTGTACCCCCTTTCTTGTTGGAGAAGCCTGGAGAGCTGGTACCATCAAGAAAGTGGGTGTGGCAGCAGATGTTTGGGAGGGGAAAGAATAAGATGCTGGGAGACTGGAAAAGGCTTTACATTTTACCTGGCATGACATATGGTACGATTTTTTTATCCACCCTCTTTGCTTGCTTCTCAGTGTCATCATGACCGGCTCATACAACAATTTCTTTAGAATGTTTGATCGCAACACCAAGCGAGATGTGACCCTGGAGGCCTCAAGGGAAAACAGCAAACCACGTGCCATCCTGAAGCCCCGCAAAGTTTGCGTGGGGGGCAAACGGAGGAAAGATGAAATTAGCGTGGACAGTCTGGACTTTAGCAAAAAGATCCTGCATACAGCTTGGCATCCTTCAGAAAATATCATAGCAGTGGCAGCAACAAATAACCTGTATATATTTCAGGACAAGGTTAACTAGGAGGGGAAAAAAAGATAATTCCTTAGGAATCTTATGTACTGAATACTAGCAAACACAAGTTTTTAAGTGTTTCTTCTGTTTTCTTCTCTTCCTCCTCCTTCTCCTCCTCCTCTTTGTTTATTTCATTATTCCTCTGCAGACATTAATTATGCAGAGGTAAGCATTCAGATTCCAGTGTCTATTGATTTTCCCCAAATCTTAAGAAATTGGGTTGGTAAAGCCCTATTAGGAACATTTGACTTCTCAGTATTGAGAGCTATCAAGTTACACCATTAATTCAACAGCAGGCTTGAATTACTTATGCTTTCATTTTACCCAGTACGCGCTAGTAGGTTTAGTTCCTTTACAAATATTGTTCTAGAGACACCTGCCAATTTATAATGCAGTTAAGATTATAGTAATATATTTACAAAAAAAAAATCCATCAAGGCCATAAACAAGGATGTATTGCATTAAGCTCTCCTATTTTTGATTTTGGAAATATCCTTTTGTTCTACGCCTACCCCCAAAGAGGAATTAAATTTCCTTTGCCAGTTCATTTCTTGTAATTGACCTTTCCCCTTTTTTACCTGGCATATTCCTTTTGTCAACTCAGGGCCTTTCCAGATGACTATTTATTGTGTACATTTATCACACAATGAGCATTTTACTGTAACTCAGTTGTTATGAGAAGTGCATATGTATTTTTGCCCCAGCTGGCTATTTTTGTCTGGGAAAATGCAATTTACATTCCCACTCCCCCACAACTAGAGGACTCGTCGTATTTTGAAGTACTATGTGTACTGTAGTTGCACGAGTGTCACAGACACCTATTGGCTAATAACTGTGACATCAGTGGTGACCAGTGACACTCTCCTCCACCATGGCCACAATATTGATTCCCCCCCCCCCCCCACTGCCCGAGGATACAATCCAGGCAACGCTAAAGCCTTTTAAGCACCATTGATGACAATGAGTCAGATTTAAGCATGTTGTTAACTCTTCCTTTGAAATCAGTAGGCTGCAAAAGTGCTTATGTTTGGTTGGATCTGAATGTTTGAGAGGCTGAATCCTCGCCCTCTACACCAATCAAGTCAGTGCCCTAGACTTTTCTTTAAAGAACTGGCAAACACCAGCAAGGCCAAGTTAGCCCTCTCCACACCCCACACCCCTTTAAATTTAGTTCCATTCTGTTAATTCTTCTGTTCTGGTGCTGGAGTGTAAATACAACCTTATTTAAACACACACCCTTTAAGAAAAAAATATCCGGCAAAATATATCTGTCCCTCCTGTACCAAGAGTCCCTTCCATTGCATGTGGACAGGATACTGCACTCCTGGTGCGGGATTCAGGCTTGGGCTGCTGCTAGTGCTGCTAAAGGGAAAAAAGCCCCCTTTTTGTTGTCTGGAAAGGCCCTCAGACAGGAAAAACAAAGACAAGTCGGAAGGAGCAGGTTTGCAGTAGGGACCTTTAAACTTCTCATTCATGAAGTACCATGTATGCTACTGAAGGCTGTTACCTTCCTCCATCACCCACCCACCCTCCACAAATGGCCTCTCATGGATTTCTCTGTGTTGATCCTGTGGTGCCTTTTGCTGGTATACAAAATACCTTAGAAACAATGCTTCCAAAATGCGATACTTGCAAACCAAAACGAATCTGAGCTTTCTTCTGCAATTCCTGTCACTTTAATTTATTTTTTTAATGTTACTTTTGCTTTGGATGAGAGAGCTGAAATTTGTTCTCTTTTATTCTCTTGCATGTCATAAATATGTATTTGTGGGGTTACTTTTCCTTTTTTTTTTTTTTTAGTAGTGAATTTTAAAAGTATTGTTTATTTATTTATTTATTCATTCATTCATTCCGACAGACATCTCTCCCCCCTTCTCCTTTTGGGGAACAAAAGAATTCTTAAGTTGCTAATTTATGGCATTTAAAACAACTCAAACAAAAATAACCACCAAGCCAACATGTTATGCTATTATCGCCTGGCTGCTTTTTAAGAGAGGTTGTCCATGGTTCTGCGGTATGAAGATTAGCTACAATAGCTCTTCGTCTTTGCATGGTAAACTGTCCTGTTCTACTACAAGGATAATCCCGGTCCCGCCTTTATTTGATCGGTTTGGGGGGGAAATTAAAATATAAATAAAAAATACAATCAGAGAACAGATCCTACAAGAAATAAACTCAATACTTTCTCTGACAAGGTGGATATTTGAGGATCAGTGTGCTGTGCATTTTCTCTGATTGTGAAAAGTGGAGCAATAGTTCCAACCTTTGTGATCGTTGCCATGAAGCATGCAAGAATTTCCAAATACACTCTCCAGTAAAGGATGATTGAAAGCCCAGCCTTTTCCTGTGGTGGCCCCTACCATACCAACTCTTACATCTTATAAGTGAGACTGTGACTCAAGAGACATCAAAATGCCACAAGGCTGCACAGATCCTGGGGAGGGGACATTGATTTAATAGTGCTGGGAACAAGAGGATGTTCAAATATTTTGGATCAAAGCTTTTAATTGTCACTAGACTTACTTAACACCCTGTCTGCTCTTCACAAGACTGCTCAGAACAGGGGGAAATTAGATGTTTGCCTTGTTTAAAGGAATGATTACAGGGGGGGGGGGAAGTATGCTGGCTTATACATTTATTACAAGTAATGAATATCAGGAGCAACTTCTTTTTTTACAAAAATAATAATCAAATGATAAAAATGGCAAGGGGTTAATGAGTCATTTTTCTTTTATTGTTTTTTTTTAAAAGCCTACACTCTGGAATCAGAAGTAAAATTGTCTCCAAGATGTTCTGATGTGGAGTTGCTCATTTCCAAATGCTGAGGTAACAGACCCCACACCATTGGCATTAAGATTGCCCACTGGCAGACTCAATGGGCTTGTTCAGACCAAGTATAATGTCTAGATTAAGATCTTCCTAATTGATTCTCACATTTGTTTCTGTGAGCAGAGAGGTGACACACTTTAAGGGGGTGGGGGTGGGGGGGATTTCCTTTCTGAATGTCAGAGGTTAATCCAGTCCAGCATTCAGCTATGGAAGCTTGTAAACCAAGTCATTGAAAGTAATAGCCACTCCATTTGTCACTAGTATTTGGTATTTTTATTTTATTATTGCATTTATATCCATCCTCTTCATTTTGTCCTCGCAACAACCCTGTGGGGTAGGTTAGGCTGAGAGTCAGAGACTGGGCCAAAATCACCCAGTGAGCTTCATGGCCAAATGGAGACTAGAACCTGAATCTCCTGAGTCCCAGTGCAGTACTCTAGCCACTACACTACACGGGCTCTCAGAGGCATACTGCCTGTGTACTAGGAAGTTAGAAACTGATAGAAGTGTTAATGATTATGATCCAGCAAAGGTTTTGGATGTGTGCAATGGTATTTCAGTTGCCTCCCCCCGTACACACACACACACACACACACACACACACACTCTATTAACATGAGTTCCTTTTGCTGTATCATAAATCACTTTTGAAACTCAATTTTTTTAAAAAAAAGCAGCTTGTCAAACTGTGCTGTGTTGTTGCCAAAATATTTAATAAGAATTAGAAGATCCATCGCATGGAAAGGGTTAACTGGACAGTTCTACGGTTCCCATCATGCACATATGTCCTTGGTGATACACAGTTCCATCGTGCACTACTGGATCCAGATTGTCTCCCATCATCCATTTCCTTTCAAGGGTCCCCCAGAGAACATAACACACACAAGCACTCAGGGACTATGAAAAATCCAAGGATATGTGACCACAGAGTGGGAAAGGATGACTCATATGTGAGCATGGGCACTATGATGTCAAGCAGTTTGAAGCTTTCTTCATACTCTTTTCTTCTTCTTATGCCATGATGATGCTCAAGTTTCCATGTGCCGGCAAACAGCAGAGCTGGGAAGATTCTTGATGATTGCAAACTAGACTCTCTGTTTCATCAGGGGTAGCTTATGCACCAGGTGGACATTTCTAGCTCGCAAGTGTCAAGCACTATTCCCTTTCCTCAGGGCTAGTCAAAAGATTTCCCACTTATGGATACAATTCTATGGGCATGAGAAGTAGGAAGGAAATCACTTAGGGCTAGCTCTCACGGCCACAGTCTTTAGGATTGTTTCTGACCATCTCTTGCCATTGCATCATCCCACAGCCTGCTAAAGCTGGATAGCCCCATGTAATAATAAATGGGGCTATCCAACTTTACTGGTGACAGCAGAACTAGTCAGGGTGAGCTCTTGAAGATTTCCCACTTATGGATAAAATTCTATGGGCATGAGAAGTAGGAAGGAAATCACTTAGGGGTGGAAGAAGCCCACCGCGTTCACAGAAAGTCCAGAGCACGGCTTGGATGACGGACTAGTGGAAGAGAAGCCTGGAGGAATAACTAATATGGGAATCAATGGATCTGATGTAGCCCAGGCATTTGAGGAGGATGTTTGAGGGGAGTGCATACCCTAGAGACCGTGTCTGTAGTTCTTAAAGCGATAATTATGGTCTTTGGGCAGGACCCTGCCAATTGGACCCTCGGGTAATAGCCTATTCTTGTCTGCCAAGAACAGCTTTGCAATTTCAAATACCGTAAGATCCTATCCATGAAGTTGGGCCAATTGATACATTGTATTAGACCACACTGCTGTGACTAATGTCTTTTTCGAGCAATTGGAAGGGATCGAACAATTACTGCAGTGGAAATCAATCTGAGGATTTTCCAGGTTTTTAATAAGGTGACTGGGCCGTATCCTACCACAGCTTGCTGGCATCATGGTTTGCTTTGAGAATACTTGTTCAAAGAAGTTGGTAGAATAGCTAGAGGGGTTCAGGAGCAACACCAGCTCTCATTTTTTGAATGTGGCTGCTTCTTTACTCTTGAGAAGTATGAACTTGCTCTGTCACCGGAATTTCTGACTCACTGCCGTGGGAGTGGATGGTTCCCTTGAGTCAGGGCCATACAAAAATCCATCAAAGTTTTGATAAGAGCATTAGGTAACAGTCCCGGACAGGCCATGTTTGAGGAGTTTGTAGGTTAATTTCTTGAATGCTTGCCTTATTCCAGAAGAGCTACAGAGATCTTTAAGAAGTGTACTAAAGAAGGACGGCCATCGCTCTCTTATGGCTGTTTTAGATAATGCAGCACATGAGGGATGTGGCATGATTCATTGTTGAAGACAACCTACTGGAGTGCCCAAGCCATGACAGCTCACAATCAATATGGTGCTCACTGATGCAGGAAGCAACATTAACACATCCTAGATACTACCCCTATAGCCCAGCCTCAGCACTAAATATCTCCAAGAACAAGGCTATGTGAAGTGACAAGGGCTATTATTTTTAACCCGCAGTCTAAACCTCTCTGAAAAGCTGAGCTGCCAAAATCTTCCATTTGAGTTTATCCGGGGACGCCTCCTCAGCCCCCTCATAATCCCACGTCAGGAGTCAAATGCTTGCCTAACACAGCCAAGATTGGCAGTTCTATTTAGTTGGGTTGCCATACAGCACGTTTGGTTGATGAGAGAGGTGAAATGTGGGATTTCTTTTATGGTGTTTGTAATCATCTTCTACAAGATGGAACTTTGATTTCAATGTATCAGGGAAAATGTACTCTAATAAATGAAACCTTCTCCCAGCTTGGGTTCATTATTTTGATTGTAGTGTCTGCCCTATGAATAAAAGTTATAGCCAGTCAAAAAAGAAAACCAACACTGTCCGCTGAACATGAAATAAAAAAGAATCAGTTCTACAGTACAAACCATGAACACAAATATCTCTGAAACCTTATGCATTTGTTTTAGTTCAGTCTAATCTTTTTACACAGGATTAAAATTTCAAACACACACACACACACACACACACTTGTATTCAAAATCTGATTTTGCAACTACTGAGATTGCCTGTTGTAATTTTCAGTGTATTGAGTAGTTACATGGATAAACATCATGATATTGAAAACATTCTGAAACTTCTAAAGATTGGGCTCCTTATAAGACTGTTTCCATTAATACACATTGACCTAGTTTGTATGTAACGGCAGGAGTTAATTAACCCATGATTTGTTGCAGCATGTGCTGAATGCGTTCCCCCACCATTTTGCATATGCAGCCTCCAATCGGGCCTATCAGAGGTTGCTACATGACATCCAAACTCAAACACTATAGGCTAATTGTGGGTTAACCTACAGTTCACCTATAGTGTCTGGGTTCAGACATCCTCTGTCTTGTCCAGTCGGAGATTGCTTATGCAAAGTGGTGGCAAAACTCACCTGGCATGCGCCACAGCACATTGTGAGTTAATTAACCCATGATTTGCATGTGAACAGGCCCAGTATCCTCTAAAGAGTGCGCACACCCGCCGCCACAATCCAGAACCAAAATTTACCTAACTGCACCACTGAGTCTGCAAGCTGTTTGTTCAAAGGTGATGCCTTAGGACAAAGATGTTTAAGTGGACATTCATGACTGTGTACACTCGTTTAGGAACATTGTAGGTTGACATCCCAGGTCAGAATACTTGTCCATCTAGGACAGTCTTGTCTTCTGTGGCAGCTGCTTCCCAGGGTCTCAGGTGGAGGCAAAGCAAAGGTATTTCCCATCACCCATTTCTACCTGAGATCATTTTAACTGGAGATGCCAAAAATTGAATCTGGATCCTTCATCATGCAAAGCATGTGTTCCATCACAGTTTTGGACAGCTTTTTAAAAAGCCTTTTCTGGTTTTGATTTGGGATTTTAAATGAATTTACGCCAAGCTCAAGTATCAGCATTTGATGGGGAATGTTCCGCAGGATGGGCTAATAAGTGTGCAATCTTGGGAATTGAAAAGGATGGGTGTGGTGGGAGAGGATCCCATTGGGTAAGAAGCCAGAAGTGAGTGAGCTTGGGTTAGAGACTGGCTGCACTTCTTCCTTTGAAGGTTGAGATAAGTATGAGCTATTAAAGAGGGAGGGCTGAATGGCAAAGAGTGGGAGTTTCCCCTTGTGAGAGGCAGGAGAGTGGTGGGAGAGAAGATCCTGGATAGAGTACTGGTGTTCCTTTAATGTATAAATGAAAACAAGGAAGTTGAGGAAACAGGTAAAAAATGCAATTTTATATACTGAAATATAATGTTAAAAATAATATACACAGAGCATTTCACAAGTACAATAATACAACAAGACAATCAGAATGCTAGACAGAAAATGCTCAGTAAACTTGACCATTTGGCCAGACGCGTTTCGACCCTTGGTCTTCCTCAATGGCCAGTTTGCCAAGCTGATTAGGTGATTTTCTCCCGTGGGTAACTTAAAAATTCCAAAAATTAAACAAAATCAGATGTCACTCCCCACAATATACGGAATGAGTCCAAATATTCAAAGGAAGCCCATGGAAGGTATTCCAAACAGCCATTGCTCGCAAACACAATAATGCTGGTATCTAACATTATATTTTAGTATATAAAATTGCATTTTTACCTGTTTCCTTAACTTCTTTGTTTTCATTTATACTGTGTTAGGTTAAGGTTATCACCTCTTTGTTGCAGTTGTTCCTTTAACGTAGCCTTTTATTTTCTGTAAGCAGATATAATAATGATGATCATGTGTGTGTGTGTGTGTGTCAACTCAAACCAAGTGTGGTTTACAGCAGGGGTGTAAAACCTCAGGCCCCGGGGGCCAATGCTGACCCAATATGGCCCCCAGAAGGCCATGGCCCCTTCTCTGGCTCCACCCCCTTGTCTCCAATTGAATGGTAGTTTTCCAGCTTTTGTGTAGTTTCCTCCCCTATGTTAAAAGATTGAAATGCCTCTCCTAAGCTTTTGCTAAGGTTTAAGCGAAGATTGACTGGTGTCTGGGGTATTTTGGCGTCACCCTTTTTGCCTTCAGTCCTACCCACCATTGGAATACAGCCGCTAAAATCTTCTCCAGAATGGAATTCGGCCCACGAACTGCAAGTGGTTCAACACTTCTGGTTTACATCTTCGACATGAAAGAATATGGCAAACTTCACTTAATAACATCCGGGTTAATAATAGGAATGGAAAGAAGTTCAAGGAATGAACAACAGCCAGGGTCCCAAGCACCCCTTGAAGGAGCTTCTATGTATTAACCAGGATTGTGGAGGCTTCCATGCCTAGCACAGCCTTCCAACAAACAGGATGATCAAAAGGGCAGTGGAGCCCTGCATGCAGGTACTACAGAAGCAAACGAATTCCCACAGGAGAAAAGGTATGTTCAAATGTGAAGCATATGCGGTGTCTTGTGCTGCATAGAGTAGTAGGGCTGGCTTTTACTCCCCATCTGCATACTTGCTCATTCCTACAGGTCCAGGGTTGCCAGCGTGGCACCCGTGAGTCCCATGATGCCCGCTGCCACCTCCAAGGATGTCCACAAAGTTCTCCACTCCTTGTCCTCCTTCAAAAAACCCAAAAACATACTGAATACACAAAAACATACATCTAAAAACAACTATAAGCTGCCAGCCGAACCTAAAAACAGATCTGGGGTTGGTTAAGCTCATCACATATTGCTAAATGCCTGGGAAAAGAGAAAAGTATTGACCTGGTGCTGAAAAGATAGCACTGTTAGCACCAGGTGGGCCTCATTGGGGAGATCATTCCATAATTGGAGGGCCACCACAGAGAAGGCCCTTTCCCTTGTTACTGTCTTCCGAGCCTCCCTCAGAGTAGGCACCTGGAGGAGGACCTTAGATGTTGAGCATAGTGTTTGGGTAGGTTCATGTTAGGAAAGGCATTCTGTCAGGTATTGTTCCCCTTTATAATGCAAAGAATTTTGGGATGGCCTGGTCTTGAATGGGCAATTAAGGGCCTTTAGCTTTACAAAAGATGTGCTTCTGGTGGGGGTGAAAACTGCTATAACTGGTTTGTTGATATCGATCAACACAGCTGCCTACACTTTTGGACTCTCCTTGGGGGCGTGACTGGGGGAAGGGCTGTCATGATGAGTGCCTACACTGCAAAACTTACCACTAAACACTGCACAGGGGTAACACTGAAATGCTCCCATCATATGGCTGGCTACAGTGGGTAAAAGATAACCACCGCATCAGTCCTTCCATCCACCAGGAGACAAAGCAGATCAGCCACCTGCAATACCCAGGCAGTGCACAAACAGCAAATGAAGCAACATTTATTTCCTAAGCCGCTAACCCATCCATCAGGTAAAATACCTGGGGTTCTAACTGCTGTGCACCTGGGGAATATCTGTTTGTAGGACCTGTTTGCTTTCCTGATCTGGATTCATTTATAATAATCTGAAATATCTGAATTCCGCAATAAAGTCATGACTATTAATGGCTTCTGTCCAAATATGCTTCACTTCCATCTCTGTGGCAAATTTCTCTATTCTTCCTTGCACAGTTACGAATCCAGTGAATACTTTGCCCGACTAATGATGATTCTTCACAGTGAATGGATAATGTGAATGTCCAGTTGGGATTTCAGACAGGTGAACCTGAAAAAAGCCTATTTGTTGATAAGAGCTGCATGTCTCCTGGTTCCATTTGAAGGCTGTATGAGCTCTGTCGCATTTTCCCCAAGTTAAAAAGAAAATGCTTCAAAATTCTGATCGCATTCATTTTGAATGCCTTGTGAGGTAGATGCGATTGTGAGAGATCGTAATTTGCCCAAAGCCGACTATGAATATCACACATGGGTCTTTAACTCCCAAACAAAGCACTCTGCCACCTGCATCTGGTGACAGATGTCAGTGGGGTGATGAAGCACCATGGATAGCTCCTTTAGAGTTCTGACTGAAACCCAGAGCACAGCCAATGCCCCACTCACCAGCCTCCACTGCCTGCATCACCCTGGCCCTGGTGATGGCACCTGTTCCCATGGAACCAGTGTGATTCTATAAGCCAGTGTGCCGGCAAAGAGATGTTTGGATTGGGTGCAAGGGCTTCGGTTAACAATGGGTTGGATGATCCAGGGATGATGCTTTTCCTAGCAGAGATCCTCTTGCACATGTTCATAGCAGGGCTTTTCCCAGCAAGGCATGAAAAAAGTGATCCCGACTGTTCCGTAAGACTTTGCACATGCTCATTCTTGAGCTCCTCCCACCGATGAAATGGCTTCCATCCGCAGATCAGGGAGCAAAACCTTCTCCCCCTGCAGCTCCCTGCACAAATTCAAAATTTGTTCCAGAGGGTTGGGGACCCCCAAGAACATATTCTTGGAGGCGCGGGGTGGGGGAATGAGTTGCTCAAGTGGAAGCCCACTCGCGTGATGTTGGAATTTGTTCAGTAAATGTAGTCTTTAAAGCTTCAAATGTTTTCCCAGGTGTAGAGTTAGGGCAAGAGTCCCCAACTTTTTGGGACCCGTGGGCACATGTGGGAATTTGAAAAACTGCTGTGGGCACCACTACAAAATGGCTCCCATGGAAGATGTGGCTAGTCACATGATGGCTACCGTCAGGGCCTGGCTAGTCAAAAGTGAGCTAAAGGAATGTATGTGTGGAAGAAATAGCAAGGTTAGAGGCTGGGAGTCGAGAGAAACAGCACGATAAAGGGGTAAGTGGAAGGGCAAGAGCAAGGCCCAGATGGGGAAGGGAGAGAAAGAACAAGGAGAGAAATAGCAAGCGTATGTAGAATTGCTAGAAAGATGTGTTTTTATACATAAGCATTTCATATGTATTCATTGCTATGGATATATACAAATCCATGTATATAAAACCGTCATTTTCTTTTTAAGAAAAAGCTTTGCAGGTACCCTCCTGAGACAGACTGTTAAGCAACTCTAACCATACAGAAGCTTCTCCTAATGTTTAGCTGAAATCTACTTCCCTGCAATTGGCACCCATTGATTCTAGTCCTGCCCTCCAGAGTGACAGAGAACCAAGTCTGCTCTGTCTTCTCCATGATAGCCCTTCAGATATTTGAGAACAGCTCTCATGTCTCCCTTTAATTTCATATAGGATTGGAGGAAGGGCTTCTGCAACCACAGCAATAGCTGTTGCTATGCCAGAATGAGGAATTGGGGTGGTTCCCAGCACCAAAGCAGAGGAGCAAATAGTCCTTTTGCACCAATTGCTCAGATCCTTATGCATGTGCTAATTAGATTATAGGCTGAGACTTTAGGAAGAAAAAACTTCTTGTAGATACTGACCTGATTTGTGCAATCATGGCAGCTCACCATGGCTTATGTAAGCCATGGTGGGTTGTGGCACATGCTGGCAGCCATTTTGAATATCCAAGCAACAGTGGGTTGTCACCATGGCTTATAGTGTCATGCAAACCCAGTAAGGTGGGTTGTTGGTGCAGATAACAAGCCACCCACAATCTATGGGCTGTATTTAGGTTTGGGTGGTTTGCTAACCATGCCAACAACCCACTCTTGCCAGGTTCAGATGCCACCATAAGCTACAGCGATTGCTTGGCATGGCTTATTCAAAATGGCCACTGGCATGCACCACAACCTACTGTGGCTTAAATAAGCCATGGTAGACAGTGGCAATCATGTGAACTGGCCTACTTTGTCAAAAGGTCTGTAGAATTGGACAAAGGAACAGTCAATTGCTGTATTACATCTTTCAATTGCCCTCTTTACTTTCTCAAACAGGATTTCAAAACAGCCATTGCAGCATTTCTTCCCCTATGATTGTAGGAGAAGTGGCTTCTGAATTGAAATTCCAGAGCTGTTCCAGTAAGTTACAGGATGTTTGTTACATTCGTGAAATGTTCATTGCATCAAGGTCAAAATACAGTCCATGGGTAAGCTTCACAATTAACTTCACTTGGATCAAGTGGCATCAGATTCTCTTCAAATGGAGCTGTGTTAATTCAAGTATCCTTGGATATAGAGAATCACATTGACTCTGGGTGGGATTTCTGCTTTTTGAGATTGCATTGAGGATGTGTGAAATCTATTACTAATGGATGAAAAATAATTCTTTTGGAAAGTAGCATTGCTCAACACAATGGGCCTGTGCGTGACTATATTCTGAGGTGCGGACGCTCGGTATATTGTGGCTGCATCACATTGGAACAGCTGCCAGTCTCAGAGCAGCAGAGGCACTGGTGTGGAAAGTCACCACATCGCACAACCTTCTCACATGACGGACCCATTAATGATGCTACCGGAGAAGCATCCAGGGTGGCCACTTACGCATCACCAGATAAAAGGAAATGTATCACCAAAACAAAGGACCAAAGAAGCCATAGATTTGCACGTTTGCCTATGCTGATTTTTGTGCTGTAATACGTATAGATCCAAATGTAGAAATACAATGTTTGAAATACATCTTGCCACAGTGAGATAGACTGTGACCAGGTGACCTGTGTGCTTGCTTAGTCTGTTGTCCAGATGCTAACTCAGGAGCGGGTGTGTGCATACTGCCTCTCTGAGTTGTACCCTTGCCTCCTGCCACCACCAAATTTGCCGTCAAAATTTTTACAGGAGAGGCAAAAATGAACCCCCCCCTTGCTTTTAAATTCCCTGCTCTGCTTCTTTCTAAGTAAACTTGCAGGGTTTTTTTTCCCCTGCCACCAATATGGCAAACCCAGTGGCATGAGGCCTGCATGCAGCTTATGGGCTACATGTTGCTCACCCCATAGCTCAGTGTGATAGAGCACTTGCTTTGCATGCAAAAAATCCCAAGTTCGATCCCTAGTTTCTCCAGGTAGGGAAAAGAAAATAATCCGGCCTGAAAACTTGGAGAGCCATTGCTGCCAGTCAGTATCGACAATGCTGGGCTAGATGGACCAAGGGTCTGACTCGGTATAAGGTAGATTCTTATGTTGCTTGACCTTCAAAGGGTTCTTGATCATTCAACTAGACTTGGCCTGGAAGCCCTTAGAATAAAGGACACCTTTAAATATAGGAATGCCCTCTGTAAAGTAGGATGCCTGGCCACCTTCGCTCAGGTATGAGGAGCAGCCAGGGCTGGCCCAAGGTATTTGGCTGCTGGAGGCAAAGAACAGGATGGCGCCATCCCTCCCCATTCCAGGCACAGAAGCCGACTGAATTGTACCTTAACACGGGTGAGTGGACAGCGTTTCCCACCACATTTGAGGGCAGCAGTTAGGCTGCCTGACATACCCAGCTCCATCCTCACACATTTCACCTGTGCTCCTGCCCCTCGCATTCACCGCCTGAGGTGGCTGCCCTGTTCCGCCTCATGCTAGGGCTGGTCATGGAAGCAGCCACGTGTAGAATCATAGAATCATAGATTCATAGAATAGCAGAGTTGGAAGGGGCCTACAAGGCCATTGAGTCCAACCCCCTGCTCAATGCAGGAATCCACCCTAAAGCATCCCCGACAGATGCTTGTCCAGCTGCCTCATGTAATAGGCAACAGTGGCATGGGGGAAAGGGGGAATCTGGCTTTGTAATATTGAAATAATCTATCGTTTCAGATCTCAAAAGGTGGCCCACCTATGCCAAAGTGCTCCTGGAATCTTAGCCTGTGCTTTCTCTTCTTTGTGATTAGATATGGGATGTGTTTTATTCAGGCTTCTCGAGGAAGGAAATCCTTCCTTGGTTTGGTGAAGTTCTGAGCAGCAGTTCAACAATTATTGAGGATTTCTCTCCTATGGTAAACTGCCCAGAGAGCTTCGGATATGGGGTGGTATATAAATGTAATAAATAAATAAATAAATAAATAAATAAATAAATAAATAAGGTAGCAAAGTTTTTTTCATGCAGGCTCAGTTTCATTCTGAAACTAGATTGCTGCCAGTACTCCCTTGTTTTTATAAAGATTCTATGCTGCTGAGGGAATCTAGCGGATTCTATGTGCAATGCCTATTTCTTTCGTTATAGAATGTGATCTCTTGGGTCAAACTCTATCCTACTATGTAGATTGGGACCCCAGCATGGGAGAGGGAGGGAGCTTTAACCCTTTGCTCCCTGCTATGTTCCCAATCTTGGTCACTCTCTCTCTCTCTCTCTCTCTCTCTCTCTCTCTCTCTCTCTCTCTCTCTCTCTCTCTCACTCACTCACACACACACACCCTGCAAATTACATTGCCCCCAAATGATCCAATTGTAATATAAATTGTAGGTACAGGGCCCCAGTACCAATCCACATTGGGGAACTTTCACATACTTTTGAGGGGAGGGGGAGATGTAGCTACTAGTTCCATCTTTAAAGTAATCTGTAATTAGGAGGTAGGTAATGCACAGGTGAGGGAAGTGGAAGGATCAGGGCTTCATGCTACCTTTTGCAAACAGAGATGGAGCATAAAGGTCCCAATCCCTGCTCTTCCCTTCTGTCTGGTGGGAAAAGTCAGTGTGCATTTTTGGAAGGTAGAAATACACAGGATTTTCAGACAGGTGAAAAAAATCTCATTTCCTTAATGACACTGTGCTTCCTGCTTCTCTTATGCAATAGGGACGAGCAGAATCACAGGGGGAAGAAAGCAGTGACCATGTGGCCCATTGAGTTTAGTGACAGTGTGAGGGTCTTGAGCTCTGCCGTTCCTTCCTGCATGGTGGGAAAAGGGATCAGGACTTACACTAGGAATCTCTACACATTACACTGAGTTTGTAATGTTCAAAGAAAATAGTAATAATAGATTAATAGGTAAGTACATGCCTAGCTGATGGCATTTGCTTGGATAAAACTGGGCTGCTTACATCACTTTAGAGATCCAAGGTTTATTAAGGGTTCTACCATGAAATGCTGATTACCCCCTTGAATGTTTTTTGTAGCTTTACATGCGGGTGTATGAATCAAAGCAAATAAGCTTTTAATGAGGGGATGTCACAGAGGGCAGGTGGGGGCCCTTTGAAGTTGCCTGTAATTCATTCCCACCCTTGGGCTAGAACTGACGGGCTGTCGAAAATGATTTGTGCTCCTCGGTGAGAAGGACGACGAATACACCTTTAATTTTGAGAAACACATTGCTTCGATTTATTCACTCTTGAGTTTGGCCAGTATTTCCTTGAACCTGGGGGGAAGAACATGACGTCCTCTTTCAATGCAGCCATCATAAACTGTATAGGGCCTGGGTACCCTTCTGCTTCCTCGCTAAAATTTGAGCGCTGACAGTGTGTAAAAACAATCTGTTGTCCAGAAATATAGCTGCTCCTGAGGAATAACCACACATGGTCTGAAATATGGGTGGGGGCAGCACTTTGATGCCACCCTCCCCCAGGAGGGCTCCTAAGGACGTTGGAAGAAGTTGCTGGGATTGGAGAGAAGAAAGCAGCCTTACCCAACCTGGGGACTACAACACCCAACCTTCCTGACTGGCTGAGGCTGATGGGAGCTGAAGTCCAAAACATCTGGAGGGCATCAGGTTTTGGGTGGCTGGAATAAAGGATCTCAGCTACGCTGCACACCCCACCCATGATGGGAGAACTAATATGAACTTGGCTTGATGTAATCGATTCAGACTTATTCCTCCTGGAGACCACCTCTCGGTTTCTCCATTTGCTTCTGGCGGTGCCATTTCCTTTGCATGGATGCCGCCTGCATCTCCATGACTAATCTAATGTGAAAGCTGGCTGCCTCTGTTGCACTTGACACCCTAGCCTAAAGCTGAGGTGGTCCATCACCCATCGGTGACAGGGATGCAGTAAGCACCGCTGGTTTGTTTTTAATTTGCAGGCCTTCGCTTTCTCATCCCTCCCTTAATGCAATTTGTCACTGGAGTAAGATTGCTGCGCCAGGCATAAGTGACATAACATATAACAAGTATTAAGCTCTCTATCATCCAAGCAGCTGGGTGATCAATTCTAATGCCAGCTTCTCCTCCCTGCCCCCTTTCGCCAGGTTTAAGCCCCAATTGCTGCCCACAGAGGAGATTGAGGAGATGGATTTGGGAATTGGAGACACTTCTACCACCTGCCCTGAGATATATATGTGTGTGTGTGTGTGTGTGTGTGTGTGTGTGTGTGTGAAGAGACAGCCTTGGGCTGACAGAAGGACCTTATCATCATGCAACATTATCAGTCAAATTTCCAGAGGATTTTAGGCTATGTAGCATCTTGTTAAGGCTCCCCAGGGAATCCCATGTCAGGCGGCCCCTGCTATTCCCCGTGATGTATGCGCTTCTCTTCTCCCATTAGGCTTTGCTCTTCTTCCTGCCCTACCAAGGAAAGAAATGGCAGATTGACGGCCCTTCGTTGCCATTACTCAGCTTGGAAAGGGACAGTTTGGTTTCACTGGCAGGCATCCTTAGTCTCCTTTTCATTTTGACAATATTTTCAGAGTGGATTAAGGACTGATGGACTCTTAGAGGCTATCTGTGGAATCATTTTTTTCCCTATATAGTAAAGTTACTTGCGATTCATTTGTTGTTCCCTCAAGATAGCAGGTTAAATATCACTTTTCCCCCCCTTTTCCTTTTCCTTTCCTTTTTGCCAGCACTTAAACCACAATATTTTGTCCCTGGAAAAAAAATGAGATTTACTTCTCTGACTAGTGAAATTTTGTCTTCTGGGGCACTCCCTCCCCCTGCAGATTTGGAGGGTGGAGAGGGATGTGCAGGGAGGAGCAGAGGACACGCAAGGCCTGGCCTGCAAGTGGTATTCTCTGTTTGCAGTATCAAGAGGCTAGATTCAATCCTGTGTTGGCAAATACTGTGAAGGATGTGTATCAGTAAGTGTCATCAGCTTCTATTGGATAGTGCCTGTGACATCATTGGTGAGAAGCAACACAATTCATTTCAAAACGTTGTTGTTATTCCATCGATTTGCACCACAATTTATATAGTGTTATTCCATCGATTTGCACCACAATTTATATTTATATATATAGCAGGTTGGGCCTAGTCTCACTTTGCATGTGTCTGGATGAGCCAGTCCAGTCTTCCTCCATTGGTCACAAACTCTGATCGTGGGTCCTCAATGGCAGAAGTACTTTCCCAAGTCTCTGTGTGTGCCTCCTCTGAGATGTTCTCTACAGTGGTTGCTGGCATGTTACGTCCAAACAGGAGCTTCTCCAACACAAGCTGCCCGTCCACTCTCCTCCCTCCACCTTCTTGCTTGACTACTAGAGCCCGATTTGCATATGCGAGCAGCTTCCGAAGCTGATAAATGTTTCTAATTTGTTCTTGAATGTCAGCATTTCAGTGCTGCTCACTGCCCTGGTGCTTGTAAAGATGAAGTTTTATGCTATTTGTTTTTTTAATTAGGGCCCTATATTTGAGAAACAAATAACTTGTATTTAATTAAAAATCACTCATGCGCCTCCATCAGCTGAAACTTGCTGAAAACGAGACTCCCAGACGGACCTGGGGCAGATTGATAACCAGAAGGAGAAGAAGATATCAGCGTCTTGTTATAGAGAAATAATTAAGAGATTAATAGTGAAAGTTGCTGCAGTGATGGGACTGGAAAGTGTGCATCATTCATCGCAGGACGTCAGGGGCAGGTCCATTACAATACTGCCACCCACTGTATTATTACAGCTAATCGTTTCTGTAGTATTTTAATGATGCTTTGCAATGCTGCTCTCATAACTAATAAGAAAATGATTATTCACATTTTTCAAAGGGGAAAGAGAAGCAGAGAGATGACCTGCTAAGACTACCCAGAGAGCTCCGGGCTGTGAAGGGAATTGAACCCAAGCCTTATAAATTCTACCATCTAATTGTTGGACCACACTGGAGTACAAATCAGTGTGCCCTCCTGCCCTAAGTATGATGTTTTTGCTTTACTCTCCACTTACCGAAAACATTAGGTTCTGGGAAGCAAACAGAGGGTTTCATTCCTGGTGCTAGTTATCCCCTGTCACAATCCATCCATCCATCTGTGGACACTAATGTTCTATTAAAAGGCTCAAACAACACACTTGAACCAAGAAGATATAGCACTCCATCACACCAGCGGTTTGTCACATTCCCGACATGCCTGGTTTGCTGTTTTGCAGCGCGGCACTCACATGATGTCATGCCTGTCTTGCATTCACCCCGCTTCTTCCCCTCCATTTTTTGCGTTTTTCTAAAGTGGGGAAAGTCTGATTTACTTCCTCCATGTGGGATTACAGCACCTTTCAGCCCCAAAGTATTGCGGTCCTCATGCTATGTCCTTTGTTGGGGGAGTGTGCTTTGAAGGAGGTCTTGCTGATGAAAGAGGAGAGCGGGGCGGTTCTCCTTCTCCAGCATGCTGTGTCGAATGAATGGGCTTGTGCTGAGTCAGTTGAATGGACTTTCACTGCTCCAAAATGCTTACAGCTCCCTCAGTTTTAAATATAAAGAGATGAAACTTGGCACCATGATAGCTCTTAAGTAGGGCTTTAGGCATGCCAAGTTTGAAGCAGGGGCCTTCATTTGTTAATTTTTAATGGATTTCTTAAAAAAACCCCACCCTCAAACCATTCCACCCCATAAACACACACACACCTCTGATTCTGCATTAATCCACCTTTGCTCATTTATGGAGGGAACTTTTATTTACTTTGCTGATGCATATCACAGGGGGAAAGTAGGTGTGATGGAGTTGATGATTGTTTCATTGGGCATTTGTCTGGCAAGAACAAACCAGCCTCGATTCAAGTGGGTGATTGGGAAGATGTGCTGAGATGGAAGAAAGAGAGAAAGAGAGCATGTGATACCTCTGCCGGTGTAGTGATCCTATGTTGTTAAGTGTTATTTATTGGGATTGGGAGAGTGGGGATAAAATGTCTAGGGTGTGGAGCATGAAAACAGGTGATGCGCTGAGATCTTTAAATGCCAAACAAGGGGCAGGGGACAGCCTTTGCAATGCTTTTCCAACAAGGCATGGAGAAAAGAGCGTGTGAAAGTTGGGGAGCTGGCTTGACATTAAGCAAAGAGGTGGCGAAAAAAGTCACCCATGTGCTGTCAGGAGGACTCTGTGCCTGGTTTAAAGTCCTCTTCGCTCCCCCTCCCCACATGCTTCCTAAACACTTTGGGGACTTCTGCGACATAAGAAAGTCCCTACCTGGTTATCAATCTGCCCACGTCCATCACTGGACAAGAACCAATGAACTGGAGAGGGAAGGAGAAGCGGCAGGCACAATAACGGGAGAGCAAACAAGTTGAAAGAGAGTCCCCTAGTATAGCAATGATCATGAAAGGGACCAGCCCTTGCCAAGTGAATGAAATGGAGGTCAAAATCACAGGTGCATACCAGGGGAAAAAAGTAGGTGTGATGATGCTCATAGTTCAAAAGCCAGCAGCATAAAAGGGAATATAGTTTAATAACAAAAGTTGCCCGTTAGCCTTGGTATTCTAGGTCCTAGCTTTTCTTTAGCATTCAGCTGCCTATCAGTACTCTACCTGCCCCAGCGTGACATCAGAGCATCTAAACCAATAGAATTGCGACAGCTCTGCCTGCCCACTGTGACATCAGAGCAGATCACAAAATTATACACCTTGACCATCTTATTTAAAAGTCATTGATATTACTATGGCATATGAATTTCTCTGCTCTCTGTTTTAAAGAGACCAATAGTTGCTTACTATATGCATTGGAGAGCACAGACTTCTGAAGATTACTGGATTGTCTGAAAGCAAATTGTGTTTCATTTAAGGCTATGGTTATTTCATCAGAGGTACCATATTTTCTATTATGGGGGGGAGTTTTCTAATTAATTCTTTACAAGCCATTCATAATCTCACACGCCTCTGTCTTATCCACTGGTAGGTTTTCTATTCTAAGCTGAAGAAATAATATTCCATTATTCTCTTTGAATAAAGCATATATGCTGCTATAGATAGAGCATTGGACTTGGTGACTACAGAGACCTAATTTTAAAATACGAAGAATTATAGAGCAATCCTACCTATGTATGTCTGCGATCATGAGTTCAATGGGACTTACTCCCAGGCACGTTTGTATACGATTGCAGCTTTTCTGTCTGAATTTGCTTGTTTTCCAGTTCTTTTCCCATCCCTTTTCCTCTGTTATCAAGTCTATTATCCCAATCCACATTTTTATGGTGCATTGGGCAAGTGGCCTCATAAGCACTGCCAAAAAAGAGGACAAAAGAGGGCACCAATTTGCCTAAAATATGCATATGCTTCTATGTATAGATGCATTTTTTTAAAGTCATTTAACTAGAAATACCATCCATCTCTTCATAGTAGGGGAGACTATGGCTCCATTCAGACAACACGCTAAACCATGCTGCATTCCATTAACCATTTTGTGGTTAAGCAGCGTGGTTTAGCATGTTGTCTGAACCAGCCCTATGACTGGGTGACCTGTGTGTCTCCTCAGTCTACTGTCCAGATGCTAACTTTGAATGGGCAGCTTCAGGTCTCCTGCTCCCCTTTCCATTGGCTCTTGAGCTTTAAATCAGACTTGGGTGGGACCATCCTTCAAAGAGAGGGCACTTTCAAGTAGAGGATTGTCTTATTTTTATTTATTTATTTTTATTTATTTATTTATTTATTTATTTATTTATTTATTTATTACATTTATAGCCTGCCCTTTTGTTGCCTCTTGCAAGGAACCCAAGGCAGGTTACATGCCCCCACTCCTCCTATTTTATTCTCACAACAATGCTGTTAAGGTAAGTTAGGCTGGGAGTCAGCGACTGGCCCAAACACACACACAGTGAGCTGCATGGCTAAGTGGGGTTTGTATAGTTTTGTAACACGATAAAACATAGAGATAAAATAGGAGAGAAAAGCTGACAGATAGCCCAGCTGAGGTTGATTAAAATGAGGTGTCTGTGAGTGTGAACATAAAAACATAAGAAGAGTCATGGTGGATCAAGCCAAGGGTCCATCTAGTCCAGTATTCTGTTAACACAGTGGCCAACCAGCTGCCGATGGAAAACCCAAAAGCCAGACACAAGTGCAACAGCACCCTCCCACCCATGTTCCCCAGCAACTGATGTACATAGCCATATTGCTACTAGCTGCAGCATATAGCCATTCATACTAGTAGTCTTCAAAAACCATGGATTTGTCCAGTCCCCTTTTGAAGCCGTCCAAATTGCCTGGAGTGAAGGAAACAAAGGGACAGACTGCAATTTGAGACCTAGCTTGGATCCAGATTTAGGCATGTGCAACTGGGCTGCGCACCCACCATCTACCACCACAGCATTCCCCCCCTCCCCAAAGGAAGGTTAGGGAGACTCTGCTTAATGGAGTGAGCTATGATCTGGGAAAGAAAGATCCCCAAAAAACAGGTGTAGGCACCTTCTGTGAGTGGAGCCCTCCATGCAAGAATCCAAGCCAGAAGCTAAGGAGGGTACGGAGAGCTTGGTTTGGGTCTGAGTAAGCTAACAGTAATTTGAAGAATTACTTCTCCCTGGAGATCTGATGCGAGAGTAGCGGCTTTTGGCTTCAGCCTTCCCCAACCCAACTCCCACCACCCCATCCAGCAGTCCATTGACCATGCTACCTAGGGATGCTGGGGACTTGAGTCCAATACCTCTGAAAGGCACTCTGAAAGGCTAGAAACTACACCTTTGTTCAACCCATATAGCTATGTAAAAGTGGTGAATTGCCACCACCAAATGTCAGCTTCAAATCACTGCTTTCCCCTATTGCCCTAGCAAGCATTAGCTATGTGATGTCATTTATGTTAGCGTTGGGGCATAGTTGGACCCTTCCCATTGGTGTGTAACTGGAGCCCTGTTTGGGCATTAGCAACTCACACATTGACCATTGTGTAAGGGTGGAGAATGATGGGGATGCACTTATTGGGCCTCCCACACCATTGGATCAAGTTCCTGCTTCCCACATGTTGGCTGAGAAGGTCTGAAGTAGAGAACATAGGTGGACCACATGCTTTAGAACTCTGCACCACCTGAGCTTTAGATCATGCAGGAAGTCCAGACACCCGGCACTAGCTTCTTTCTTCAGTGCATGGACTGTGGTGGGACTAGGCTGGTGGGGATGCAATGGGAAAAGTGGAACCAGCAAACATGGCCCCATTGTTCACAATCATGTGAACAACTAACTCCTGAATAGGACAAAGTACTTAAACCTTCCTAGTGAGTTCTGTGCAGCTAAAGAGTCTTGAAATTGAATGGCTCCAGCCACTAATGCAAAATTTGTATCCAAGGTCATCCTGAGGTTAATGCACTATTTGGAGCTCTTTAATTAAGACTAATACATTTATGCATTTGTTGGGCATCCAAAGTAGCACTGAAGCTAAATATTAGCCAAAACTATCTGTGCATAAAATGCTGTTGATGTGATTTCTTTGCTCCATATTTTACTCATCAAGAAATTATATGAACCTTAATTAGCATTAGTTTCTTAGCATGGTATAAGGGCAGAATTTATGAACTGAAAATTAACTGAGTGACCCTTGTCATTGGTGCCATTCATTTCAGTATTACGGCCTAAGGATGCGGCTTGGGGCACTTGGCTCATCCAGTTGGATCATCTGGAGGTCTTCGTTATCCTCTGGTTATAAACAACCCTTTGATCTTCATCTTCAAGACTAGGGTGAATCTATAGAAATTCCAACCTAGTATGTTACCTTTTTGCCTCGCTAAGTCCTATATTCAAAGAGCACCTTTTCCAGAGAAACAAAATAGAACAGAAGATGGTAAGCATGTAGAATGCTTCAAAGATTATATTAGTTGTGGGAAATCACCCCATGCTGGAAACATGATATCTTTCAACTAAGTCAACTGCCCAACTAAGTTCATGGAAAACAATAGAGGTAGAAAACAAGAAGGGAGAACTCTATCAAACCATCAGAACATCTGCAATCGTTATTGGTAAAGGCTAAGGTATGCCATTCAATCAATCAATCAGAGAATCAAATCTAATATGTTTTTTTTAAATGACATGAGGACATTCTCAATCCTTTTTTTGGCCTATCTTGATTCCATTTTGATGTGCTCAACTAATTCAGTGGCAAACCAGAGCAATTGCTGGACAATGGAGGAGGTGAGAAGGAGGGAAGAGCAGATGCCCCCGCTTACGTGTTCCTTAGCTCTCTGCCTGTCAAGCAAGCAAGTGGGAGTGAGGATGAGGATGAGGGCCAGGAGGGATCATAGCTGATGACAATGACAATGAGAAGATAGACTCAATGAAGGAGGGGGCCCATGGAGGGGGCCCCAAAGACCAGAAGCTGGCACTGCTTAGGATTGCAAGAGGTCCTCAGTGAAAAACTTTAAATCCCTGCTATAATGAAAGTGATGCTCCCATTTTGATCTCCTTGTAGTCCACATGGCAGATGAAGAGAGCCATGGCATGCAGGTGGATGAGTTCACAAAATGTCGAAAGGCGCAAAACCCTGCACTATATATAAATAGTGTCTCTTCCTATGTTTTTGGTGGAGCACTTTAGAGCATTGCACTAGGAACATGGGAAGCTTAGGTGAGATCAGGCTTTTTAACTTATACATTCGAACTGGGTATTTAGATGCAGATTTGCAACTCAGTACTTTTCTCTAATACCTGCAGTCTGGGATAATTGAGGACTCAATCCCTGGTGATTGCATCATGACGTTTAATTCAAACCTACGTTTTCAGAACAGGTTTGTTCTAAGGGCAGCATTGGCACTGGTCACCAATGATTACCCCCCCCCCCCCACAAACCCTTTCCTGTCTTTATAGAACTTCCAACAAGTCCAGCCAATAACCTACTCTGGTCTCCAATTATTCACAGTGATCAGGAACCTGGGGTGGGGTGTGGGAATGGAAACAGTTAGCGTATGACATGCACAGACTGTTCTTAGAAGGAGACCAGTCGGCAGCTAATGGGGGAGGAAACGGGCATGCAAAACACCATGACCGTCCAGATGCTATACTGGCTGAAAGGCAGAGAGTATTTTAATTTTAAATAATATGATATATTTATTTTGTAAGTGAAATATGCACCTGTCACGTAACTCCCTAGGGGCATTTGAAGGCTAACACACATAACTCACCGGCCAGCATGAATGGTTAGAGGCTCCTATCTCTCAGAGTAAATTATGTGCCTAGCCTATAACCTCCTCCCTGGGGTGAAAGCCTGCATGGGCAGATAGATCGCTCACTCTGTTCGGATGGCAACAAATCAAGGAGGACAGGGAGCAAATTCCAGAGCCAAAGGTGCTTGCAGGCATGTCCCACCCCTGCTTCCAGATGTTCAATTGTAAGGACTGTTTGAATGCCATTGATTTTACTGGTGTGCATGGGGGTGGGGGAGAATGGGGAGACAGTGATCCTGGTGGGGCTGTGTTCTGTCAGATAACCAGGGCTCAGTCGATGTATTTCTAAACTCTTGTGATAATTTATTGCTGCAGGGAAAGACATGGATGGAACCCATTTACAGAGCATGGGATGGGAGGCTATTAAAGTGGCTGTGTGTGATCAAAATAGGACAGAAGATGGAGGGTTACCCACAAAATGCTTTATACTTTCCAAGTTGGCTGGTGATCGATAAATCTTTCTTTCCTATATCATTCTTCCTCCAAGGAGCTCAGGTGAACATTGGATTTACTTTGTTATCCTCACAACAACCATCTGAGGTAGGTTAGGCTGGGTGACTGATCCATGGTCACCCCAGGGAGTTTCATAGCTGAGCAGGCATTTGAACTTGGGTCTCTCTCTTCCATGTCCTCTATCCACTCATGCACCCTGATTATCATTTATTTCAGACGATAGAGGAGGACAAATGTGGTGTTGGTTAAACAGAGAGAGACCCATCAAAAACCATATCCACAGGAGCTGTGACTGGAATTGTTTTTCACAACGGGCATGTTTGCAGGGCACCCTGGTCATAAATGCATGGAGGATTTTTTTCCCATATAATGGCCACCACCAAAGTGACATAACCATGCAATGACACCCCACCCACCCCAATATATATGCATGCATCCCTTGCCCTATAGGGAACAATGGAAGAGTTTGTGGTGCCCAACTGCACCATGAACAGTGTGTTTAGGATACAGATGTAGCTCTCATTAACACAATGGGTGTTTCAAGGTGGGTGGATTTTTTTAATGCTCCTATTGCCCTGCCTCATTCACAGAATTTTACAGGGGGATCCAGATGCTGCTGCTTTCCAGGAGCTGTCCATCTGGAAACATCCTATGTCTGCATGGATGCAGGTACACAAGCTTAAGGTGTTTTGGATCTAACTGCACATCAGAGTTCCTTGTCTGCAGAAATAGCTGATTTTTTAAGGTATCATATGTAAATTCTTCCTGGAAATTAGCCTGCAGACATCAGTGAGGTGATGGAGCTCAGAATTTGCGACCCTTGGCAAATCCTGCTACTTGAACCTCTTGAAAGCTGCTTCCTTTCAAAATTGTCTTTTCCTCCCCTAAAATGATTTTCACTTAAATCCCAATCTATTTGCCCATTTTCTGATAGATGAAATAGTAAATAATATCTATGATTATCAAGGAATGAGCTGGCAGGACTATTTCCCTTTAGGGGTAGTTTAGATAATGCAACACTCATTTTGAATACTGGACGGGTGATCCAGAGAAATGCTGCATGAAATGATATGGCAAAGATCCTCCTAGGCACATGGTTTCATTCCTCAGTTTGAGCAAGTGGCAAAGATGAACTTCTACGAGGAGTCACAATGCCATTGTACAGAATGGAGCTCATGAAGTACTCTAAATTTAGGAACGCATTAGGACCGGGCAAAGATACATGATTGATGCACAGTCTGTCTATATTTGATTCATTAAAAAGAAATAAGAAATAAAACCTGCACTCAGAGCCAGGTGGTCTGACTTCCACATGGAACTCCATACAAGTAAAGGATTTTCTATTTGGCTTAATGGAGAAGCAGAGGTTTTGCACATTTCCCAGGGAGTTTGGAATGGAAACCACACTATGTACACATACTCTGTTTTCTGCCGACAGAGCACTTCTATAATTGGATCGGATCTAGACTAACTATGAGCAGAGCTCCGCTCATGGGATGCTCCCGCCAAAAGAAGAGTAGCAGGGGTGTAGTGGAACAACAATTTCCTCAGCAGTAATATATCTTTCCCTGTTCTGATGCAAAATATTTTGTGATGGCTTAGGCTTGAATGGACAACTAAGACCTCTTAGCTTTACAAAAGATCTGCTCATGCTGGAGATGAAAAGTGCTAGAACTGGTTCATAGAATCATAGGATAGTAGAGTTGGAAGGGGCCTACAAGGCCATCGAGTCCAACCCCCTGCTCAATGCAGGGGGGTTGTTGATATGGATCAACCCAGCTGCCTGCATTTTTGGTTTCTCCTTGGGGGTGTGACATGGGGTGGCTGTGACGATGAGTGCCTGCACTTCAAAATTTACTGCTACATTATGGAAAGGTGTGGCGAGCCTATGTCTCTCAATCCTCCTTATTTCTGGGGTCCTTTGCGTCACAGTTATGGAGTTCAGGGGTGGGCAACTTTGGCCCTCCAGATGTTTCAGCCTACACCTCCAATCAGCCCTAGCTGGCTTAGACAATGGTAAGGGATATTGACAGCTGCAGGCCAAAACATCTGAGGACCGCACTTTGCTCACCTGTGCTGTAGGTGGTTTCACCTGTTTCTCTGCTTCCAGTGGTGTGGTAATGAAGCCACTCCCCAAAACACTAATTGTGAGACTCACTCGTCTGAGCCTTGCCTCACATTCTTACCTCATGTAGCCCACACAGGGATCCCAGACACACATCTTACACAGTAAGCAAACAACAAAATGTGGTTTGGGGCTCTTTTGATCAGTACCTGAAAACAACTAAGAGAGCAGACCATGGAGCCTAATAAAGAGTCACATTTCTATCTAGGTCTAGAGCTGTGGCAAAACCAGTGAAAGCTATTGTCAGGGTTCCATGGCCCCTGGATAGATACACAGAGACACATCTTGGTGTCAAAACGCAAAGGCCCTTCCTTAAGGTGGTCTTTCTGAAGCTTACATGTGCCTTGGAAAGCACCAGGGCACCAGTCTTCAGAAACAGTTTCGGTACTTAGGGCCCGTGAGTGTCTTTGTTTCACCCATGGCATGATTTAGCCAGAAGTAACTGTTGCATTTTCATCCTAAGACCTCCAAACCTACCTCTCTGGCAGGCTTACACAGCCTCAGATCTACTGAGCCAAATGCAGCTGGGTGAACAATCATGGAAGAGTCCTTGTCATGAACTCTCCTCCAACTGTCCAGTTAACACATGGAGACAGGGCAGCCACTTGTGAATTGCCAAAAAAAAAAAGATGACAAAAGATGACATCTACTTTCCTACAATTTGTATATGCTCAGTTATATGTATAGATACAAATTTAGAAATATGGACAGCAATTTTAATAGAAATACAGTACATCTCACCATAGTGTGGAAGATGGTGGCCATGTGACCTGTATCCTTTGCCCAGTCTGCTGTCCAGGTGCCAATTGTTGAACAACTGAAGGCCCAGCTCTTCCTTTTGATGATTCTTTATCTTGAAACGGGGCATGGATTGGACAGTCCTTCCAATAGAAGGCACCTTCAAAATAGAGGATAGTCCTCTGACAGCTCTTCAAATAGAGGACTTTGCTCTGTAAAAGAGTCCACCCAGAGGAGAGTGGTACTGTGGCTGGTCTACTGCTAAGAAGAATAAAACTATGCTCATATAACTCTGCACAGTTGGGAACCCTGGACATGGCAGCTTTGCCATGGCAGCACTTACTCACGTTAGGGTGGCCACATGTCCCACTTTACAGTGCACAGTCCTCTCTTTGAAAGCATCCTCTCTTTGAAGGGCTATTTAGTCCAAGTCTGGTTCTAAAGATAAAGAACCATCAGAAGGGAGAGCAGAGAGGGGCCTTGAAGTCAACACCTGGACAGCAGTCTGAGCAGGAACACAGGACACCTCGTCAGAGTCTTCCACACTACGGTCCAATAAATGTATTGGATTTCTCTTTAAAGTATAGTCATTATTTCCAAGTGGGCATCTATATGCATCAATTAGCATATGCAAACTTCATGCAAATTGGCACCCTTCTTTGTCTTTCTTTTTGTGACGATGCATTTCCTCTTTCTTGGTGATGTGTAAGGGGCCACTCTAAGTGATGTACAGTTGTATATGCTTCAGACCCATTCTGGCAAGCTACCCAATGTACAGAGGTCAGGGGCAGGTCTATTTGGCACATTCCTGCTCCACTCCAGGTGTTGAATGAGAATGTGAGGGGACAATACAGGAAGAGGATTATCACAATCAAAGGCAAATAGCAGCGAAAGGTTTATTTTTGCACGATATGCAAAAGGAGCCCTGCTTTTTTGGGTGCGGGGTGGGGGGTGGACATAGCAGTCCTAGTAAAAGCCAACTAGTGTAGGGTGAAATTACTTTATGCAAGGTTAAACACCATCAAAAAATTCACGGGAAGAGCAGCAAACTAACCCCTGTAATATGCCGTAAAACATACATATCTCATACATAAAATAATAATCTTTATGTGCTATCACAATCTTCTAAAAATGGCTACTGCAGCATTATCAAATTGGACAAATCAGTCCACAGCCAGCTGATGTATTTTGACCATTGGTCTTCATCAGCATTGTGCCTACAACCAGTCAAGTAATATTATTCAGAGCACACCCAGGAATCCCAAGTGTGAGAATTTTTACATAACAGTACATGAAAATTGATGCTTTGCTTATGGTGTCTTGATGAAATCAGTATGGGCAAATAAATTAATGGTGTAGTATAGTTTATTGTTAACCCTAATTTTGAATTTTTTAGAAAATAACTCAAAATTTTTATTCCCCCAAGTTCTTGATATTGTTCCTCCTTTTATGCCACGAGGACTCTCACCGATACAATGAAAAATCCCACAGAAAGATTTTATTTCTGCTAATGGACTGTGCAGTCCAAAATGGCAATGGCTCCCTGGGCATGAAACACGGCATATTTTACATAATTGGTTTAGCTGCAAAATAAGCAGATAAATAAATGTTAATGAACAGCTGGTCTCAATAAACAAGATAAATTAAAATTAATAATAATCTTATTCATTTAATGAACATGCTAACCATATTTTTAAAGGCAGGAATAAAAAATGCATGAACTCCTGCGAGGAGGTGCAAAGCGAAGCGAAAGAAATGTGTTTACAGGCACTCTAGGCCTCCCTTTGAGCTTCAGAGGGAGTAGGCATTTTGCCAAGAGCTTTGGGTTTTGGGGATTTTTTTAAAAAAAATCCCCAGTGGGGATGGCTGTAGGAGATTTGCTATTTCACTTTTTAGTTAGCATTTCCCTACCAAATCTATTAAATCATATATAAAATAAACTGGGTTATTTATTTATTTTAAAGCTTTATAAGCCACTTTTTAGGGAGAAGCTTTCCAAGCTGACCTATCAAAATTTTCAAACATGAAGCACAATAAAACAATGATAACAATAAAATCATGAGTAACAATTAAAACTAGATGACACCATCTACCACAATGGTACCCAACAAAGCTTTGACTCAATTATAGGCCAAATAAATAAGTTTTTAGGCCCTGCTTGAAGGCCTGTAATGATGGGACTGGTGGATATCAATTGGAACAGAGTTTCAAAAGTGGGCGGGGGGTCACTACTGAGAAGGCTCTGCCCCTTCTGCCTCTCAGCCTAATTGCTCTGACAGGCAAGCACACGAATAAAGCCTCTGATGTTGACCTTAGAATGGGGGAATGTTGGTATGGGTGAAAATGGTTCTTCAAGTAACTTGGAACCAAACCACTGAAGGTTTTAAAGGCTATTACTAGCACTTGAAACTTGAAACAGTTGAGTAGTTATGAGTGGGAAAAGATATGGAACCAACGTTTATTAAAGACTATGTTGGTAAGAATAAAGGAAAATTATTATAAATTGATATGGAGGTGGTATTTAACACCAGTAAGACTACACCAAATGGATAAAAAGTATTCCGTATATTGCTGAAGAGGTTGTCAGGAAAAAGGCACTTATTTCCATATGTGGTGGACTTGTGAAGTTATTCAGAGGTTTTGGCAAATGGTTTTCAAAGAGATAAATGATATAATGGGATGGAAGGTTAAGTTAGGGCCAAGGACAGCACTGTTATCAATACATGAAAGGGTTAAATGTACACAAAATAGTAAAGAATTAATAAACAATTTATTAACTGCAGCTAGATTAATAATTGCCAGGAATTGGAAGGAACAAAGGGATTATCAAATAGAAGAATGGTACAAAGACGTCTGGGATATACGTAGCTATTAATGACAAACTTACGTGCAGTATTAAAGTTAAGAGAGGATTATTGAAACGAAATGACTTTGATGAGGTTTGGAGCCCATTGTTAAATTTGTACTGGAAAAAGGGAAAGAGAGTAAACCGGTGCAGGATACATTACAATTTTGGAAAGGCGAATAAGGGTCCCGGGGGCGTGGGGTGCACGAGATAGTTCTATATTACTTTATCTAGTTTTTAAAATTTTATTATTGTGGTATATTAAGTTGATGTAACGTGATTATTGTATGTGTAATAAAATTCAAATAAAAACTATTATTAGAGAGCTTCGGCTATTGGGCGGTATAAAAATGTAATAAATAAAATAAAAATAAAATAAATTAAAAGAAAAAAAAAAGAAAGAAACTGGGCCCAGAAAGGTACTGGCAACGGGTGCAGTTGATACAATATAGGTGTCACATGATCCACCTGTACTTGAGTGGCCACATTTTGTAGCAGTTTCCAAACTATCTTTAAAGGCACCCCCCCCCCCCCCAGAGTGCATTATAGTAATCCAGCCTGGATGTTACTCAACTCTGATATCGAGAGGATGGAGAACTGAAACAAGGTCCATCCTCTCCAGATAGGGTTGCAGTTCAGCCTAAGCTGATAAAAGCACTCCCGGCCACTGTCACCACCTAAGATTTCCCAGTTAGCGCTGTATCCAAGTGAACTCCTAAACTGCATATTTCATCGTTCAAGGGGAGTGCAACCTGCACAAAGTATTCCCAGCTTGTCCTCCATCCCAAAAGTGCATTCCAGAGCACCACAAACTCCTTGGGATGAGAAAATGGAAATGCACCCTCCCTTTTAATTTTTTGTTTGTTTGATTTTTTGTTTGGTTTGGTTTTACAGATCCTGCTCTTGTGCATTTAGCAGCTGAAATGTTGCCCATCATTTATCTCCAGCCCAGGTAAAGCTCAGCCTACTTAATTTCTCTTTGTTGGGCTTCCTTTACAAGAGGCCCAGAGGGTGTTTTGGACTACTGTTCCCATCTGCACCCAGCCAGCATAGTCAATAGCCAGGGATCTTGGCCTCACTGATGGGGCATCTTGGGATGAACCGAACTGCTTTGAACTCACGTTTGACAAGTTCTGACACAATGAAGTAGGGGCGCTGACCCTCAGAATCCCCAGGCCAAAGCCAGCCTGCCTGGTTTCCCCAGATGGCCACACTCCTTCCCCCGTTCCGCATTTAGTGGTTTCATGGCATTTGCACAATTTCTTCGATTGTAAGAGGTTGAAATATTTCTCCTGAGGCTTCTTTATGGGCAGTTAGAACTTTAAACTAAAAGGTGCTGATATTTTTGGTATTTTGCCCCACCTCCCTTTGCCCTGTCCTGTTTTGCCTTTGGCCATGCCCACCTTTGGAATGAATCCCCCCCCTCCTGTTATGACAGGGTAGCATACTTTGATTTTTGAATTAGAAGATTGATGTTTGGCACGCTAATTTATGCAATGCTGGTTCTTGACATTGTCAGTGGATTTCACCCCAGGGCATGGGAAATTGAAAGACACTGATCTATTTGTATAGCAGTACATTGCTGCTTGAGTTGATTGCAGCTTTCTAAGTCCCTGATCAGCAATAGAACTCAATGGTTTCTTAATGAACTAATTGATTTGCCCTTCAACTAGTGCATTTAAAATTGGCACTAGTCTGGTTAACCAATGGTAATCCTGGGTCATCCTAGCAGAAAGGCAGGAACTGACAGAGGCTGAGATTCTTTTAGCATAATCACAATGGCAAGTTACTAATTAGAAGTTTATCAGTA